>NC_080182.1:26768695-27104528 GCF_950295315.1 Erinaceus europaeus
GTGCGGTATATAGTTATACCTTGTAATCTTGTAAGCCACTATTAATCACAAATTAAAAAAATAGTTTGGGAAAAATAAATAATACATAAATGTACACTGTACACGATGGTTTAAGCAAAAAAATTAGTAGTGGTTGTGTGCAGGATAGATTAAGGAAGTTGATAAGCACAAGTTTCTACTTGAAGCAACTACACAAATAAAGAGGAAGGATGAAGAGACTGCTGAGTGAGAGGAGGAACTCTGTAGTTTCCATAATTTCCTCTCCTTCAGAACATCAAAGCCCACCAGGCACAGCTCAGCTCAGTGAGCTAAGCACTCATGCAATGTCTGATGAGCGTCTCCGTTTATGGAGAGGAAATATTTAAGATAACTGCACTGTGCTTTGCTATTTTAAAAGATTTGCTTATTTCATATGAGAGAGAGAGAGAGAGAGAGAATGCTTCACATGAGACAGAGGTCGGAGAAGGGACAAGCCGGGGCAATACTCCGGTAGGTGTAACGCTGGGTCTCAAGGCATGCAAGTCCTTTACTCTAACAGTTGAGCTATGTCCCATTATGCATTATAAATGGGGGAGGGGGGTAAAGGGATTTAAAGGAGGGAGGCGGGAGCTAGAGTGGGAGCTAGAGCAGTGGGTTAAGCGCACATGGTACGAAGCACAAGGACTAGCGTAAGGATCCCAGTTCAAGCCCCCGGCTCCTCACCTGCAGGGGATTCGCTTCACAGGTGGTGAAGCAGGTCTGCAGGTGTCTTTCTCTCCCCCTCTCTGTCTTCCCCTCCTCTTTCAATTTCTCTCTGTTCTATCCAGCAACGACAACATCAATAATAACTACAACAATAAAACAACAAGGGCCACAAAAGGGAATAAAATACGATTTTTTTTTTTAAAAAAAGGGATTTAAAGGGAAGAAAAGTTTCTATATCTCATGGAGACAGGTAGTGTTGACACAAGTAGACCTAAAATAAACTGTGTTCATACTTTTTTTTTTCTACCAGGATTATCGCTGGGGCTCAGGCAGTACACAAATCCACCACTCCTGGCATATTCCCCCCTTTTTATTTTATTGGGTAGGACAGATAAATTGAAAGAGGAGAGAGAGATGGAGAGGGAGAGAGGGAGACACCTGAAGACCTGCTTCACCACTCATGAAGCATCCCTTTGCAGATGGGGAATGGAGGCTCGAACCCAGGTCCTTGTACCTTATGATATGTGTATTTAACCAGGTGCACCACGAGCTGGCCCCCATGTGCGTACAACGTTACACCTAGAGCAGACACTGGATAAAAAGAGATTCTCTACAAACACATCAAAATGACAGCATACTGAAAGTGGGCAAAATTATGGAAATAGAGAATAGTTATTCATGGGGGCAGGCAGTAGCACATGGGGTTAAGCACACATAGTACAAAGTGCAAGAACCCACGCAAGGATCCGGGTTTGAGCCCTCCACTCCCCACCTGCAGGGAGGCTGCTTCACAAGTGGTGAAGCAAGTCTACAGGGGTCTATCTTTCTCTCTCCCTCTCTATCTTCCTCTTCTCTCTCAATTTCTCTTTGTTCTATCCAATAAAAATGGAGTGGCCACCAGGAGCAATGGACTAGAGGTGCAGGCACCAAGCCTTAGTGACAACCCTGGAGGCAAAAAAAAAGAATAGATTAGTGGGTATGCTATAGATAGTGGAAAAGGATTTTCAAGGTATTGGAAGAGTTCTGTCTCTTGATTGTAGTGGGCACAGTGATATACATATATGATAAACTGACAAAGGCCTGTACACACATTGTCCTAATGTCATGTTCCTGGTATTGATAATGTGCTAATTATAGAAGATGCATCATCCTTTGGGACAAATTTTATGAAAGGTCTAGGAACTTCTCTGTAGAAGTTTTGCAACTTTCTGTGAATTTATAATTTTTTCAAGATACGTATTATAAAAAAGTGGTCCGGGAGGTGGTGCAGTGGATAAAGCATTGTACTCTCAAGCATGAGGTCCTGAGTTCAATCCTGGTAGCACAAGTACCAGAGTGATGTCTGGTTCTTTCTCTCTCTCCTCCTATCTTTCTCATTAATAAATAAATAAAATCTTTAAAAAAATAAATAAGTGATGTGAAAATGAAACCTCCATTTGGGGAAATAGCATAGTAGTAATATATATAAACTTGGGGACCGGGTGGTAGCACAGTGGGTTAAGCATACATGGCGCAAAGCGCAAGGACTGGCATAAGGATCCTGGCTCCCCACCTGAGGCGGGGGTCACTTCACAAGCAGTGAAACAGGACTGCAGGTGTCTATGTTTCTCTACTCCTCTCTGTCTTCCCCTTCTCTCTCAATTTCTCTCTCTCCTATCCAACAACAACAATGACAACAATAATAACAACAATGACAAGGGCAACAAAAGGGAAAAATAGCCTCCAGGAGCAGTGGATTCGTAGTGCAGGTGAAGCAGGTCTGCGGGTATCTTCTTTCTGTCCTCTCTGTCTTCCCCTCCTCTCTCGATTTCTCTCTGTCCTATCCAACAACAACAACAGCTATAACAACAACAATAACTACAACAAGGGCAACAAAATGTGAAAAATGGCCTCCAGAAGCAGTGGATTCGTAGTGAAGGCTCCAAGCCCCAGTAATAACCCTGGAGACAAAAAAAGAGCAGACAGAACACACACCTCATGACACTCAAGGCCCTGGCCCTAGGCCCTTCCCTGACCCCCACACATCTCTGTTCGGGGTGGCGGGGTGGCGGGGCGGCGGGGCGGCGGGGCGGCGGGGCGGCGGGGCGGGGAAGAGCTTCCTGAATGCTGGGGCAGTGCTGCCGGCTGTGTTTCCTTTTCTCTGTCTCTGAATCTCTAGCTCAGTCAAGAAAAGAGAGGGAAAGGGGGCTGAGCACACCCGCTTAAGTGCACAGGTTACCGGGAGTCGGGCGGCGGCAGCGGGTTAAGCGCACGTGGCACAAAGCGCAGGGACCGGCATAAGGATCCAGGTTCGAGCCCCCGGCTCCCCACCTGCAGGGGAGTCGCTTCTCAGGCAGTGAAGCAGGTCTGCAGGTGTCTATCTTTCTCTCCCCCTCTCTGTCTTCCCCTCCTCTCTCCATTTCTCTCTGTCCTATCCAACAACAATGACATTAATAACAACAATAATAACTATAACAATAAAACAACAAGGGCAACAAAAGAGAAAATAAATAAATATTAAATATAAATAAATATTGTGCAGGTTACCAAGCACAAGAATCAAGGTTTGAACCCCCTCTCCCCACTGCTCCCCACCTGTAGAGGGATGCTTCATGAGTGGTGAAGCAGATCTGCAGGTGTCCTTCTCTCTTCCTATGTCTCCTCTCCCTTTAATTTCTCTCTGTCTTATCCAATTAAAAAATAAAAATAAATAAAGGAAGAAAGAAAGAAAAGAAAAAATGGGGCCAGGTAGTGTTACATGTTACAGTTTCCAAGGACGCAGGTTCCAGTCCCCGGTCCCCACCTTAGTCCCCAGTCCCCGGTCCCCACCTTAGTCCCCAGTCCCCACCTATAAGGGGAAAGCTTCATGAATGGTGAAGCAGAGCTGCAGGTGTCTCTCTCTCTCCCCCTTCCATCTCAATTTCTGGCTGTCTCTATCCAGTAAATAAAGATAATTTAAAAAAATAAATTAAAAAAATAAAGAAATATGGTTGCTGAAAGCAGAGGATTCGTAGTGCTGGTATCGAATCCGAGTAATAACCCTGGTGGCAGAAAAGAGAGAGAGACAGAGACAGAGAGACAGAGAGAGGAAAGGAAGAGAGAGAGGAAAATGGCCACCAGGGGATCAGGTCCTTGTGCACTGTAGTGTGTTCACTTAATCTGTTGTGCCACCACCTGGTCCCTCCTATAAACTGTACTTAGTCACTTGGAGGGGCCAGGTGGTGGTGCACCTGGTTGAGTGCACATGTTACAGTGTGCAAGGACCCAGGTTCGAGCCCCTAGTCCCCACCTGCAGGGGGAAAGCTGCACAAGTGGTGAAGCAGTGCTGCAGGTGTCTCTCTCCCTATCACCCCCTTCCCTCTCAATTTCTGACCGTCAGATAGAGATTAATAACAACAACAATAAGAAGAAGAAGAAGAAGAAGAAGAATATAAAAAATAAATAAATAAAAATGGCCACCAGGGAATAGTGGAGTGACTAGTCATATAGACACTGAGCCCCAGCAATAACCTTGGTGGCAAAATAAAATAGGTTTGATTAACATCTATCATCTTGTACAGGCATACACAAAAAAAGCTTTTCTTATTGTGATGAGACTCTTAGAATCTACCCTAATAACTTTCTTTTTTGCCTCAGGGTTATTGCTGGGCTCGGTGCCTGCCTGCTCTATGAATCTACTGTTCCAGGAGGCCATTTTCCCCTTCTGTTGCCCTTTTTTTATCGCTGTTATTGCTGTCATTGTTGTTGGATAGGACAGAGAGAAATTGAGAGAGAAGGTGGAGACAGGGGGAGAGAAAGACACCTGCAAACCTGCTTCACTGCTTGTGAAGTGACCCCCCTGCAGGTGGAGAACCAGGGGCTCGAACCAGGATCCCTTTAGCAAGTGCTACAACAGGTAGCCATCATGTTGAACATTATTTCCTAGTGCTTTTTTAACTTATTTTATAACCTGGTACATTTTGACTATCTTTATCCAATTCCCTTCCTCTACTCCTGCCCCTGGTAACCACAAATCTGGCTCATCTCTCTGTCTCTCTGTATCTCTCTCTCTCTCTCTCTCTCTCTCTGTCTCACTGAGACAGAGGCAGAGAGAAAGAAAATGAGAGATCACAGCCCCAAAGCTTCCTTCAGTACTGTGGAGGCTGGGCTCGAACCTGGGTTTTGCACATGGCAAAGCAGTGCACTATCCAAGTGAGCTATTTCACCAACCCTGATCTCTTTTTCGATAAGTCTGGCTACTTGTTTGCTTGTTTAGAGCCCATATATAAATGAGGTGAATATTTGCCTTTGTGGCTGGGGAAATGGCTTGACTGGTACAGGAAGCTTGTGAGTGGAGGGAAAAGCAAGGTGCTGATTATATCATTTACACTCTGCCTTCTCAGATATGTAAGCTCATAAATCCCCAGTTTGTTTGAACTCGTTTTGGGGCCAGTGTGCTAGACAGATACAATCTGTCTTCTCCTCTACATCTCCTCCCCTGGTTCTCCACCAATCCTTGTACCCTAAGACACAGACCTTCAGAGATTACAACAGGTTCTGCTTGCTCATTGTTTTGCTGTTGGCCTTGGCCAATGGGAGGCACCCATAGATCAGAAAACAGGAAGAGAATATTTCTTCCCTTGCCATCCTTCTTGTGGTGTTGCTGAGGGCTGACTCTCTCCTGGTAATGAGTAGTTATACCTGCTTACAAGCTGCTCTCTCCTTCACCTCTCCTCTCTGATTCCAGTCATCCTCTTGTCTCCTTGACCCTTTGGATCTAGGGTGGTTGGCTTCCCAAGGTTACCCATCCCCCTCCAGCAGAAGCTGCAATAGTTCTCCCAAGGTCATAGCCATGGGTTGACTATCTGTTTATCTCTATCTACCTATCTAGCTATCATCTATCTTGCCCATTTGTTTTCACTTCTATGGTCCTTCCTTTAAAAAAAAAAAATCTTTATTTATTTTGAAAAGAGACAGAGAAATTGAGAGGTGAAGGGGAGATAGACAGGGAGAAAGAGAAGAGCCAGGTGGTGGTGCACACAGTTAAGTGCACCCACTACAGTGCACAAGGACGCAGGTTCAAACCCCTGGTCCCCACCTGCACAGGGAAAGCTTCATGAATGTTGAAGCAGGGCTGCAGATGTCTCTCTGTCTCTTTCCCTCTTTCTACCTCTCCCCTCTCATTTTTTCTCTGTTTCTACTCAATAATAAGTGAAAATTTAAAAAAGAGAACATATTTGAAGAAATTTTAAAAAGGGAGGACAGGTGGTGGTGCACCTGGTTGAGCGCACATGTTACAATGCACAAGGACCTGAGTTCAAGCCCCTGGTCCCCACCTGCAAGGGGAAAACTTTGCTAGTGGTGAAGCAGTGTTGCTGGTGTCTCTCTGTCTCTCTCCCCTCTGTCATCCCCTCTGGATTTTTTTTGGCTGTCTCTGTCCAATAAATAAATAAAGATAATAAAAAAATCAAGTCATCTAAAAAAAGAGACAGAGAGACACCTGCAGACCTGCTTCACCGCCCGTGAAGAGATCCCCCTGCAGGTGGGGAGCCGGGGGCTCAAACTAGGATTCCTTGTGTGGGTCCTTGCACTTCATACTATGTGCGCTTAACCTGGTGTGCCACCTCCAGCCCCCACCATTTTCTGTTACCATCAATGTCGCTGCCACGGGAGCCAATACCCTGGGTAGCTCACTGATGGCAAGATAATGAGAGAAAAATGGAGCAGATGTTAACTCACAGTGCATCCTGGAGTCATGCCCAGCTAGCTGAGTCCAACAGAGACTAGCCAAACCCCAGCTGGTCTGCAGGCATGTGAACAAGAAGTAAGTGCTTAGCATTGTTGCCGGTATTTTATAGCAATGGCTAACTGAAGCCCTACGTATGGCCTGTGATGGAGTTTTGGGCAACAGGAGGAAAGCAGAAGCTACTCTTGGATAGTAACCTTAACAAAAAGGTGTGTACCCTCCACTTTCCCAATTACTTCATGTTGCAGGAATGTGGGTGTGTCGGGAGCTAGAGGATCCACCCAGCTGGTGGTGGCAGACAGATGTGGGCAACGCTTGGGCTCTGGACTCCATGGAGGTGAACTGACAGCCTAGGCCTGTTCTTCGCTTATTTAATTAAAATTTTAATTAAAAAAAATTTTTTTTGTCCCCACCTGCAGAGGAAAAGCTTCACGAGTGGTGAAGCAGGGCTGCAGGTGTCTCTCTCCATCTCTATCTTCCTTTCCCCTCAATTTCTCTCTGTCTCTATCCAGTAAAAAATAAAGTTTTAAAAAAAAAGGATTAAAAATATTTTTTTTTAAAAAAATATTTTTTTGTAATTTTATTTATCTTCCCTTTTGTTGCCCTTGTTGTCTTTTTATTGTTGTTGTAGTTGATGTCGTCGTTGTTGGATAGGACAGAGAGAAATGGAGAGAGGAGGGGAAGACAGGGAGGAGGAGAGAAAGACACCTGCAGACCTGCTTCACCGCCTGTGATGCGACTCCCCTGCAGGTGGGGAGCCGGGGGCTCGAACCGGGATCCTCATGCCAGTCCTTGCACTTAGCGCCACCTGCGCTTAACCCGCTGTGCTACCGCCCGGCTCCCAAAATTTTAAATTTTATTTATTTATTTATTATTAGATAAAGACAGAGAAATTGTGAGGGGAGGAGGAGATAGAGAGGAAAAGGGACAGAGAGACACCACTTGGTCCTAGGATTGTTTCAACTCAGACATTTATTTATTTATTTATTTATTTAGTCTCCAGGGTTATTGCCGGGGCTCAATGCCTGCACTACATATCCACTGCTCCTGGAAGCTATTTTTTCCCTTTTGTTGCCCTTATTGTTTATCATTGTTGTTGTTATTGCTGTCATTGTTGCTGGATAGGACAGAGAGAAATCAAGAGTGAAGGGGAAGACAGAGAGGAAGAGAGAAAGACAGACACCTGCAGACCTGCTTCACCACCTGTGAAGCGATCCTTCTAGAGGTGGGCGGCTGGGTGCTTGAGCCGGGATACTTATGCCGATCGATGTGCATTGTGCCATGTGCCCTTAACCAGCTGCACTGCTGCCCAGCCCCCAGACTTTTATTTAAGACTTATTTGTTGATCAATGAAAGAGAAAGAGCCAGAGCACCAGTCTGTAACATGCAACACCAGAGACTGAAGTTGGAACCTCATGCTTAAGAGCCTAATGCTTTATCCACTGAAATATCTCATTTTTCCTTTATTTTTCTCTTTCTTTTTATTAGATAGGAGAGAGAGAAACTAAGAGGGGAGGTGGTGTTAGGGTGAGAGAAAGTGCGACACCTGCAGACCTGCGTCACTGATCCTGAAGCTTCCCACTTGCAGGTGAGGATGGGGGCTCAAACCTGGGTCCTTGCACATGATAATGTGTGCACTTAACTGGGTGCATCACTTCCTGACCCTCTGTTCTCAGTTTTGCTTGTGTATTTATTTATTTATCTATCTATTTATTTATTTATTTATTTTGCCTCCAAGGTTATTGCTGGGGTTCAGTGCCTGCACCATGAATCCTCTGCTCCTGGAGGCCATTTTTCCCCGTTTCATTGCCCTTGTTGTTGTAGCCTTGTTGTGGTTATTGTTGTTGTTGATGTCATTCATTGTTGGATAAGACAGAGAGTAATGGAGTGAGGAGGGGAAGACAGAGAGGGGGAGAGAAAGACAGACACCTGCAGACCTGCTTCACCACCTGTGAAGCGACTCCCCTGCAGGTGGGGAGCCGGGGGCTCGAACCGGGATCCTTATGCTGGTCCTTGCACTTTGCACCACGTGCACTTGACCCACTGAGCTAACGCCTGACCCCCAGTTTTTTTTTTTTTCTTTTAACCAGATTGCTGCTCAGCTCTGGCTGACGGTGGTGCAGGGGACTGAACCTGGGACTTTGGAGCCTCAGGAATGAGAGTCTCTTTGCATAACCATTATGCTGTCTACCCTCTGCCCTATTCTCAGATATTTTTAAAAAGATTTTTTACTACACATGAGAGAAAGAGTGTCACATGAGGAGAGGGAAACAGACCACCATTGCGGTATGTATGATGATGGTGATCTCACTGGAGAATCTCAAACATGAGACTCGGTATTCTATGGACTGAGCTATTTCCCCAGTCTATGCTTAGACTTCGATGTCAAGGAGAAACAAAACTTGGTTTTAGCAAGTATTACAACAGCGATTCTGCATCCTAGTGCACTTGGTTCTCCTGTCACTAGTAACCACCAGATCCTAACCGAAAAACTAGGAGCGTGGAAGCCTGCCTGCTGTCCTTGTCTTCCCTCTTAGATTTCTTCTGTCCACAGGTCAGCAAGCAGAAAACAGCAAGTGTTACGTCTACTTCCCTTTCCTGTTTTTCCACCAGGACAGAGGCTCTCATGGTCTGGACCTTACAGAGAGGTATGGTTTCAGCCCCACAGAGAGAAAAGCATGCCCTGATCTGAGAGGTAAAGGGGGACTCATGTAAACTAGGCTCCTCCAGGGACAATTCTGTTGATGGTCCAGATCTTGAAATTTATTCCTGCTAGAAAAAAAATAAAGGGGCCAGGCAGTTGTACACCTGGTTGAACACAGATGCTATTATGCACAAGGATTAAGGTTCAAGTTCTGGGTCCTCACCTGGAAGGGGGAGATTCACAAGCAGTGAAGTAGGTCTGCTGGTCTCTCTCTCTCTCTCCCTCGTCTCTCTCAATTTATCTTTGTTCTATCAAATAAGAAATGGCGGGGGCTGGGTGGTGGCGCAGTGGTTAAGCACACATGGTGCAAAGTACAAGGACTGGCATAAGGATCCCGGTTTGAGTCCCCAGTTCCCCACCTGCAGGCGTCTATCTTTCCTTCTCTCTCGATTTCTCTCTGTCCTACCCAACAACAACAGGTATAACAACAATAACAATAACAAGCACAATAAGGGCAACAAAAAGGACAACAAAAATGGAAAAAAATAGCCTCCAGGAGCAGTGGATTCGTAGTGCTGGCACCAAGCCCCAGCAATAACCCTGGAAGAAAAAAATTTTAAAAAATTAAAAAAAGAAATGGCTGTCAGGAGTGGTGGATTTGTTGTGTAGACACTGAGCAATAGTCATAACTCTGATGGCAAGAGAAAGGAAGAAAGGGAGAGAGAGGGGGGCTGGGTGGTCGCGCACATAGTAGAATGCACATGTTACAGCGCTCAAGGACCCAGGTTCGAGCCCCTGGTCCCCACCTGCAGGGGAAAGCTTTGTGAGTGGCGAAGCAGGGATGCAGATGTTTCTCTGTCTCTTTCCCTCTCTATCTCCCCTTCCTCTTGATTTCTAACTGCATCTATCCAATAAAATAAAAAGATAATAAAATATTTTTTTTAAAAAAGGGAGGGAGAAAGAGAGAATGTTGAAGGAGGAAGATGGGGAGGGAGGAAGATAGAAGGGAAAAGAGACCATGGAAGGAGAAGTGGGAGGAGGAGGAAGAGGGAGGGGGAAGAGGTTATTTTTTTGCCACCAGGATAATCTCTGGGGTTCTGTTCCTGTATGTTCTGTCCAATCCTGGTAGGTTCTTTTTTTAATTAAATTTTTAAAAATTTATTTATTATTGGATAGAGATAGAGAGAAGGGGGAGATGGGAAGGGAAGGAAGGAGAAAGAGAAGAGAGAGGGAAGGGGAGGGAGTAGGAGGAGGGCAGGGGAAGAGGGAAAAGGAGGAAGAGAGAAAGGGAGGAAAAAGGAAAGGAAACAGGAAGAAAGAGCAGAGGGCTGGCGAACGGCTCAGCTGGACAGTGCTGCTTTGTGCCCAGCTCAGGCTCAAGGCCTCCACATCACCATGGAAGCTTCGGTGCTGCGGCCTCGCTCTCTCTCTGCCTTCCTTGGCTCCCTCCTTCCCTCCCTCCCTCCCTCCCTCTCTTTTTCCTTTTTAGAAAATGATTATTTGGTTTTTTAAATTTGATTATCTTTATTTACTTATTGGATAGAGGCAGCCAGAAATCAAGAAGGTAGGGGGAGATAGAGAGGGAGAGAGGCAGAGAGACACCTGCAGCCCTGCTTCACCACTCGCAAAGCTTTCTCCCTGCACGTGGGGACTGGGGGCTTGAACCTGGGTCCTTGAGCCTTGTAACAAGTGCACTCAACCAGGTGCGCCAACACCCAGCCCCCCCAAATTATTATTTGGTAGGACAGAGAGTGATTGAGAGGGTAGGGACAGACAAACAGACACACCTGCAGATCTGCTTCACTGCTAGTGAAGTGTCCTTCCTGCAGGTGAGGATCCCGCGGCTCAAACCAGGGTCTTTGTGCGTGATTAACATGTATGCACCATCTCTCAGCACTCTCTCTCTCTCTCTTTTTTGTTTGTTTGTTTCGCTTTTTGTTTTGTCTTGTTAAAGCTGTTCAGCTCTGGCATATGGTGGTATGGAGGATTAAATTTAGGACTTTGGAGCCTCAGGACTGAGAGTCTGTTTGCATAACCATTGTGCTATCTACCCTCCAACCCCCTCCCACCCTTTTTTTTAAAACCACTATGCTATCGCCCCTGTTCTCGTTTCTTTTTTGCCTCCAGGGTTATTGCTGGGGATTGGTGCCTGCACTATGAATCCACTGCTCCTGGTGACTTTTGTTTTTTTCCCCTTTTGTTGCTTTTGTTGTTTATCGTTGTTGTTGTTACTGCTGTCATTGTTGTTGGATAGGACAGAGAGAAATCGAGAGAGGAGGGGAAGACAGAGAGGGGGAGGAAAGATAGACACCTGCAGACCTGCTTCAGGCCTGTGAAGCAAACCCCTGCAGGTGGGGAGCCCTGGGCTCGAACTGGAATCCTTACACCGGTCCTTGTGCTTTGTGACATGTGAACTTAACCCTGTGCTACTGCTCAGACTCCCCCTCTATGCCTTTCTACCTCCCTCTCTCTCTTTCTCTCTCTATATATCTACCTCTATCTCTATCTCTATCTCTACCTAAACACTGCTGGGGTGCTTAGCACAAACACCCTTGGAAGCGGTTGGACTCTGATGCCCTTAGATCCGTCCGTTTCTCTTCTTCAAACCTTCCTAGGTTGAAAGCTGTTTTTCCCAAGTGCCTAAGTCAGACATGCTGCACAGAGGCTCATTCTCCATCACTGTCGTTTCCTTACTCAGTTTCTGTACCAAGAAATAGCAGTTGTCACTTAACACTTACAAGTCAGGTACTGGGCTAAGTAGTTCCAAGAATTTCTAGAGGCAAGTTTTCACTGACTATCTCAGGGCTTCCTATCCTTTAATATGTTGCTTAGCACATTATAATAAGCACTGAAAGCCAGCTGCTGCTTTGAGGATGGTGTGGGGCTCTTTGCATTTGCTATGAAATTAGGCCTGAAATTCCATGCTTTTGACTGTTCGTTTCCTGAGTTCAAGTGATGGTACCAAGGGTTTTGTTGTTGTTGTTTTTGAACCAAGTTCTCAGAAGACAAATTTAGATAGTGAGAGAGATGTGCATTTTTATTTTTAATTTATTTTTAATATTTATTTATTTTCCCTTTTGTTGCCCTTGTTTTTCATTGTTGTTGTAGTTATTATTGTTGTTGTTATTGATGTTGTGGTTGTTAGATAGGACAGAGAGAAATGGAGAGAGGAGGGAAAGACAGAGGGGGAGAGAAAGATAGTCACCTGTAGACCTGCTTCACCGCCTGTGAAACGACTCCCCTGCAGGTGGCGAGCTGGGGCCTCGAACCAGGATCTTTATACCCGTCCTTGTGCTTCGCACCACATGCGCTTAACTCGCTGAGCTACCGCCCGACTCCCAATTTAATTTAATTTAATTAATTAATTTTTTAAAACCAGAACACTGCTCATCTCTGACTTGTGATACAGAAGATTGAACCTGGGACGTCTGGAGCCTGAGACATGAGAGTTTCTTTGCAAAGCGCGAGAACCAGCATAAAGATCCCAGTTCAAGCCCTGGCTCTCCACCTTCAGGGGAGTCGCTTCACAGACAGTGAAGCAGGTCTGCAGGTGCCTGTCTTTCTCTCCCCCTCTCTGTCTTCCCCTCCTCTCTCCATTTCTCTCTGTCCTATCCAACGACAACAGCATCTATAACAATAACAATAATAACCATAACAAGGGCAACAAAGGGGAAAAAATAGCCTCCAGGAGCAGTGGATTCATGGTGCAGGCTGGAGCCCCAGCAATAGCTCTGGAGACCAAAAAAATAATAATAATAAATAAAAACCTTTTGGGAGTCTGGTGGTGGTGCAGTGGGTTAATCAGACGTGGTGCAATGCACAAGGACCATCATAAGCATCCTGCTTCGAGCCCCCAGCTCCCCACCTGCAGGGGAGTCGCTTCACAAGAGGTGAAGCAGGTCTGCAGGTGTCCATCTTTCTCCCTCCCTCTCTGTCTTCCCCTCCTCTCTCCATTTTCTCTCTGTCCTATGTACCAATGACATCAATAACCACAGCAATGTTAAACAACACGGGCAAAAAAAGGGAAAATAAATAAATATAAAAAATTTAAAAATTATAATAATAACCTTTTATTGGGGCATGGCAGTAGCACAGCGGGTTAAATGCACATGGTGCGAAGCGCAAAGACTAGTGTAAGGATCTGAGTTCGAGTTCCCGGCTCCCCATCTGCGGTGTTGGGGGGGTCACTTTACAAGTGGTGAAGCAGGTCTGTAGGTGTCTGTCTTCCCCTCCTCTCTCAATTTCTCTTTGTCCTATCTGACAACAATAATAATAACAAGGACAACAAAAGGGAAAAAAAATGCCTCCACAAGTAGTAAGGCACCCAGCCCTAATAATAACCCTGGAGGCAAAAAAATAAATACATAAAAATAAAAATGCCCTCCACATCTTTAAATAACAAACCTTCTATTAAATTTTATTTATTATTGATTGGATAGAGAGAGAGAAGTTGAGAAAGGAGGGGGGAATAGAGAGGGAAAAAGACAGACAGACACCTACGACTCTACTTCAGCACTTATGAAGCTTTCCCCCTGCAGGTGGGGACCGGGGGCTTGAACCTGGATCTCTGTGCACAGTAATGTGTGCCACCACCTGTCTCTCTTTTTTTTAAGACAGAGGTTGAGACACAAAGAGGAGAGACATCACAGTATGACTCCATCACCCATGAAGCTTCTCCTATGCAGGTGATCCCATGGGGTGGCTGGGGGCTCAAACCTTGGTCATTACAAATGATGACTCATGCACTCTACCAGAAGAGCTGTCTTTTGGTCCCCTACTTCATTTCTTCTTCTCCTCCTCCTCCTCCTCTTCCTTCTCCTCCTCCTTCTCCTTCTTCTTCTCTGCTCTTTCTTATTAACTACTATTAATCACAAATAAAACAAGCTGGTCTTATGGTATATTTTGGTTTTGTTTTTCATTCTAAGTTTACCACTACTACTACTATTTTTATCATTATAGAGATGGGGAAATAGAGTGGGAGAGACATAGACACACTGCTCCACTGCTTGTGAAGCTTTTCCCCTGCAGTTAGGGACCAGGGATTGGAGCCCAGGCCCTTGAGCATGGTAATTTATGCACCCTGACCAGCTCCCCGAAGTTCATTTCTTTTTTTTTTTTTTTTTTTGCCTCCAGAGTTATTGCTGGGGCTCAGTGCCAGTACCATGAATCCACTGCTCCTGGAGGCTATTCCCTCCCCCCTTTGGTTACCCTTGTTGTGGTTATTATTGTTATTGTTGATGTCGTTCATTGTTGGATAGGACAGAGAGAAATGGAGAGAGGAGGGGAAGGCAGAGAGGGGGAGAGAAGGATAGACACCTGCAGACCTGCTTCACTGTCTGTGAAGCAACTCCACTGCAGGTGGGGAGCCGGGGGCTTGAACTGGGATCCTTAGCTGGTCCTTGTGCTTTGCGCCATGTGTGCTTAACCCGCTCCGCTACTGCCCGACCCCCCTCCAAAGTTCATTTCTAATAATAACAGACCCTCTTCAAGGGTGACCCACAGAATAGCTAGAGACACCAAATACTCACAAAGGGAGAGGAAACTGTGGGGAGTTGGCAGCACAGGTTAGGTGCCCAGCACTGGTCTTGGTGGTGTAGTAGGTGAACACAACTTCCCTCGGGGCTGGAACAATCTCAGAAAAGGCATTCCAAGCCCAGGGTGGGGGAAAGGACAGCTGACCAGCTGAACCTGGCAGAACAGGTAAGACGTGGACAGGTGAAGCACAAGACAAGCAGCATTCCTGGAAGGCAGAGTGGTCTGAACACAGGGGCGTGGAGAGGCAAAGCGAAACCAGACTGAATATATAGTGTTGGAAGCCCCCTGACTTTGAGGCAAATGCGATAACCACTACACTACAGAAACAGACTCCCCGTGAGTTTGAAAGAGGGGCTTACGGAACAATACCATAAATGATACTAAGTACTCACTGAGTCAGGGGAAACTCCCCTTTCCAGTTTAAACCATGGAATGCACTTAGGAAGGGCGCATAAATATACGGGAATTGTTGGGCATTTGTGTATATGTAACCAGGTTAAGAAAAAAACGGAGGGTGGGGGTGGCGGGCACCTGCACCTGGTTGAAGGCACATGTTACAATGTGCAAGGACCTGGGTTCAAGCCTCCAGTCCCAACCTGCAGGGGTGAAAGTTTCACGAGTGTGAAGCAAGGCTGCAGGTGTCTCTGTCTCCCCCCTGTCTCTAGATATCTGGTTGCCTCTATCACATAAATTAAGATAGTAAAGAAATGAATGTATCTTGGTCTGGGAGGTGGCGCAGTGGACTCTCAAGCATGAGGTCCTGAGTTCAATCCCTGGCAGCACATGAACCAGATTTCTGGCTCTTTCTCTCCTATTTTTCTCATTAGTAAATAAATAAAATATTTAAGAAAAAGGGATCTTATGACCCAGCAATCCCTCTCCTAGGGATTTACCCAGGAAAAACAAAGTCACCTATCTGAAAAGACCTATACACTCCTATCATAGCAGCACAGTTGGAAGCAACCCAGATGCCCAATGGCAGGTGAATGGCTAAGAAAGCTGTGGTCCAGGAGTCAGGTGGTAGCGCAGCGGGTTAAGTGCAGGTGGTGCAAAGCGCAAGGACCGGAGTAAGGATCCCGGTTTGAGCCCCCTGGCTCCCCACCTGCAGGGAAGTCACTTCACAAGCGGTGAAGCAGGTCTGTAGGTGTCTACCTTTCTCTATCCCTTTCTGTCTTCCACTCTTCTCTCCATTTCTCTCTGTCTTATTCAACAACAACGACATCAACAACAACAACAACAACAACAATAAATACAATAAAAAAACAAGGGCAACAAAAGGGAATAAATAAATATTATCTCATTTATAAGTGGGACTTAAGAATAAAGGACAGTAGGGGGTTGGGCGATGGCACAGCGGTTAAGCGCACGTGGCGCAAAGTGCAAGGACCAGCGTAAGGAACCCGGTTCAAGCCCCTGGCTCCCCACCTGTAGTGGGGTTGCTTCACAGCCGGTGAAGCAGGTCTGCAGGTGTGTCTCTTTCTCTCCCCCCTCTGTCTTCCACTCCTTTCTCCATTTCTCTCTGTTCTGTCCAACAACAACATCATCAACAACAACTACAACAACAATACTACAAGGGCAACAAAAGGGAAAATAAATAATTTAAACAAAAGAATAAAGGGCAGTAAGTGCAGATATATAGTGAAACTTGGACTGGGGGTAGTGTTGCACAAAAGCAAAGGACTCTGGGGAAGGAGGAAGAAGGACAGGATGAAGGCACATTGGGGTCCTGGTGTGTCTCCTAGACACCAGTCAAGGGGATATGAAAGGCTGTGTCTGTGTGTTAGAGACTATGCTGTAAACTATTAACCCCCCAGTAAAATAATATACCCCCCAATAAAATGTCATAGAGAATAAAATAAAAGAAACATGAATCTTTTTTTTTACATTTTTAAAATTTATTTATTTCCTTTTGTTGCCCTTGTTGTTTTATTGTTGTAGTTATTGATGTCATTGTTTTGGATAGGACAGAGAGAAATGGAGAGGGGAGGGGAAGATAGAGGGGAAGAAAAAGACAGGCACCTGCAGACCTGCTTCACTGCTTGTGAGGCAATTCCCCTGCAGGTGGGGAGCCTGGGGCTCGAACCAGGATCCTTATGCTGGTCCTTGCGCTTTGCGCCACATGCACTTAATCCACTGCGCTCCTGCCTGACTTTCAGAAACCTGAATCTTATGAATCTGCCTGTGCCCTCCCTTGGCTGTATCTCTCACTTTTTCCATAGAACTAAATCACCAAATTGCTGTTTCCTTATCCTTGTTAAGTATCTGGCACATAAAAGTTTATTTAACTGTGCCTTTTTTGTTGTTTGTTTCCAGGGTTATTGCTGGGGTTCAGTGCCTGCATTATGAATCCACTGCTCCTGGAGCCCACTTTTCCCCTGCTGCTGTTGTTGTTATTGTTGAATAGGACAGAGAGAAATTGAGAGAAGAGAGGAAGACAGAGGGGGAGAGAAAGATAGACACCTGCAGACCTGCTTCACTGCTTGTGAAGTGACTCCCCTGCAGGGGTTTGCTTCATACTATGTGGGATTTACTTGGTGTGCTAACTCCTGACCCTGTAACTGTGCCTTTTTCTGGTGAATGTAACCATACGGTATGTATTCTTGTGTTGATATTACCTGGTTTCCAGCGGCATTGTTTACATTCACTTCACACTGTACAGCTTTAGTACATCGCCACTGTTTATTGCATCCCTTGTAGAAATACCTTTGCTTTCTATTTCAGAGATGTCAATCATTTGCCTGTTATACACATGCTGAGACAGGTATTCGTATAAATAACTTGGAACAGGGTCCAGGCGGTGGCACAGCTGGTTAAGTGCACACATTACAGTGCACAAGGACCCAGGTTCAAGCCCCCGGGTCCACCTGCAGGGGGAAAGCTTTGTGAATGATGAAGCAGTGCTGCAGGTGTCTTTCTGCGTCTCTTCTCTATCTCCCCCTTCCCTCTCAGTTTCTCTTTGTCTCTATCCAGTAATAAGTAGAATAAACATAAAATATAACTTGGAACACACATATATACCAAATACATTTAGGATGAACACTTAGGGATGGGATTGTTGTGCTATGAGGCAAGCACAGGTTTTCTTTCCCAGATAATCCAACCTGCTTTCCAAAGAGGACGTAGCACTTGATAGTCTGGCTAGCAGAGGGTAAATTTCTGTTTTCCTCATCTTGGATCACACTTAGTGTTCTCTGGCTTTCAAATTTTGTGAGGATGAAATGATGAAATGGGATCTTGTTTTAGTTTCCTTCCTTCCATGACTGAGGCTTTGAAGTCCCAGGTTCAATCCCCTGCACCACCATAAACCAGAATGACCAGTGCTCTGGTTAAAAAAAAAAATTAAAAAAGAAAGAAGATAAAAATAGGGAGTCAGGCAGTAGCAGCGGATTAAGTGCATGTGGTGCAAAGCGCAAGGACCGGCATAAGGATCCCGGTTCCAGTCCCCGGTTCCCCGTCGCTTCATAGGCAGTGAAGCAGGTCTGCAGGTGTCTATCTTTCTCTCCCCCTCTCTGTCTTCCCCTCCTCTCTCCATTTTTCTCTGTCCTATCCAACAACAACAACATCAATAACAACAACAATAATAACTATAAAAAAAACAATGGCAACAAAAGGGAATAAATATTTTAAAAAATGTAACCAGGGACCCTGCTTACTGGTGATATTGCACATGTGCATGGTTATGGATTCATGCCCTGTTCCTGTGTAAAACAAAAAGAAGAAGAAGGAGAAGGAGGAAGAGGAGGAAGAGGAAGAGAAGGGGGAGGGGGAGGGGAGGGGGGAGGGGGAGGGAACAGAAGAGGGCATGGTGGTGCCAGTACTATGAATCCATAGTACTGCTCCTGGCCATTTTTCTTTTCTTTTCTTTTCTTTTTTTTTGGATAAGGATAAGACATAGAGAAACTGAGAAGAGAGTGGAGACAGGAGACAGGAGACAGAGAGAGGGAGAGAAAGACAGACACTTGCAGACCTGTT
Organism: Erinaceus europaeus; assembly: GCF_950295315.1. Classification (NCBI taxonomy): domain Eukaryota; kingdom Metazoa; phylum Chordata; class Mammalia; order Eulipotyphla; family Erinaceidae; genus Erinaceus; species Erinaceus europaeus. The sequence goes on from NC_080182.1 coordinate 26,787,235, forward strand.
TCACTGCTGTAGGTGGGGTGTAGAGCTGGACCCTGCGTTACAGAGCTTGGTAATATGTACCGGTGAGCCACTGCCCAGCCACCTTTTAACCTCCCCATTAATAAATAAGCATTTATTTTAAAAGTTCACAGTTTGGGGGTCAGGTGGTAGCGCGGTGGGTTAAGCGCAAGTGGCGCAAAGCGCAAGGACCTGCGGAAGGATCCCAGTTCGAGCTCCCGGCTCCCCACCTGCAGGGGAGTCGATTCACAGGCGGTGAAGCAGGTCTGCAGGTGTCTGTCTTTCTCTCCTCCTCTCTGTCTTCCCCTCCTCTCTCCATTTCTCTCTGTCCTATCCAACAACATCAATATCAACGATAATAATAACCACAACAATGGTAAAACAACCAGGGTAACAAAAAAAAAAAAAATGGCCTCCAGGAGCAGTGGATTCATGGTGCAGGCACCGAGCCCTGGCAATTACCCTGCAGGCAAAAAAAAAGTTCACAGTTTGCATGATTCCATTTAGACACACATGTATTTTATGGGCTGGACACCTGTGTGCCCCCCCAATTCATATGTAGATGTCCCGGATTTACAGACAGTGCCTTTATAAGGTAATTAGGCAAGAGGGTGGAGCCCTCATGAATAGGATTAGTGGCCTGAATAAGCAGAAAGCTTGTGTCCTCTTTGCACTCTGCCTTATAAGGATAGAATTACAAGATGACTGTCTACAGGCCAGGATATGCTAGCAACTTTTCTTGGATTCCCTGATCTGCAGAACTGTGAGGGAAGAAAACCTTGCCACTCACTTCACAGTAGTGTGTTACAGCAATCCAAACAGGCTAAATCTGTGTAGGAGTTGATTTAGCCACAACTTGCTACTTTGACTTAATTATAGATCATTCCATTACTTCCCCTTCATTATTGCCACTTTGTTGTTATCACTGATCTATGCTTTTTCTAATAGACAGAGACAGATAGAGACAGATAGATAGATAGATAGAGTGAGAGAGGTGAGAGAAAGAGAGAGAGAGAGACAGCGGCATTAAAACTCCTTTACTGTGTTGGGGCTGGGTTTGAATTCGGATCAAACAAAAGCAGGCACACTGTCTGGGTGAGTTATTTTGTCTACTCTATTTCTATTTTTCAGCAGGTGTGTGTGTGTGTGTGTGTGTGTGTGTGTGTGTGTGTGTGTGTTGGTGGAGGTGACACTGCCATTGTGGCATAGTGTAGGTGAAGCACAATTTTATCAGTTCTCCCCTTTTCCCTTCCTTGCTCCCTTCTTTCTTTCTTTTTTTTTTTGCCATCAGAATCAGAGTTATTGTTAAGACTCAGTGCCCACATGAGGAATCCACACCTTCTGACAGCCATTTTCCTTTTCTGAAATTGAGAGAGGAGGGGAGGTGGGGAGAGGAAGAGAGAACTGCAGCACTGCAGCACTGCACATGAAGCTTTCCCCCTGCAGGAAAGGAGCAGGGTCTTGAATCCAGGTCCTCACACATATGTGCTCTGCCTGACCACTTAATCTTTTCTTTGCAGGTAATATTTAGATTCACAAAATCCAAAATGTTTATCTCCCCTTTTCATTTCCTTTTTTTTTTTTTTTCCTCTTCCTCCTCCCGTTGCTCAGGTTTATAGTGGTGCTGGGGATAGAATTTGGGATATTTGATGCCTCAGCCAGGAGAGTCTTGCAAAACTATTAAGTTATCTACCCTGCCCTCAGTTATTGTTTTTTCTCCGTCAGCTTTAAGGTTGTGGTCCTCTTTGATAAGAGGTGACATTAGAACAGAATCAGCCCAGAAGGCGGGACAGTGAGTAGAATGTCCAATTTGCAAGCATGAAGTCCCAAGTCAATCTGTAGCATTGCATATGCCAAAGAAATGCTGTTTTTTTCTCTCTAATTAGTAAATGAATAAACAAAGCTTTTTATTTATTTTTTACGCTTCTTTCTTTCTCTGGCAAATTTTTCTTTTTTCTTTTCTTTTTTTTAACCAGAGCACTGTTCAGCTCTGGCTTATGGTGGTGTGGGGGATCGAACCTGGAACTTTGGAGCCTCAGGCATGAGAGTCTCTTTGCAGAACCATTATGCTGCCTACCTCAGCCTTAAACAAATATGTATATATATTTAACTTATTTATTTTTTATATTTATTTATTCATTTTCCCTTTTGTTGCCCTTGTTTTTCATTGTTGTAGTTATTATTGTTGTTGTTATTGATGTTGTCATTGTTGGATAGGACAGAGAGAAATGGAAAGAGGAGGGGAAGACAGAGAAGGGGAGAGAAAGACAGACACCTGCAGACCTGCTTCACCGCCTGTGAAGCGACTCCCTTGCAGGTGGGGAGCTGGGGGCTTGAACCAGTTTCATTACACTGGTCTTTGTGCTTTGTGCCACCTGCGCTTAACTGTCTGCACTACCACCCGACACCCTAAATCTTTTTACAAAGAACTGAATCAGTGTATCCTTTCAGTGGTCCAAAACCCCACCGCCCACCACAGAGTTACACTGCATGTGACACGTGTTTGAATGTACGTTAGGAGGTGCACAGAGTCTGACCATTTGTCTTAGGTCCTGGTTGGTACAAACATGAAACTGTTGAGATAATTAGCCTATGGCAGAGACATAAGGACATACTTTTATTTTCTCTTCTCTCTCTCTCTCTCTTTATTGCCCCCAGGGTTATCCTTGGGATCAGTGTCAAAGTTGAGAGTAGAACTAGGAAGCAGGATTAGGGCAGAAAGTTGCTCAAAAACTTGAAGAAGGTATATAAATTCAGTTGATCTAATCTGGAGCCAAATATCTGTTCATATTTAGCACAGGAACCTGTATAACTTCTGAGTCCCTGTCAGACTGAGCTCACAGTCCATAGCCACAGCTGGGAAATTCTAGGCTGCACTCATTTCAGGACTAGTCTTCCTTGAGTGGCAGAGTAGAATGACTCAGCCCCCCTTTAGAGAGTGGGGCAGTCCCTATTGCTATTTTATAGTGAGGGTAGGGTCCTGAATATCCCACAAAAGGGGTTTTTTAAAATTATTTTTTTATATTTATTTATTTATTCCCTTTTGTTGCCCTTGTTGTTTTTATTGTTGTAGTTATTATTATTGTTGCCATCATTGTTGGATAGGACAGAGAGAAATGGAGAAAGGAGGGGAAGACAGAGAGGAGGAGAGAAAGATAGACACCTGCAGACCTGCTTCACTGACTGTGAAGTGAGTCCCCTGCAGATGGGGAGCCAGGGCTCAAACTGGGATCTTTACACCAGTCCTTGCGTTTTGCGCCACCTGCGCTTAACCCGCTGCACTACAGCCTGACTCCCCAAAAGGGTTTATAATATCTGAACCTGGATCTTTGCATGGTAATGTGTATGCTAAACCAGGTGCACTTCTGCCTGGCCCCTGTAGGCCCCTTCACTTCTTTTTTTTTTTTTTTTGCCTCCAGGGTTATTGCCGGGGCTCGGTGCCTGCATGAGTCCACTGCTCCTGGAGGCCATTTTTTCCCCTTTTGTTGCCCTTGTTGTTTTGTCATTGTTGTGGTTATTATTATTGTTGTTGTTGTTGCTGTCATTGGATAGGTCAGAGAGAAATGGAGAGAGGAGGGGAAGACAGAGGGGGCAGAGAAAGATAGACACCTGCAGATCTGCTTCACCGCCTGTGAAGTGACTCCCCTGTAGAGGAGGTAGGGACTCGAACCAGGATCCCTACACCAGTCCCTGCGTTTCGAGCCACGCACGCTCAACCCACTGTGCTACTGCCTGACCCCCCCCTTTACTTATTTCTTAAAAATTATCTTTATGGGGAGTCAAGTGGTAGCACAGCAGGTTAAGCACACGAATTGGCACAGGATCCCGGTTGGAGCCCCCAGCTCCCCACCTTCAGGGGAGTCACTTTGCAAGCAGTGAAGCAGGTCTGCAGGTGTCTATCTTTCCTCCTCTCTGTCTTCCCCTCCTCTCTCCATTTCTCTCTATCCTATCCAACAACAACAACAGCTATAACAATAACAATAACAACCACAACAAAGGCAACAAAATGGGAAAAACAGCCTCCAGGAGTAGTGGATTCCTAGTGCTGGCACCGAGCCTCAGTGATAACCCTGGAGCCAAAAAAAAAAAAAAAAGGAATTAAACTACATTTTACCACACATAAAAGTAAACTCCAAATGGACCAAGGACTTGGATGTTAAACTAGAAACTATCCAATACTTAGATGAAAATGTTGGCAGAACCCTTTTCCATCTAAATTTTATAGCATCTTCGATGATAAATGATAAATTCAATTACAAGGAAGAAAAAGAAAAACAGTGGGACTGCATCAAATTAAAAGGCTTTTGCACTGCAAAAAGAACCATCACCCTAACAAACAGACCCCTTACAGAATGGGAGAAGATCTTTACATGCCACACATCAGAGAAAAAGCTAATCACCAAAATATATAAAGAGCTCACCAAACTTAGCAACAACACCCACAAATAACCCCATCCAAAAATGGGGAGAGGATATGAACAGAATATTTGCCAAAGAAGAGATCCAAAAGGCCGACATACATACGAAAAAATGCTCCAAGTCACTGATTGTCAGAGAAGTATATAAATAAAGATAACAATGAGATACCACTTTACCCCTGTGAGAATGTCATCAGAAAGGATAGTAACAACAAATGCTTGAGAGGTCATGGGGGCAAAGCCTCCTCCTCAGCTGGTGGGAATGTAAATTGGTTCAACTCCTATGGAGAGCAGTTTGGAGCACTTTCAGAAGGCTAGAAATGGACCTACCCTATGGCCCAGAAATTTTTGTCCTGGGGATATACTCTTTTTTTTTTTTTTTTCCTCCAGGGTTATTGCTGGGCTCAGTGCCTGCACCATGAATCCACCGCTCCTGGAGGCCATTTTCCCCCCTTTTTGTTGCCCTAGTTGTTGCAGCCTCGTTCCAGTTATTATTGCCATTGTTGACGTTGCTTTGTTGTTGGATAGGACAGAGAGAAATGGAGAGAGGAGGGGAAGACAGAGAGAGAGGGGAGAGAAAGACACCTGCAGACCTGCTTCACCGCCCGTGAAGCGACTCCCCTGCAGGTGGGGAGCCGGGGGCTCGAACCGGGATCCTTACGCCGGTCCCTGCGCTTTGCGCCACGTGCGCTTAACCCACTGCGCCACCGCCCGACTCCCGGGATATACTCTTAAGGAACCAAACACACCCATCCAAAAAGATCTGTGTATACCTATAGGTTCATAGCAACACAATTTGTAATAGCCCAAACCTGGAAGCAACATAGGTGTCCAACAACAGATGAGTGGCTGAGAAAGTTGTAGTCAATGCACATAATGGAATATGACTCAGTATTAAGAATGCTGAATTCAGTTTCTTCACCATATCTTGGATGGAACTTGAAGTAGATGAGCCAGGAAGAGAAGGACGAATACGGGCTGATCTCACTCCTGGACAGAAGTTGAGAAATAAGAACAGAAGGGGGAACACACAGCAGAACTGGACTGGATTTGGTGCACTGCACCAAAGGAAAGGACGTTGATGGTGTTGGGGGCTTTCAAGTCCTGGTGAATGATGGTGGAGAACCTAGGCTGGAGATTAGAGTGTTCTGCAAAAAAATAAGAAAACGTACACATGTACCAACAACTGTGTCTACTATAATCCATTAATTCCCTCAATAAAAAGAAATAAAGGAAGAGGGAGTCAGGCGGTTACGCAGTGGGTTAAGTGCAGGTATTTCAAGATCCCAGTTCGAGCCCCGGCTCCCCACCTGCAGGGGGGTCACTTTGCAAGCAGTGAAGCAGGTCTGCAGGTGTCTATCTTTCTCTCCCCCTCTCTGTCTTCCCCTCTTCTCTCCATTTATCTCTGTCCTAGCCAACAACAATGACATCAATAACAAGAACAATAAAAAAACAAGGGCAACAAAAGGGAAAAAATAATAATAAAAAAAAAAATAAAGGAAGAAAAAAATCACCAAGAGCACTGATCTGTCCTGCAGGCACTGAACTCCAGCAAAGGAGCTCATAATACCTGCAGTTCTTCAGAGCATCATAAGTCTTAAAAATGACTCCAGGGGGTCGGGCGGTGGCGCAGCGGGTTAAGCGCAGGTGGCGCAAAGCGCAGGGACCGGCGGAAGGATCCCGGTTCGAGCCCCCAGCTCCCCACCTGCAGGGGAGTCGCTTCACAGGCGGTGAAGCAGGTCTGCAGGTGTCTGTCTTTCTCTCCCCTTCTCTGTCTTCCCCTCCTCTCTCCATTTCTCTCTGTCCTATCCAACAACGAATTGCATCAACAAGGGCAATGATAATAACCACAACGAAGCTACAACAAGGGCAACAAAAAGGGGAAAAAAAATGGCCTCCAGGAGCGGTGGGTTCATGGTGCAGGCACCGAGCCCAGCAATAACCCTGGAGGAGGGAAAAAAAAAAAAGACTCCTTCCCCCCCCTCCTTCCTTGTAGGTACTAAAAATAAAACTCTCAAGGCAGGCTGTGATTCTGAACTTTTGGGTTTACACACTGTAGTAGATGCTGTCTAGACCTGGAATAGAACCTTTGGTCATGTTTAAGAATTATTATTATTATTATTTTATTTTTAGAGTCTAGTATAGGAGGAGGACTGAGGACTGCCCATATCTCTTCTGACCAAGGAGCACACATTCCCAGCCCCGAGCTGGGCGAATGCTAGCGCAGGGGCAAGCTGCTGGACCACCTGGCAGAGTGCATGTTACCATGTGTGAGTTATCAGCTGAAGCCTCCCCACCCCCATCTCTACCTGCAGGGAAGAAGTTTAAGAAGCAGTGGGGCAGTGAGTCTCTCTTCCTCTCTCCCTCCCCCCTCTCTATTTTTTTTTTTTATTTAAGAAAGGATAAATTAACAAAACCATAAGGTAGGAGGGGTACAACTCCACACAATTCCCACCACCCAATCTCCATATCCCACCCCCTCCCCCGATAGCTTTCCCACTCTCTATCCCTCTGGGAGCATGGACCCAGGGTCATTGAGGGTTGCAGAAGGTAGAAGGTCTGGCTTCTGTAATTGCTTCCTCGCTGAACATGGGCGTTGACTGGTCAGTCCATACTCCCAGTCTGCCCCTCTCTTTCCCTAGTAGGATGGGTCTCTGGGGAAGCTGAGCTCCAGGACACATTGGTGGGGTCTTCAATCCAGGGAAGCCTGGCCAGCATCCTGATGACATCTGGAACCTGGTGACTGAAAAGAGAGTTAACATACGAAAGCCAAACAAATTGTTGAGCAATCATGGACCCAAAGCTTGGAATAGTGGAGAGCAAGTGTTAGGGAGGTACTCGCTGCAAACTCTAGTGTACTTCTGCTTTCAGGTATATATTTTGCAGTAGTTTACGGATACGTGTGAACATATGCTCTCTCTCACAGAAACTGGTGTATATCTAGGTTTTGGGACTTTGTTAGAGAGTGAACCACCTGAGATGAAATTAGAGTATATATACTATGAAAGGAAAGGTCTCACCCGAGTAATGAAGCTGAAGGGTTGTCATTCCACACGTGAAGTCTCTGGACACAGTCTGAAGTGAAGCATGTTGAGGTGGCAATCGTTGTGTTGGTTAGGTTGTGATCGGCGGATGCAATATTATTTGATATGGATTGGGAGAGGCATACGGGAAAGTGGGCCCTATCCAAGGGTTCCAGGACTGGGGGAAGTAGAGGCTCTATAGTGGAGATGTGAGGTTCCTGCTGTCTTAGGGTTCAAAAAGACAATCGATAGTTAATGTTATCATCACATTATTTGGTAATTGGGTTAACTTTGAAAAGTCCTTTTGTTAGGGTTTGCTGTACAGTACCCAGTATCTTGTATATAGCTGTGCTATTGGTTGCTTCTGATCTACTTGGTCTAGGCTTTTGAGAGAGTCGGCATATCAATTACACAGCCTATATATTGAAAAGATTCAGTTTGTGTTTTGAAAAACTTTGAGACATACAATTAATTTTCCCCCTCTTGTATTAATTAAGTAGTGATTTATATGACTACATTTTGCTAGGAGTGTACATAAACACCATTCCCACCACCAAAAGACTGTGACCCATCCCTCCCACCCACTCCCACCCCCTACTGGCCCAGGAAGCTGCATGTGTACCGCTCACCACAGGGTTTTTACTTCGGTGCCCCCCCCCCTCTATTTCTGTCTCTATCATAATACAAAAAAAAAAAAAAAAAAAGAAAAAGGCCACTAGAAGCAATGGTGTCATCATGCAGGCTGGCCCAAGAGCCCAAGTAATAACCTTGGTGGCTGAATAAGTCAATAAAATTTTAAAAAGAAAGTGCTGGAGCAGTAACACTCTAAAGATGGAAGGGACTTGGTGGGTAAGTACCTCAGCTTCCTCATCTCATGGAACATTTTGTTCCAGTTTCTCAGATGGTTCAGAGCAGATGTGAACCCACAATGGGGCCACTCTGTCCTCCCTCGTAACACACACTTTAATGGCTTCCTTTCCTTTCCTACCTCACTTCCCCTCTCCCTCTGAGACTCATCATTCAGCTCAATAAAACTATTTGCATCTAAACTTTGGTTTCAGAGTCGGTTAAGAGGAGACTAAATCAAACCAAGAACTTTTTTGAAAAATGTGAGGGGAAACAAGATCTCTCTTCTTCAGACGAATGTTATTGTTTCAAGAACACAGACAGGATGTACTGAAATGTTGCTTTGAGTATCATGGCTCCAGACTCACCCTGGAGCTCCCCAAGTTTACTTAAGGGCTCATATACAAGGTCCAGTAACTAGCCAGATTGGAATGAAAACATTGCTTTATTAACAGGTTCGGGGGGGCAGACGGTGGGGCACTTGGTAGAGCAGACATGTAATAATACATAAGGATCCATGTTCAAGCCCCTGGTCTCCATCTGTGGAGGGGTGGCGGTGGGTGGGAGTGGAGTTTCATGAGCAGTGAAGCATGTGGCAGGTGTAGCTCTCTTTCCATCTCTATGTCCCCTTTCCCTCCTGACTTAAGAAAGATTCAGAAGTGCTTAAAATCCCTTAGTGCCTTTGTGTTTAAAGTACTATTTGCATGGTTGGCTTCCTCTCAGTTTTCAGAGGTCTCCAAACTCCTAATTTTTCTTCACTACAGCATATGGGCTTTTCCTGCACTGATACTTTATAATTGACCTTCCATGTATTTAGGTTGGTTGATTATTATTTCCACTAGACTTTGGGCTTCATGGAAACAGGAACTAAGTCACCTGTTTCACTGTGTACATAGTGTTTATGGCAATTCTCAGAAAGACAATACAAGCTGAGAACAAGGTTGAAGCTTGGACTCCTGGCAGCAAATAGCCACTGATTCCTTTTCTCACCGAGAATATGTGATCTTGGGGTCTTGTGTGTGGCTCAGTGGTTGAGTACCAGCCTTACATGTGTGAGGCAATGAGTTCAATTCCCAGCACACATGAGAGCTACAAAGATGATAATAGAAAATTCCATGTAGACAGCAGTGCACTGCTCTCTCTCTCTCTCATAATATATATTGATATATGTATGTACACAGATGCCACACAGGGGAAGTATCACAGTGCGTGCTTGTGACTGAGGGTCTGGTCTCTAGTACCAAACTAAAAAATAAAAGCACTGATGGCCAGGTGAATGTAGATAAGACAGGGGACTAAACTGAACCAAGTGCCACATTCAATCCCCAGAGCTACATGAGTGATGACCTGGATTCTTTTTCCTAATCTCACTAATGAAAAAGTCTCTCTTTCTCTCTCTTTTTTTTTAAAAAAATAGAGAAAGCAATTCTTTTTAATCTTCTTTTTTCTTTTTTTAAATATTTATTTTATTTATTTATTTCCTTTTGTTGCCCTTGTTGTTTTATTGTTGTAGTTATTATTATTGTTGTAGTTGTTGGATAGGACAGAGAGAAATGGAGAGAGGAGGGGAAGACAGAGAGGAGGAGAGAAAGATAGACACCTGCAGACCTGCTTCACCGCCTGTGAAGCGACTCCCCTGCAGGTGGGGAGCCGGGGTTCAAACCGGGATCCTTATGCCGGTCCTTGTGCTTTGCGCCACCTGCATCTCTCTCTCTTTTTTAAATAATAAAATTAGGTGGCCTGGAGGTGGCACAGTGGATAAAGCACTGGATTCTCAAGCATGAGATCCCAAGTTCAGTTCCCAGCAGCACATGTACCAGAGTGATGTCTGGTTCTTTCTTTCTCTCCTCTTATCTTTCTCATGAATAAATAAATTCTTATTAAAAATAAATCAAGACATAAAACAAACAATAAATCAAAATCATTGAATCTAACCTCTATCAGGTAACACAAAGATAGCCTAAGAAATACAATTGACCATATCTGGGTCAATTAACATCCTGAATTTTCACTATTAGATTAGTAGCTCCTTTTGATCGGGAGAGATTTTTGACCACTTCTTCTCTTCCCCCAGATTCTGCTAATCACGTCTGGTCTTTTAATTTCCTGTCTCTTAGGCTTCCTTTGTGTTACCTGACAGAAGCTAAGAATTCAGTGCTCCTGCGTGGTGGCTGGGGGCTCAAACCCAGATTTTTGTGCGTGGCAAAATGTGTACTCAACCAGGTGAGCTATCACTTGACTTTCTTCTCCCCCCCCCCCCCCCCCCCCCCCCCCCCCGTGCTGGGGCCTTGAATGTGTGCAATTTCACTGCCAACTGTTTCATATGTAAGACTCACACACCCACACTGCACAAAACTGGAGCTTCCCTCTGGTGTTACAATTCTTTCATGTGGTGATGGGGTTCAAACAGAGACAGCTGCATAGAGCAGGTGAGCTATTTTCCTCTCTCTAAACCAATTTCTCTTTTTAATTAAAAAAAAAAAATTTTGCTTCCAGGGTTATTGCTGGGGCTCGGTGCCTGCACTACGAATCCACTGCTCCTGGAGGCTATTTTTTCCCTTTTGCTGCCCTTGTTTATCATTGTTGTTGTTGTTACTGCCATTGTTATTGTTGGATACGACAGAGAGAAATGGAGAGAGGTGGGAAAGACAGGGGGGAGAAAGACACCTGCAGACCTGCTTTATCTCTTGTGAAGCGACTCCCCCTTCACTCCTCCCCCTCCCCCAGGTGGGGAGCCAGGGGCTCGAACCCGGATCCTTGTGCCGGTCCTTGCGCTTTACCCACTGCGCTATCGCCTGGCACCAACATCTTTTTTTTTTTTTTTTAAAAGATGAGTGTGAGATACAGAAAGATAGAGACAGAGATACCAGAGCACCGCTCAATTCTCTCTTATGGTACCGCTGGGGATTGAACCTAGGACCTTAAGCGCCTCAGGCATGAGAGTCTTTTGCAGAACCATGATGCTGTCTCAACACTAAACCAATTTCTATAGCAAGGCATCTACTATGTTTTCAAACTTGGAAAACTGTCACCTCTGCTCTGACAGGAGTTTCCTAGTCTCTCAGTTTCGGGTTGGAACCATGCTAACTCTGGAGAGTCTGGTGCAAATGCCACTTGCTCCATGAATGTTCTCCAGTCCTACCAGCTAGGTGGAAACTCGTTCACAACTGCACTCCTGCAGCTCTCAGACGATGGTTTTGGTTTTGTGGTTAGTGAACCTCCTTCAGGGCTCAGCTGAAGGGTCCCGTCCTGCAGGAGGTCTGAGACTCGCAGAGAGAACTTCCGCCTTGAAAAAAAAAGTGTCATCACGGGACAAGCTTCCGGTTCCACTCTGTCCAGTGGCCCAAGGCCTTTTATCCCAGTTGGCAGTAGTCACACCCCATGGCTACCGCACCCGACCGCTCCTCTCGCTTCTCCACACACTGCTGCACCCTCCGCACGTCTCTCGGGTGTGACGGCTACGCCGTGACGTCACTCTAATGACACGCAAAGCGAGCAGGACATTGACAACCTGGAAGGGCTGGCGCTCTTGCGCGGAGAAGCGCGCTCAGAGCCCGGAGGCGGGCCTAAAATATAACTGACGTCTGCCCGCACCTATTGCTTTTCGGACTCCTTCTCAAACCAACCAATGAATGCAACGGCTGAGACGACAACGTGCTCCTGCCTGGGGAAGTGACTCCGCCCCCTAGTCTTGGTCGCCATGCTTGATGTGGCAGCCACTGTTGCGTTATTTTAGCTTCATCTCAGGCTTTTCGATACCCTAGCTGGACCCCGTCCCAAGCACGTCCTGCCTCCCACTATCCCAATTTCCACTTCCTTGGGCTTCTTCCTTGCTCGTTGCTGGGACAGCCACACTCAACATGTCGGCCAGAGGCGGGGTCGAGGCGGAGCCTGCCCTGCGCGGTGACGTCAGCGCGCTGCGTGTCGGCAGGTGGAGGGAGAAGGGAAAGTTTGGCCCGTGCGTGGGGCTGGGGTGGAGGGCGGGACAGAGGGGCTGGGCCCGAGGCGAAGCTTCTGTCTCTGCTGCAACGAAGGCCGAGGCCGGGACTTGGGCCGGGCCGGGCCGGGCCGGAGAGTGGGGGGGGCGTCGGAATTGGAGGCGAGATCCACCGGATCCTCGAGCCCCCGCCGCTGCGCCGCGCGGTGACCCCGGTGTCCAGGCGCCGTCGGACCCGCGGCTGATCCCCAGGCGCTTGGTGGGGGCGCGGCGGCGGCGGCGGTTGGGGGTGGGGAAGCCGCGGCGAGGAGCGGGGAGAGGTCAGCGAGTTTGCGGGAGGACGGAGAGCCGTGCCGCCGCGGTCATGTCCGAGGACTCGAGCGCCCTGCCCTGGTCCATCAACAGGGACGATTACGAGCTGCAGGAGGTGATCGGTGAGAGCTGGCGCCGCGGGCCGGGGAGGCGGGACGCCGGGGGCGGGGGGGGGGGGGCGCCGGGTCGGGTCCGGCTGCGTCTGCCGGTGCCGCCCGAGGGGACTTGCGGTGGCGCGCCGGGAGGCGGGGTGCGGCGGGGCTTGGGGTGCCCTCGGGAGGTTTGCGGGGTGACAGATGTTTGAACCTGAGCCACAGAGGTGCGAGAGGGGGGGAGAGAGAGGAGAAGAGAGAAAGAAAGAGGGAGAGAAAGAAGAAAGAGGGAGAGAGGAGAGAGAGAAGAGAGAAAGAAGAGAGGGAGAGAAAGAAGAGAAGATAAAGAGGGAGAGAGGAGAGAGAGAAGAGAAAGAGAAGAGAAGATAGAGACAGGAGAGCGAGAGAGAAAGAAGAAAAGAGAAAGGGAGAGAGAGGAGAGAGAAGGGAGGAGAGGCAGAGAAAGAAAGGTGTGCAGGCGTGGGACAGACCTTCGGGCGGCTGTACAAGAGTTGGGGTGCTGGAGGGGTGGGCACCCATTTTTGAGACGGGGAGGGTGCAGGGTGCTTTCGGGCCCCCGCATGCCGTGGGAAGCTCCCGAGTGCCAGGCGGGCCCGGGGCGGAGCTGCCCCAGCGGAGTGGACCCGGCTCCCCAGCGCTTGGAGACCCACCTGCCTCTGAAACCAGGGAGGTTGGAGGTGCCATCAGTGGACAGGGCAGGGGGAAAAAAGTTAGAGATGTTGGCAAGTGCCAGGAAGGAAATAGACAAGATGTTCTGATTAGAGGGATTGTTTATTTATTTATTTATTTATTTATTCCCTTTTGTTGCTCTTATTGATGTCGTCGTTGTTGGATAGAACAGAGAGAAATGGAGAGAGAAGGGGAAGACAGAAAGGGGGAGAGAAAGACAGACACTTGCAGGCCTGCTTCAACACTTAGGAAGCGACTCCCCTGCAAGTGGGGAGCCGGGGGCTGGAACCGGGATCCTTAATTTTGCGCCACGTGCACTTAACCCGCTGCGCTACCGCCCGACTCCCAATTTTTTTTTTTTTTTTTTTAAGGTGGAGACCCGGCAAGGATGCTTGGAAGGAAGATATTTATTTATATATTTATTTACTTTCCTTCCCCTTTGCGAGGCCATGGTATTTAAGTTGAGCACCACAGGATGGAGAGGGTTCTTTCAGAGCCTAAGAAAGACTTTACCCCCCTACTCAGGAATGAGGAAATGCAGAGGCCCGGAGGAGGGCGAGAGCACTGGACAACTAAAGGAGACTTAGGAGGAATGAGAGAGAAGGGCAGGAGCAGCTTCTAGGGACCTTCTCAGCCCAGGAAGGGTTTTGCAGTGGAGAGATGCAAGCAGGGACGTGACAGAATGTGAGGGATCTGGCTGCAGGACTTGGGGTGTGTGTGTGTGTCTGTTTTTGGGGATGCAGTCCAGGGATATCTTTCGGCAGATCAGCATCGCACACAGGTTTGGACTGCGATTCTCAGGCACAGTGATTGGCGGAGTCTGGGGACTGAGCCGAGGTGTTATGCTTGTAGGACACTAATGACCTTAGAAATCAAATGGGGTAACTTGGGAGTGGCATCATGGTGGTTAAGGTGTTGGACTCTCAAGCATGAAGTCCCGAGTTCAGTCCCTGGCATTGCATGCGTTAGAGTGGAGCTTTCTCTTCTCTCTCAAACAGATCTAAAAAGAAAGTAAACAGAAAAAAAGAAATGGACAGTGCCTACATCCTTACTGGTTGGCTGAAGGATACTATTTTTTTCTAGTTCTATCCTAAAATTAGTTTATAAAAAATACTGGCTGAAAACTGTAGTTGGGGTGTGTGTGTGAATTGTACCTGTGTCTGTTTCAGAGAAACTTTATTATCTGAATACAGGGCATGGGGCGTTTATAGAACTACAGTTGAGTAGCCTGTTGGGAACAATGTTCTTATTTATTCATTTATTTATTTATTTTTACCAGAGCATTGTTCAGCCCTGGCTTATGGTGGTGCAGGGGATTGAACCTGGGACTTTGGGGCCTCAGGCATGAGAGGCTGTTTGCATAACCATTATGATATCCACCTTCTGCTCTGTTTTCATTCTTTACTTGAGAGATTGAAAGAGAGGGAGAGGAGAAACATCACAGCACCACTCCACCATCCAGGAAGCTGTCTTCTAGCCCGTTATATTTCCTCCCACCCCCCAACTCCCATAAAAAAAAAAAAAAAAACAAGAATCCTGCTCATCTTTGGCATACAGTGATGGTACTAGGGATTGGATCTGGAACCTCAGAGCCTCAGGCATGAAAGAAAGTCTATTACATAAGCTACGGTGCTGTTTCCCGTGGCCATCTACTTACTTTGCCCATCTTTCTTTTCTTTCTTTCTCTCTTCCTTCCATCCTCTCGTTCTTACTTTCTTCTTTTTTATTTTTTTCACCTCTACGGTTATTGCTGGGGTAAGGTGGCAGCACTAGGAATTCACCACTCCTGGGGGCCAATTCTCCCCACCCCCCTTTTTTTTTTCTCCTATTTTATTCAGTTAGGCAAAGAAGCATTGAGAGGGGAAGGGGCAGTAGACCTGCTTCACCACTCATGAAGTGTCTCCACTGCAGATGGGGAGTGAGGGGCTTGAAACCGGGTCCTTGCTCATGGTACTATGTATGCTTAACTGGGTATGCCTCTGCCAGGTCCTCTCTCTCTGTGTCTCTGTCATCTTTATTAATGAGAAGTAGGAGAGGAAGAGCGTCAGTCTGCTGGTGTATGTGCTTCCGGGGATTTAACTTGGGATCTCATGCTTGAGAGTCTAGTGCACCATGCTACCTCCCAGACCACCTCTGCTTACCTCTCTAGTCAGACCTGAACTGAAATGAACCTGAGTGACATTCCTTCTTCCTCAGGCTACTCTGTAGGCCTCTGTCCTTGTTATTTGTTAGGCCTTTGACATACACTGGCTGCTCCTAAAGGCATCTAGGTCCCAGTCTTGATTCATTGCTTCTGGGTCCTGTAATTGGAGTTTTGTGTAGACGAATAGGGTTAAACAGGAAAGGTAACTCTAGAAAATGTGTGACAGGTAAAGAATGATAGTTCCTATCATTGATTTAGAAGTGGGTCATTTTGTTTTTCGTCTCCTTTTAAAAAAATTATTTATTGGGGCCAGGCCATGGCGCACCTGGTTAAGCGCACACGTTACAGTGCATAGGGACCCAGGTTCAAGCCTCCAGTCCCCACCTGTACAGGGAAAGCTTCACAAGTGATGAAGCAGGTGTCTCTGTCTCCCTCTCTATCTCCCCTGCCCCTCTCAACTTCTTTCTGTCTCTATCAAATAAATAAATAAATAAATACTAAAAAAATATTAATATTAATAGGAGGAGAGAAAGAACCAGACATCATTCTGGTACATGTCCTGCCAGGATTTGAACTCTGGACCTGATGTTTGAGTACCCAACACTATCCACTGTGGCACCTCCTGGATCACCATTTTGTTTTTTTCTTTCTCATACAGTATCTATTAATTAATTATTGAGACAGAGAGAAAGAGAACCAGAGTACCACTCTGGCACATGCAGTACTGGGGATCAAACTCAGGACCTAATGTTTGGGATTCCAACACTTTATTTCCTGGACCACCTCTTGCTGTGTGTCTTTGAGGGTGAAATGGATGGCAGTGGTTATTCTTGATGCTTTTGCTACTTTCAGAATTTTAAGAAAGGACTGGAGAGATTTATGAACTAGTGTGGTATCCTCAGACCTGTAGAGCAGGCGTGGGGCTGTATAAGGTCTGTGAAATCATTCAGACTGGCCCTGCCAAGGCAACCACAGGCTACACCTAGGAACAGTTAAGTGCTGATTTTTTTTTCCCCACTAGGGTTATCGATGGGGCTTGGTACCTGTATGATTATTTCACCACTCCCAGCAGCCATCTTTACATGCCTGCCTTTTTTCTTTCCCTCCCTTCACAGAGAGGGGGAGAGAGGGGGAGAATGGGAGAGAGAGAGAGACCTATAGCATTGCTCTGCTTCATATGAAGCTTGCCCTCTATAGGTGGCGGCCAGTGGCTTGAACCCAGGTTCTTACAGATGGTAACACGCTCTCTACTGAGTGTACCACTCATCCCCTCTCTAACTCTCTCATTCTCACACACACACAATATATAGTGTATATTGATATCTGTGTGTACACACACATAGACAAATAGGTGAAGTATCACAGTGCATACCTTCACCCCTTGAAGTGCTCCAGGTCACCCCATTTGATTTCTTTCCCCCCATTTGATTTTTTAAAAAACTTTATTTATTCATTTTTTCCCTTTTGTTACCCTTGTTTATCGTCATTGTTGTTATTATTATTGTTATTGCTGTCATTGTTGGATAGGACAGAGAGAAATGGAGAGAGGAGGGGAAGACGGGGGAGAGAAAGACAGACACACCTGCAGACCTGCTTCACTGCCTCTGAAGCGATCACCCCTGCCGGTGGGGAGCTGGGGGCTTGAACCGGGATCCTTACTCCGGTCCTTGAGCTTGGTGCCACGTGCACTTAACCCACTGCACCACCGCCCAGCACCCCCCTTTTTTTTTTTTTAAATTTTATTAGAGCACTGCTTAGCAGGGTGAGGATTGAACTTGAGACATTGGAGCCTCAGACATGAGAGCCTCTTTGCATCTTCCTCACCCAACCCTATTTAATTTTTTTTTCTTTTCCCTTTTGTTGTCCTTGTTTTATTGTTGTTGTAGTTATTGTTGTTATTGATGTCATTGGTGGATAGGACAGAGAGAAATGGAGAGAGGAGTGGAAGACAGAGAGGGGGAGAGAAAGATAGACACCTGCAAACCTGCTTCACTGCCTGTGAAGTGACTCCTCTGCAGGTGGGGAACCAGGGGCTCAAACTGGGATCCTTACTTGGTCCTTGCACTTCACGCCACGTGCACTTAATCTGCTGCACTACTGCCCGACCCCCTCCGCATTTATTTTCTAAGGTCATTAGTGTCCTATAAGCATAATCGCCTCAGCCTCAGTCCCCACCCTTCTGCAATCACTGCTTCTCTGAGAATTTGCAATCCAAGTTTGTGAAGTTTTGATCTGTCAAAATTATCAAAAGTTGGGGGGGGTATAGCATACTGGTTATGCAAACAGATTCCCTGAGGCTCTGAAGTCCTGAAGCTCTGAAGCTGAGCAGTGCTCTGGTAAAAGCAAACAAACAAACAAAAATTACTGAAAGTTGGTAATTTTGTATGGTCTGTGAATAATGTTATAAATACTCAAATGGCCCTTGGCAGAGAAAAGTTCCTCCACCCCTGCTGTAGGATATCTGAGTGGGCAGAATGTCATCACAGTGCCTTAGGATGCTCTACTCACTTTCAAAGCCATCATAATCTTCATAAAAGATTAAGAATTCCAGGCCTTGCAGAAGTGTGCCTGGTTAAGTGCATATATTACCATGTGCAAGGACCTGGGTTTGAGCCCCGGCTCCTCACCTGCGGGGGTTATGATGAAGCAGGTCTGCAGGTGTCTTTCTCTCTTCCTCTCTATTTCCTCTTCCCCTCTCAGTTTCTTTCTGTCCTATTGAATAAAATAGAAGGGGGTGGGAGGAAATGAAAAAAAAAAAAGCCACCAGGAGCGGTGAATTTTTAGTGCTGGTACCGAGCCCCAATGATAACCCTGGTGCAAAAAAGAAAGAAGAAAAAAAAAAAAGCCAATGTGATTTGACCATACTAATTTTTTTTTTAAAAATATTTTATTTTATTTTACCAGAGCACTGCTCAGCTCTGGCTTATGGTGGTGCGGGGAACTGAATTTAGGACTTCGGTGCCTCCGGCATGAGAGTCTCTGCAGAACCATTATGCTATCTACCCCCACCCTTAAATATCTAATTAATTTATTCCCTTTTGTTGCTCTTGTTTTTTATTGTTGTAGTTATCATTGTTGCTGTTATTGATGTCATCGTCGTTGCTGGATAGGACAGAGAGAAATGGACAGAGGAGGGGAAGAGGGGGAGAGAAAGATAGACACCCGCAGACTTGCTTCATTGCTTGTAAAGCGACTCCCCTGCAGGTGGGGAGCCGGTGGCTCCAACTGGGATCCTTATGCTGGTCATTGCGCTTTGCGCCACGTGCGCTTAACCCGCCCAACTCCCAGTGTTTTTTTTTTTTTAATTGAGGTATAATTTACCATGGTAAAATGCAGCATTTGAAGCATACAATTCAGTGACATCTTATGTGAATTTACTATTTATTGCACAAATCAATATAACCCGCTGTAAAAGCATCCCCCTCATTCCACTGAGATTTCCTGTTTGCAGCTCCAGATCTTCCTGTGTCTATACATTTGGCTTTTCTGTCTGTATATATATATATATATATATATATATATATATATATATAATTGCATAACCATATGGTATTTTGTGTTGGACTTCTCTTTACACAATAATTTAAAAATCATATTCAGGCATAATTTATATGCCACCAAATCTACTTGTCTTAAATGGACAATTCTATATTTTCCGGTCAGTTTACAGAGCTCTTCAGTGATCACCACACTCCAATTTTAGAACATTTCCATCATTCCAAAAAGATGCCTCATGGCCATGTGTGGCCACTCCCTGTCCCTACCCTACTGCAGGCAACCTCAGATCTCGTCTCTGCCTCTGTGGACTTGCCTTTTTGGACCATCTATGCTAATGCAGCCATGTAATATATGTGCTCTCTGTGTCTGTGGCTTTTTTTTTTCTTAGCCATATTTATTTATTTACTTACTTATTGTTATTGCTGGGGCTCCTCTGCTTCAGGCCAACTTTTTCTTTACTTTTTTTTTTTACGATAGAAAGAGGGAGGGGGTATATAGTGTAATGGTTATGCAGAGAGCCTCTTGTGCCTAAGACTCCGAAGTCCCAGGTTCAGTCCCCCCCCCACCTCCAATAAGGCAGAGCTGATCAGAGCTCTGGTAAAAAATAAATAAATAAATAAATAAAAAATAGAAAGAGAGAGAAGGGATGATATTACAGTACTAAAGCTTTCTCCCAGCATGGTGAGAGCTGGGCTCCAAACTGGCTCATGAGCAAGACAAAGCAGGCAACTTCCCAGGTGAGCTGCCTTGTATACTTTCAGTGAAAAGTCTATCTGGTAGAGGGAGAGGGAGAGGGAGAGGGAGAGAGGAAGGAAGGAGGGAGAGAATGAATCAGAGCATCACACAGGCATATTGTAGTCAGGAATTGAACTTGAACTTAGGGTCTTCTGTATGCAAGACCTGTGCTCTACTGCTGAGCCACCCGCCTAGCCGTGACATAATGGCTTTATGAGGTTTGTCCATAGTATAGCCTGTGTCAGTACATGATTCCTTTTCATTGGACTCTGTGGTTATTTTGAACAGTGGACAGTCACATCAGATCTTAGTGTGAGCTTGTTCTGTTTTTCTTGTGTAAAAAGGAGGGGAAATGCTGGGTCATAGATCGCACTATGGTTAAGTTGTGAAGAAATTGACACCTTTTCACCATGACTGCCATTGACTACCATTTCACATTCCCGTCGGCACTGTAGGAGAGGACTCTCTCTACGTCCTTGCTGACATTAGCTGCCTGTCATTTTGATCAGACATGTCCTAGGGGGTATAAACGGGCATCTCACTGGGGTTTTTCTTTTAATGACTGATGGTGCTGAGTGTTTTTAGAAATGTTGATTTCCAGGGCTGTTGTCACAGGGCCACAGTTCCACATCTTCCCCAGATGAACCATCACTGCAGCCTGCAGACAAGTAGCAAGGGTCAGTATTGAAGCACGTGTCTGTGCCCACTGTGCTCCCACTGTGTGAGTGTTTGAATATAGTGTTTTGTAGTAGGTTGTAGTCTTCAAAATTAATCTTTTCGTTTTCTCCATGTTACAGTTCAAGTTTTATTATTGTTATTATTATTAATTTTCCTTTTTGTTGCCCTTTTTTTTAACCTCTTTTAAAATATTTATTCCCTTTTGTTTTTTATTGTTGTAGTTGTTGTTATTGATGTTGTCATTGTTGGATAGGACAGAGAGAAATGGAGAGAGGAGGGGAGGACAGAGAGGGACACCTGCAGACCTGCTTCACTGCTTGTGAAGCGACTCCCCTGCAGGTGGGGAGGTGGAGGCTTGAACTGGGGTCCTTAGGCAGGTCCTTACGCTTCACCCACCATTTGCACTTAACCCTCTGCGCTACCTCTGGACTCCCCACAATTCCAGTTTTTTTCAAGAAGCAAGTGCAACATTGGTGGCCAGACCAAAGTTTTGAGGGATCATTAGAATTTTGTTTTTAAAGATTCAGGCTTTTAGGAAATGGCGTAATGCTGTGGTTCTCATCAGAGCACATACATTTGAACTGTATTTTTTTCCTTACATGTGCTAATTGGCATTGTAATATTTGTAGGATTTTTGTTGTTCACATCTTGTGCTGTTCTCTCTTTCTGGCAAAATTCTATAGGGAAAAGGACATTCCCTTCTTGTAGCATTTTAAGGCCATATAGATTAGACACTGGCAAACTTGGATAGTGAGCTGCTTTGCCATGTGAGACCCAGGTTCAAGCCTGGCCACTACCACATTAAAGCTTCAGCGCTATGGTCTCAGTCTCTCCCCCCACCCCCTTCTTCCTCTCCCCTCTCTCACTGCCTCTTTGGGTTTTTATCGGATTTTTTTTTTTTTTTAATTGTCACCAGAGTACTGCTCAACTTTGTTTTATGGTGGGGTGGGGGATTGAACCTAGGACTTGGGAGCTTCAGACATGAGAGTCTCTTTGCATAGCCTTTATGCTATCTACCCTGCCCTGCATTGTCTTTTATATAAAAAACAAACAAACAAACAAACAAATGAAAACAGGAAAGCATGTAGCTTGTGAATGCAGAGATAGAGAGCATTTCCATTTAAAGAGTTGTACCATCAAAGAAAGAAAATAAAAGGCTGTGGTTCAGGCCTGGTCCCCACCACACTAGAGGAAGCTTTGGTGCTGTGGTGTCTTTCTGTCTTCCCATCTTTTTCTCTGACTTTTTTTCTTCTTTTTTAAATTTTTAAATATTTATCTTCTCTTTTGTTGCCCTTGATGTTTTTTATTGTTGTTGTATTTATTATTATTGTTATTGATGTCATTGTTGTTGGATAGGACAGAGAGAAATGGAGAGAGGAGGGGAGGACAGAGAGGGGTAGAGAAAGAAGACACCTGCAGACCTGCTTCACCGCCTGTGAAGCGACTCCTCTGCAGGTGGGGTGACAGGGGCTTGAACTGGGATCCTTACACTGGTCCTTGTGCTTCGCGTCATGTATGCTTAACCAGCTGTGCTACCACCCGACTCCCCTTCTCTGGCTCTTTATTTGAAAAGGTAGACTAGGAGCTGTAAAGCCCCAGTAAGGAATATATATATTTTCCTTGTGGCTATTTTTGGGCATATTGTGAGAAAATAAGAGAGAACACAATATTGGATCAAATATGGTCCTGCCAGCTCAGCTTTTTAGCTAATGAAAGTGATAGTCGATATTGATTTCTTCCATATAACAAGAAAACAGTTGTCAGTTGTTCAGAAACCTTCCCAAAAATAAAAGTCCTAGACCAGATGGTTTTACAAATGAATTCTACAAAACCTTCAAAGAAGAACTAATACCTCTACTTTTAAAAAGTCTTCCAGAAGATTGAAGACAATGGAATACTCCCTGCCAACTTCTATGAAGCCAACATCACCTCTGATATCAAAAAATGGCAGGGACACAACCAAAAAAGAAAACTACAGACCAATATCTGATGAACATAGATGCTAAAATATTGAACAAAATTCTAGCCAACTGGATACAGCAGTATATTAAAAAGATTGTTCATCACGACCAAGTGGGGTTTATCCCAGGCATGCAAGGTTGGTTTAATATACGGAAATCAATCAACGTGATCCACCACATCAACAAAAGCAAGACCGAAAACCACATGGTCATATCAATAGATGCAGAGAAAGCCTTTGACAAAATACAACATCCCTTTATGATCAAAACACTACAAAAAATGGGAACAAATGGAAAATTCCTGAAGATAGTGGAGTCTATATATAGCAAACCTACAGCCAACATCACACTCAATGGTGAAAAACTGGAAGCATTTCCACTCAGATCAGGTACTAGATCACTGTCACCATTACTATTTAACAAAGTGTTGGAAGTTCTTGCCATAGCAATCAGGCAGGAGCAAGGAATTAAAGGGATACAGATTGGAAGAGAAGAAGTCAAACTCTCCCTATTTGCAGATGATATGATAGTATACATAGAAAAACCTAAGGAATCCAGCAAGAAGCTTTTGCAAATCATCAGGCAATACAGTAAAGTGTCAGGCTACAAAATTAACATTCAAAAGTCAGTGGCATTTTTATATGCAAACGCTGTTAGAAGAAGTTGAAATCCAGAAATCAATTCCTTTTACTATAGCAACAAAAACAATAAAATATCTAGGAGTAAACCTAACCAAAGAAGTGAAAGACTTTTATGCTGACAATTATGAGTCCCTACTCAAGGAAATTGAAAAAGACACAAAGAAGTGGAAAGATATTCCATGTTCATGGGTTGGAAGAATTAATATCATCAAAATGAATATATTACCCAGAGCCATATACAAATTTAATGCTATCCCTATCAAGATCCCAACCACATTTTTAGGAGAATAGAACAAATGCTACAAATGTTTATCTGGAACCAGAAAAGATCCAGAATTGCCAAAACAGTCTTGAGAAGAAAGAACAGAACTGGAGGCAGAACACTCCCAGATCATAAATTGTATTATAGGGCCATTGTCCTCAAAACTGCTTGGAACTGGAACATGAATAGACACACTGACCAGTGGAATAGAATTGAGATCCCAGAAGTGAGGCCCTACACCTATGGACATCTAATCTTTGACAAAGGTGCCCAGACTATTACATGGGGAAAGCAGAGTCTCTTAAGCAAACGGTGTTGGAAAAATGGGTTGAAACATGCAGAAGAATGAAACTGAACCACTGTATTTCACCAAATACAAAAGTAAATTCCAAGTGGATCAGGGACTTGGATATTAGACCAGAAACTATCAGATACTTAGAGGAAAATATTGGCAGAACTCTTTTCCACATAATTTTAAAGACATCTTCAATGAAAGGAATCCAATTACAAAGAAGACTAAGGCAAGTATAAACCTATAGGACTATATCAAATTAAAAAGCTGTACAGCAAAAGAAACCACTACCCAAACCAAGAGACCCCTCACAGAATGGGAGAAGATCTTTACATGCCATACATCAGACAAGAGGCTAATAGCCAAAATATATAAAGAGCTTGCCAAATTCAACAATAAGAAAACAAATAACCCCGTCCCAAAATGGGGAGAGGACATAGACAGAATATTCACCACAGGTGTCCAACAACAGATGAGTGGCTGAGCAAGTTGGTGGTCTATATGCACAATGGAATACTACTCAGCTATAAAAAATGGTGACTTCACCATTTTCAACCATTCATGGATGGACTTTGAAAAATTCATGTTACGTGAAATGAGTCAGAAACAGGAGGATGAATATGGGATGATCTCACCCTCAGGTAGAAGTTGAAAAACAAGATCAAAAGAGAAAACCCAAGTAGAACCTGAACTGGAATTAGTGTATTGCACCAAAGTAAAAGACTGGGGTGGGGAGAACACAGGTTCAAACAGGATAACAGAGGACCTAGTGGGAAATGTTATGCATGTACAAACTGTTGTATTTACTGTCAAATGTAAATTTATTCCCCAATAAAGAAATTAAAAAAAAAGAAAACAATTGTCATAGTTCTTGTAGGTAGATGCTAATTAGACTAATCATGTTGATCATTTTGTAATATAGACAAACATTGAATCACTACATGCACATCTGAAACCAACAGGTTTTATGTTTGCTCTTCAGCAGAAATGTTGATAGAGCAGATCTCAGTATGTTTAAAAAGTATCACAGGGGGCCAGGTGTTCGCGCAGCGGGTTAAATGCACATGGCATGAAGCGCAAGGATGAAGCACAGGGACGGGCGGAAGGATCCCAGTTAGAAGCAAGCGAGGATGGCTGACAGGTCTAGGATCCCAGTTAGAGCCCCCGGCTCCCCACCTGCAGGGGCTTGCTTCATAAGCAGTGAAGCATGTCTGCAGGTGTCTATCTTTCTCTCCCCCCTCTCCGTCTTTACCTTCTCTCTGTCCTAACCAACAACAGCAGTAACAACAATAACAACAAGGGTAACAAAATGGGAAAAATGACCTACAGGAGCAGTGGATTTATAGTCCAAGTATTGAGCCCTATTAAGTATGCTTTGCCAAGATCTGAAGGTTTAGGTATAATTAATTATAAAAGATGCTAGTATTGTTATCACTTTTATTTGTGGAACTGAGACCTAGTCCATATGTGAGTTCATTTCTGAGCTGCCTTTTCATTCAGGTAGAGGGACAGGGTGAGGGAGAGATGCCACACCACAGCCCCAAATCTTCCTTTGGTGCCATGGCACTTTTTTCTGTGTGGTGCTGGCCTCAAGCCTGAGTTATATGCATGGCGGTGCCACTGCTATTAATCACTGGTATTTTCAGTATTTTTTAAAATTAATTTTTAATTATTTATTTTATATTTAGGTTTTAACCAGAGCACTGCTCATCTCTGGCTTATGGTGCTGCAGGGGATTGAACTTGGGACTTTGGAGCCTCAGGCATGAGAGTCTCTTTGCATAACCATTATGCTATCTACCCCTGCCCTATTTTCAGTATTTTTTGAGTGCCTTTCTGACTCTTATTACTGCATTCAAATTCCTGATGAGGCACTAGTCTGTGTTTGACAAGTGTTGAGACAGTTCCAGGAGCATGGCCATGCTTGCAGGCAAGACTGGCCTTGATTCAAATTCTGATTTTGCATTTTACTGCCTGTGTGTTCCTAGGCAAAATTTATTAGCAGCATTATTGCTTAGAATTAGTCACACCACCAGGGCTTCATTGCTCTGAGTCAAGTTTTTTAGTAGAGAGAGAGACAGACAGACAGACAGGCAGAAAGACGCAGAAAGGCAAAGATACCACAGCCCTGGAGTTTCTTTCCCCTAGTGTGTTGGGGTCCAGGCTTGAATCTGGGCCTCACACATGGCAAAACAGGTGCACTATCCAGGTGAGCTATTTGCTGGCTTCCCTGTATTAATGTTTTAATGTCAAACCTTGTAATTGTAAAATGGAAAAATGGTACCTGTGTCATTGGGGCCTTTATGTACATTAAGTCTAAGTGCAGGAAAAACTTACAGCAAATGGTCTGAAAATGGTGGTTATTTCTGATCTTTGAAAATTCTGGGTAATGACATGAAATTATGAAGTGATTTGAGCTATAACAAATAATTTAGGCCGTGTAATGCTTTTGAATCATATAATACTTTTTTTTTTTTTTGCCTCCAGGGTTATTGCTAGGACTCGGTGCTGGCAATGCGAATCCACTGCTCCTGAAGGCTATCTTTTCCCCATTTTTGTTGCCCTGATTTTATTGTTATTGTTGTTATTAATATTAATGCTGTTGTTTGATAGGACAGAGAAATGGAGAGAGGAGGGGGAGACACTGGGAGAGAAAGATAGACACCTACAGACCTGCTTCACTGCTTGTGAAGCGACTCCCCTGCAGGTGGGGTGCCGGGGCCTCGAACTGGGATCCTTGCGCTTTGAGCCACCTGCGCTTAACCCACTGCGTTGTCACCCGGCTCCCCATGTAATACTTCTTTAGACCATCTGTACATCTTTTTTTTTCTTGTTTGTTTTCCTCCTAGATCTCATCAAGTGCAGGTGGAGTCAGTGTTGGCCATCACAGTACAGCTTTGTTAGGCCCTGTTGCCTGGGTGTTGTCAGCCACAGCGTGAGACTCCTGCAGCCTTGCTTCGCCACATGTGAAGCTTACCCTCTGCAGGTGGGGACCAGGGGCTTGAACCTGGTCCTTGTGCACTGTAATGTGAGAGTTTCACCAGGTGTGCCACTGCCTGGCCCTTTAATTACTTTATTTTTAAATAAAAATACTACTCCCGACAGTCATATTTTTTCCCTTTTTTTCTCTTCCTATTTTATTGGATAGGACAGAAGCACCTGCAGACCTGCTTCACCACTGTGAAGTGTCCCCTTTGCGGGTGGGGAGGGAGACTTGAACTAGGTCCTTGCACATTGATAATATGTGTGCTTAACTTGGTGTGCCATTGCCTGACCCTTTATTTTAACATTTATTTTACTTTGTCAGATAGAAAAAGTGAGACAGAGAGGCAAAGAGTTGAGAGAGAGAAAGACACCACAGCACCAAAACACCCTTCAGTGTGGTGAGGTCTGGGCTCCAATCTGGGCCGCACACACGGCAAAGCGTTGCACTGTTCAAGTGAGCTATTTCGCCAGCCCTGCAGATTCAGTATCTCTGTGAGGGACATCTTGCCCTGTCCATAGAGTAATGCTTAATAGTGTATTCCCTTCCCCCCACCCCAGCCCCCAGTGGGGACTTAGCTAGGGTCACCTGTCTCATATGGCCAGCAGTGGACCAGCAGTCTCCTAGAGCAGTATTAAATAAGGGGTCACATTGGATTGCATTCAGGGAAAACAAATACTAGTGACTCAAGGCACCACACTTAGTAGGTGACTCTTACTCTCATCTTTATAAGACAGTTCTACTGCTTGCATTCCAGACCCAAAGACTATTACTGCAAAAGGACAAAGACACGTAACAACTGAGTTGGCTTCCTTTCAAAGGTCTTTCTTTCCTCAGTGGGCTAAGTGATTTCTGTTTCTTTGGCAATGCAGATGTAGCTACTTGCAAGGAGACTGAAGTAAAGCATTTCTAACGCGGCACATTCATTCAAACAACACAAAGTTTGGGATTCTTACTAAAGGAGAGAAAATTGTAAATTGGATAAACAATCTTTGACCTGAGGATTTTTTAAAGATGTAAATCATTACATAAAGCATTGCAAGTAAATAATTTAACCTGGCACATAGTAATCAGTTAATAAATAGCAGCTTTAATCTGAATTATTGAAACATCAGTGGTTTCTAGGCTCCATTCTCCTTCTTACTCATTGATGAGCTCAGTCTTCCCTTTGCTTACATTGCTTTGTAGGATCTGTAATGCTTACACTGCAGAGTCAAATGAAAATGAAATACAGACCAGCAGCAGAGCTCACGGGGAGGGGGTGTCGCCTTTGCCATATGTGCCACCCAGGTTTGAGCTTACCCCGGAGGAAGCTTTGGTACTGTGGTATCTTTCCCTCTCTTCCTCTGTCTCTATTTCTGTCTGAAGAAGTCAGTCCAGAGGGATGAAGCCCCAGTGACAACAGGGGGAAAAAAAAGTGTATGTTGCTACTTGGTTAATCAGTTCACCAGCTATTTTGTTATGTGCTGGGTACTGTTTTGGGGTTAGAGATAAAGCAGTGAAGCAAATAGATGGAAATCCCTAGTCTGTAATTTTTGTTCCTTATTTTTATTTTTTATTTTCATGAGAGAGAGAGAGAGAGGAAGAAAGAAAGAAAGAAGAGAGACCAGGGCATTGCTGGGACTTCAGAGTCTTAGGCATGGAAGCCTTTTGTATAATCATTATGCTGTCTCCCTAGCCTAGAGTTTGCAATCTTAGTGAAGGACAAAAATAGAGCAAGGAAAGAGGTAGTAGGGATCTCTGAAGGATAGAAGTGAGTT
The DNA here is from genome assembly GCF_950295315.1 of Erinaceus europaeus. Lineage (NCBI taxonomy): Eukaryota > Metazoa > Chordata > Mammalia > Eulipotyphla > Erinaceidae > Erinaceus > Erinaceus europaeus. The sequence continues at coordinate 26,815,502 of NC_080182.1, forward strand.
TTAAGTAAGTCAGAGAAAAACCTCCCCAAAGTGGTGACTGTTGAGGAGAGACCTGCTCGGAAGGCAGAGCGGGAGATTGCTGCGATCATCCGGCACAAGTGTGTCCCAGGCAGGAGCACAGGCCCCAGAGCAGAAGTGGTCACTGGTGTGGGCTCGTCAGGAGGGCGGGGCGGCGAGAGCAGGGACAGAGTAAAGTGGCCGGTGGGCGCAGGAGATCAGAAGAGCTGCATGGTAGAAGGGCAGGGTTGAGCTCTTCAGATCCTGTGAAGCCCGGCGAGGCATCGCTTTAAGATAGAAAAATTGCCGCAGGGTTTTGAGCAGCTTATTACAGTGATTTGACTCACGCTATTTTAAGAGGCTAATTTGGGTGATTTAGTGGAGAACAGTTGTGTCAAGTTGGAAAGAGAGGTTCACCTGAGGAGAAAAGCTGTCAGGGTGGTAGTGAGAAACAGCCAGATGCTGACTATCTGAAGACAGAGATTTGCCATCGAATCAGATGTGAGAAGAGTCTTTGACTGGAGCCTCCGGAAGGATGCAGTTGTCATCCGTGGAGATGAACGACCAGCCGAGCGAACAGGAGAGAGAGAGATGATTCACTGCAAAACCGGCACGGTGCTTGATAGTCACTGAAGGCATATGGCAGTATGTCTTTATTTTCATCTTGGGATGGAGAGAATAGCATGATTTTTTTTTTTTTTATAATGATTAATTTTACATCTATTTCACAATTTTTCAGAGCTTTAATTTTCAGCATAACTCTGACAAGATGCCTTATTTAGAAAAGGGGTTATAGAATTGTCAGTTCCTGTATTTTCCATGGTGCAGGTAACAGTGCTTTAGTCATCTTCTAGAATGAAAGTCTTCAGTGCATGCTGCAACTACTGGACAATGCTTGAAAGCAAAATCTATGATTGACCAAAATTTTAGAAAAATACCATCACCCTCACCTCTCCAGGGCTCTACCCCACTAGGGGAAGATAGAAACAGGCCTGGGGTATGGATCTACCTACCAGTGTCCATGTCCAGAGGGGAAGCAGTTACAGAAGCCAGAACTTCCACTTCTGCACTCCAGAAAAGAATTTTGGTCTGTACTTCCAGAGGGGTAGAAATGATAGGGGAAGATGACCAGCTATGAACTCCAACTCCATCAGGACCTGGAGAGAGGAGAGGAAAAAAGAAAGGGCTTTCAGTAGTAGTCATAGGTGTAGTGACTTGGAAAGGAAGAAGGTGGGATCATGGGGAAAAAAAAGGACAAATATATACAAATATGGACAGATAGTTGTAGAAATAACAGCTAACCCATACCTGCAACCTTGGGAGAACTGTGGTAGCCTCCAATAGAGGGAGGGACTGGGGACACAGAACTCTGGTGGTGGGAATGGTGCTTATATACTCCTGTTATCTTCTAATTTTGTAAATCAATATTAAGTCACTAATAAAAGTAAAATAAAAAAGAAAATAGAAAAAATTAAAATAATAAAAAATGAAAAATTTGGTTTATTTTTTTCCTCTCTGGTAGGGATAATGCTCATTAAAATTTTTAAAAATTATTATCTTTATTTATTGGATAGAGACAGCTAGAAATCGAGAGGGTAGGGGGAGATAGAGAGAGAGAGAGAGAGAGAGAGAGAGAGATCTGCAGCCCTGCTTCACCACTCACAAAGCTCCCCCTGCAGGTGGGGATATGGGTCTCAAACCTGGGTCCTTGTGCATTGTAACCTGTGCACTCAACCAGGTGTGCCACCACCCCACCCTCATTTTTTTCACTTTCTCTTTTTGATTTCTTGGTCTCCAAGTAGAAACTGAGTCCGTCCCCCCCCCCCCCACTTTTTAAAAGATTGTTATTAATCAGTCCTAAGCCAGAACTGAGCAGTACTCTGGTAAAGGAAAATGAAGAGAAAAAGACATAAACAAAAACCAACCAAACAAACAAACCTGAAAACAATAGAGAAATAAAAGACACTTAGAAATGGAAGGATAGCCTTTGTTCATGTCTTGGAGAATATTGCTAAAATGTCCATCTTACCTAGACTCAGTGAAATCCCTATCTAAATTCCAACAACATTCTTCTAGGAGATAGAACAAACAATTCTAAAATACGTGTTGAACCACGAATAAAACAGCCCCCCCCCCCCCCCCCCCCCGCTGAACTGTGAATAGCCAAAGCAGACTTGAGAGAAAAGAACAAAATGGAAGTATTACTTGCTCTAACTTCAACTATACTCCAAAACTATAGTTATGAAAACAGTTTGGGGCTGCAGCTTAACTAATAAAGTGTCAGATTTGCATGCCTGAGTTTCCTGGTTTTATTCCTGGCACCACACATATCAAAATGATGTACAAGAGTGATGCTCTGTGTGTGTGTGTGTGTGTGTGTGTGTGTGTGTGTGTGTGTCTGCCTGCCTGCCTCGTGAAATTCTCATATGTAATAAAGCTACAAGTGCTAGCTCACTGTGTAGAGTGCCTGCATCGCCACGTGTGTAACCGGGTTCTAGTGCTGGTTAGACATGAGAGGTTCTGTAGCAGTCAAGGAAGTTTAGGTGGTGTGGTATCCTTCTCTGTCTGTTTCCTCCTCTCTCTCTCTCCCCCGCTGTCTGTCTCTCTCCTTGTCTCTCTGTTGCTGCTGAATGAAAAAAGTAACCCAGAGCAGCGAATTGCACATGCATGAGGACCTGGTTGCATAAAAACAAACAGCCTTACCCCCCAAAAAAAATTCAGTGTGGTAGTAGGACTAAGAGGCTTTCACACCAGAGGCATAGAGTAGAAAGAACAGAAATAAATCCATATACGCACGTGCACGCACACACACATAAAATCTACTTTGTCATGAAAGAGAGAACCATATAGTGGCAGTAGGGGATGGGGACGGGGTGGGGGCGAAAACCTCTTCAAATGGTATTGGGAAAGCTGAGCCACCACATGTCAGAAAAGGCATTTTTTATGTTTTTGTTTTCAAAGCTGCTTCATGACTTTTCCAGCAACCCAGCAGTACATCATTGAGCACCAGACATCAAAATTAACTCAAAAGGGATTCAACACCTTGATATTGGACCTGAAACTACATATGAAGAACACGTAGGTGCTACACTCTAGGACCTTAGTGCTAGAGATGTATTTGGAAAGTCAGTGCAAGAGAAATAAAACAAGAATAAGAAATGGAACTGTCTTGAACTGAAAAGCTTTTACACATCGAAAGAAACTTAGAAAGATAAAATGGCACCTTAGCATTGGGAGAAGATATATATATATATTTAAAATTTTTAAAAATATTTATTTTCTCTTTTGTTGCCCTTGTTTTTTATTGTTGTTGTAGTTATTGTCACTGTTAGATAGGACAGAGAGAAATGGAGAGAGGAGAGGAAGAGGAAGACAGAGAGGGGGAGAGAAAGACACCTGCAGACCTGCTTCACTGCTCGTGAAGCGACCTCCCTGCAGGTGGGGAGCCAGGGGAGCTTGAATCGGGATCTTTACGCCGGTCCTTGTGCTTCACGTGCTTAACTCACTGCGATACCACCCACTCCCTGGGGAAGATATTTGTGCGTCACATTGTTGACAAGTGATTGATACTGAAAATAAGAAAAAAAAAAAGTCACACAATAAAAAAAAACCAAACCAGGGAGTTGGGCGGTAGGGCAGTAGGTTCAGCGCACATGGCGCAAAGCGCAAGGACCGGCATAAGGATCCCAGTTTGAGCCCCTGGCTCCCCACCTGCAGGGGAGTCGCTTCACAGGCGGTGAAGCAGGTCTGCAGGTGTCTATCTTTCTCTCCCCGCCTCTATCTTTCCCTCCTCTCTCCATTTCTCTCTGTCCTATCCGACAATGAGGACATCAACAACAGTAATAACTACAACAATAAAACAAGGGCAACAAAAGGGAATAAAATAAATATTAAAAAAAAATTTTAAAAAACCAAGCCAAAAAACAAAGAATACAAAACAAAACAAAACAAAAACCAAGCAACCTAATAAAGATGTAGGTACAAAATCTGAATAGACACTTTTGCAAAGAAAATGTACAGAAGGTCCACAGGTATAAAAAAATGTCAGAGCCATTTATTTTTAGGGAAATGCACATTAAAACCACAGTGAAGTCTTACCTCATGCCAGTGAGAATAGCCTACATGAGTAAGACTGAAGGGCCAGGCAGTGGCACACTGATAGAGACATGTGTACGATGCATGAGGACCTGGGTTCAGGGTCCAGGTTCCCATCTGCAGCCTACAGGAGTGGGGTGGGGGTGAGTGGTGCAGGTCTGTCTGTCTGTGTCTCTGTCTCCCACCCCCACCCTTTTCCCTTTATATTTCTCTGTTTCTATCAGCAAAAATGAAGACACTAAAAGGAAAAAAATGACCCGTGGAAGCATTGAATCATTGTGCAGGCACCCAGCAATCACCCTGGTGGAATTAAAAACAAAACAAAAGGGCAACAAGAAACAAAAGCTGGGGAGAGAAAGTGTAGTAGTTATGTAAAATGTTGCTACCCCTATGTCCCCCCCTTTTTTCTTTTACTTGATAGAGACAGAGGTTGGGGGAAAGACACCTGCAGCGTGCCTCCACTTGTCAACCCCCCAACCCCCTTACTGGAGGCTTGAACCTGGGCTCTTGTGCATTTAACCCAGTGTACCTCTGCCTGGCCCCAGTATAAAATGTCTTTCATGCCTGAGGTACCAAAGCACCCAGGCTCAGCCCCAGTACCAGTTCCACCATAAACGAAAGCACGGAAATTGTCCAGCAGTGAGAAAACAGGACTGAAGCAAAGTGCCGGTGTGGATGTGGAGATCAGGGTGCTCTGGTGTCTGTTGGTGGGAGGGAAAACTGGTGTCATCACTTTGGAGATGACAGAGAGGGAGGGCCGGCAGAGCAGCTCGCTCGGATAGTGCAGTGCTTTGCCGTGTGCCTGGCTCGGGTTTGAGCCTGGCTTCCACTGCATTGATGGACGCTTTAGTGCTGTGGTCGCTTACTCTCCTGCCTCTCTGTCTCAGTCACTCAGTCATAGAACCCTCCCCACCACCACCACCCCAAGTCCGATAGTTACAGTCAGAAACCGAGAGGGAAGGGGAGGGATAGAGAGGGTGAGAGACAGAGAGACACCTGCAGCACTGCTCCACCATTTGTGAAGCCTTCCTTCCCCCTGCAGGTGGGGACTAGGGGCTTGAACCTGGGTCCTTGCGCATTGTAACGTGTGCTCAACTAGGTGCGCCACCACCCGGCCCCACCTGCAATGCTTCTTCATGCATATACCCAGTGAGCTCAATAACATTCATTGGAAAGACTGGACCATTTATAACATTACTTGAACTCCCGTGTTCAAAGTTTCACTACTTGCAGCAGCTACAAAACGAATCCAGCGAAATGTCCATCGAAAGACAACTGAATAAGGAAATCAGCCTAGCAAAATAGCTCACCTGGATGGATAGTCTGCTTTGCTGTGCATGTAACTCAGATTTGAACCCAGACCCCACTGTCCTGGAGGAAGCTTTGATGCCGTGGTGTAGTGGTGTCTTTCTGCCTTCTCGGTCTCTTTGCTTGAAAAAGTCGGCCCAGAGTAGTGAAGCCCTGGTGATGGCAAAGGAAGGGAGGAAGGGGAGGAAATGGGATACATACTTAGTGGAATACTTCTTGGCTATTAAAGAAAGATGGCATGCAATAGACGACACGGTGGGTGGGTCTGGAAGGGATTAGACTGGATGAAGTAAGTAAAGAAGTGAAAGACAACTACTGGATGGCGCCAGTCATGTGTGGAATATAGTGGACTGAAGTGGGCTTATGAACAGTAATAGTAGTAACCAAACTAACTCTTACACGCTGTCCCCCATCCACTCCCCACCTGGTTCCCTCTGTAACCACCATGTCACAAGTGAAGTGCTGTAGCACTGGAGGAAGCCGTGGTGCTTTCTTTGGTAGCTGTGTCTCTGTCTGGACGAAAAGAGTGAAATACTGTGTGTGAGGCCTTGGCCCGTCCAAAAAAAAGTGATCGGCAATTAAAAATGTTATGTTTTCTATCTCTGTTCATTTACTTGTTAATGTGTTTTCAGGGAGTGGAGCAACGGCTGTGGTCCAAGCAGCCTATTGTGCCCCTAAAAAGGAGAAAGTGGCAATCAAACGGATAAACCTGGAGAAATGTCAAACCAGCATGGACGAACTCCTGGTATGCAAATGCTGTTTCTCTTACATGAGAAAGTATACTCTCAGTTCACCTTAGAGTGTAAAATAACGAGAAGTTACTCATGTCTTTCTTTCTTGAAAGTTTGGGATTTCTTTCTTTTTTTTTTTTAAATATTTTTTTATTATCTTTACTTATTTATTGGATAGAGATAGCCAGAAATCAAGAGGGAAGGGGGAGATAGAGAGGGAGAGAGACAGAGAGACACCTGCAGCCCTGCTTCACCACTCGTGAAGCTTTCCCCCTGCAGGTGGGGACTGGGGACTAGAACCTGGGTTCTTGTGCACTGTAACATGTGCGCTCGACCGGGTGTACCACCACCTGGCCCCAACTTTGGGATTTCTTCATTAAAAGGTAATGGTGATTGTAAAACTTATAAAATTCCACCGGAGTAAAAAGAAGAAAAAAAGTTATGGTCTTTTCTCTCTGTAATTAACATTTGCCAAGTAATCTTTTAGACGGTGCATATATAACTATCTTTGCATTTTATTTATTTATTCCCTTTTGTTGCTCTTGTTTTTTTATTGTTGTAGTTATTATTGATGTCGTCATTGTTGGATAGGACAGAGAGAAATGGAGAGAGGAGAGGAAGATAGAGAGGAGGAGAGAAAGATAGACACCTGCAGACCTGCTTCACCACCTGTGAAGCGACTCCCCTGCAGGTGGAGAGCTGGGAACTTGAACCGGGATCCTTATGCCAGTCCTTGCGCTTTGTGTCATATGTGCTTAACCCACTGCGCTACCGCCCGACTCCCTCTCTTTGCATTTTTATGGTAATATAGTCACATACTCATTCTTTTCTTTAAATTTTTTTCCAGTATTTTATCATTATTTACTTATTGGATAGCTACAGAGAGAAATTGAGGAAGGGGGGAGTCGGAGATGGAGAGAGACAGACACACCTGCAGCACTGCTTCCCTGCTTATGAAGCTTACCCCTTGCAGGTGGGGATGGGGGCTTGAATGTGATATATGTACTTTGGCTCCGCCACTGCCTGGCCCCCATCTTGTTCTTTTGACCCAACAATTTATTATGGAATCTGTGTTTAGAAATACAGTTTAATGGGGTTCAGAACCTTGGTGATGGGAACGGTATACCCCTGTTGACATGTGATTTTGTAAATCAATATTGAATCGCTAATAAAAAATAATAAAAAAATGAAAGATTTACCATACCAAAAAAAAAAAAAGGAAGAGAAATACAGTTTAATATAACATTCGATATGTGTGTAGAATTCTGTTGAGTTAAACCACACTTTTATTTAAACTATTCTGGCCTTTTAGTTTATTTACTTTTTAAATTGTTATTACCAATGCCTGTTTAATTCTTTGTTTCCTTAAAATAGCATGTAATTGTTATTCCTGGGTTAAACGGGATATCTTTAAAGGTTGTTGACCTCCTAGGAGCGTGGAGCCAGTCTGCTTTCTGACCATTTCTTCAAGATGAGAAGTGGAGTGATGCCCAGGGTGCAGTGGCTTCTTCAGAGGCCAGGGAACTGGAAAGACAGAGCATTCCGAGGATCAGTAGCTTCAAGAAATGTTCTGTGGCATTAAAATCTAGTTACACGAGCATAATTTTATACTTATTTTATGCACCATCACAACTAGAGTAGTTTTAGCTCCGTAGTAAGTGTCCTATAAGAGAACTGATTGATGTTTTTAAACTTTCATGTTCTTTGGCTTATGTTTAAACAGTAATATCAGCTTTGTCCTTTACAAGATTGTTCTTTTTTTTTTTTTTTTAAAGAATTTATTTATTTATTAATGAGAAAGATAGGAGGAGAGAGAGAAAGAACCAGACATCACTCTGGTACATGTGCTGCCAGGAATTGAACTTAGGACCTCATGCTTGAGAGTCTAATGCTTTATCCACTATACCACCTCCTGGACCACACAAGATTGTTCTTGAAGGCCAAATAATACCGTACTTAAAAGCTAAACTCTGGGGAGTCGGGCGGTAGTGCAGCAGGTGAAGCGCATGTGGTGCAAAGCACAAGGACTCGTGTAAGGATCCCAGTTCGAGCCCCCGGCTCCCCACCTGCAGGGAAGACCCTTCACAGGTGGTGAAGCAGATCTGCAGGTGTCTGTCTTTCTCTCCCCCTCTCTGTCTTCCCCTCCTCTCTCCATCTCTCTCTGTCCTATTCAACAACGACATCAATAAAAAAAACAAGGGCAACAAAAGGTAATAAATATACAAATAAATATTATTAAAAAAAAAGCTAAACTCTGTACACAAATGTATTAATATTGCTATTTTATTTTCTCTAAGGTCACATATAGGTAGTGATAGAAAGGGAAGTTTTTTTTTTAATTGTGACCTTTATTAATGAGTAATATTTACTGGAAAATTTATAAAGGTCCAGCTAAGTAGAAAGAAAACTTCTGACTGTCCGGAAGTTTTTTGTCTTCTAGTGCCTCATACTGGATTTCATTTTTTTGGTGTAGTCTGTCCTGAGCTGGAAGGGGTAACTGCAGTCAGAGGGAGAGAGATAGTAGAATCACACATTTAATTTTCAGCAGATGAAACAAATACAGTTGGTAACGTGTGAGCAGAAGCTGAAGAAATGGGTTGCTAGACTGATCTTGAGCCTCTGGTTCTGAGATCAGACTTCCTTGGGAGGAGATGCTGCTTGGAATCCTATTTGATGATTTCGGGTTTGTGTCCCCAATAGGAGTTTCCGCCATTTGCTGTAGTTACTTTACATACTCCACAGGAACAGTATAAATGAACACCTTACTGTAATTTTGACTAAAGACTCACAGTTTACTTTCACATGTTGATGAGAACATCTTTTCAGTGGTAGACATTACCTGGGAAACATTTCTACCAGGTGGTAGTGCCGATTTGTAGGTGAGTGAAGTAAATTATAAATAACAGTACAGGTTAAAAATCAGGTCTTTCTGACTCAAGCCTATCCCTTTCTACTTGACAGAATATTAACAAAGTCATTATAACCTTATTTCAAAAGTAGGAGCTGAATATTTTGTCATATCATTTGACATGTTTTTTTCTTTTTGGGGGAGATACTGCCTGGTCTCTCTCTCTCTCTCTCTCTCTGTGTGTGTGTGTGTGTGTGAAATTGTGTGTGATTTCACCACTCTCGGCAGAATTTCTCAGATAGACAGACAGACAGACACCACAGCACCAGGGCTGGGACCTGGGCCAGGCACATAGCAGGGTGGGCACTCAGCCAGGTCAGTACCTCCACAGCCCTCATTTGACTTATTTATTTTCTGTTGTAGGGGCTCTGTTCGACTTTGTATCGATGTGATTCCACTGCTCCCAGCAGTCTTTTCTCTGTCTTTCTCATTTCCCTTTCAGTTTCAGAAATAGGGGGAGAGATGGAGGGGAGAGATACTATACACTACTCAACTGCTCACGTAGCTTCGCCTTAGTGCCACACATGATGCTCTCTTGTGGTGCAAAGGCCCATCCTAGCTCCTTGCACATAGTACCTGCATTTTCTAGGTGAGCTATTTCCTGGCCCCTCAGTGACTAGTTTTTGAAAATCACCCAGTAGAGTGCACACATTGCCATGTACAAGACCCTGGTTTGAATCCCTGGGCACCACATACAAAGAGTAAGTTTCATGAACTGAGAAGCAGTGTTGTAGTCCCTATCTTCATCCTCTCTTTTTTTTTTCCTGTCTATCTGAAAAAAAGCCAAAACCAAAACAGTCCGATAAGATCACACAGGCACAGAACCCAAGTGAAAGCCTGGTCACATGCAGACAAAAAGAAGAAAGTAATTTTGTTACTACACTAGGGCCTTAACATTTAGAGGAGTATAAATTTGATTTATTTGATGAATGAGAGGAAGAACTGGCTAGACTTGCATAAAATTTGCCCACATATTCCAAGACGCTTGACATTGCAAATACAGTATCTTTATATTTGGCAGTAAGAGGGTGGTATGTTTTAATAAAGCAAGTCTAGGAGACTGACTGTTGGAGGGTTAAGCAGGTAATAGTCCACTATTCCCCAAGGAGCTATCAGGACTGTGAAGAGTGTCCGAGTTGGGCTGCCCCTGGTATCAGGACCTAACATCTAAGTGTCAAGTGTCTTCATCTGAAAGAGTTTCCCTTAAACAAAGCTCTTTGATCAGCATTCTAAATGCTTGTACTCTGTTTTTTTTTTTTTCTTTAATGTCTTTTCAAAGTTGTCTTCACTGTAAAGCAGAGAGGGTGCCCAGAATTCTCCAGAGTGCTGGTATAGGCTGGATGGCAGGTGTGTGTCATGTGTGACAGATAAGTGTGAGGAGCCAATATATTGCTGCTTTCTCTTGGCAAACGTTTTCTTGTCTGACAGCCTTTGCTGAGTGTGATGGGGAAATCAGCTGTCAAATCTTGCTACATCAGTCTTCTCCTGGGACTTTGCTCATAGGATTTTCCCCAGGAAAATCTCACAGTGCAGAATTTTGAGAATTTTCTCTATCGTAGATGCTAGGGCTGCATTCACTGGGTAGACATGTGAGATTAGTCTTTCTCCTAAGAAAGTCCCAAGCTCATTAGAGTTCAAGCTCTTGTCTGCTGTACAAGGCAAGTGTAGAACTATAGCTCTGGAACCTTAGAATCTTATAAGCCATTATTAAATCTCTAATAAAAAAGGGGGGGGGACTGAGGGGACAAGCCAGTTGAGAAAAAAAGGCAGAGTGTAAACAAATGCTTTCAAAGTTTAAGTACTGTGGAAGTATGAGGAGGGAGAGAAGTCTGAGTTAGAAAGGTTGAGGACTTTGTAAAGCTATTTGTGTGCTGGCCCACTGTTAGTGCGAGAACAATTATTAACAGGTAAAGCCAGAGACTCCTGGGCAGGGGTTTAGAATAGCATCAGAGCAGAGAAGCAGCAACAGGGAGACATTGGTAGAACCATTCTTGTATATGTGAGGCACAAGGTTCTATCCCTGGCATCATATATGCTAGAGCTGTGTTCTGGCCTCTGCTTTCTCTTCCCCCTCCCCCCCGTCGTAAAATAATTTTAACAGAGAAGAGTAGGGGGCTGGGTGGTGGCACACCTGATTAAATGTACATGTTACAATACATAAAGACCTTGTTCTCCATCTGTAAGGGGGAAGCTTTGCAAAGTGGTGAAGCAGTGCTGCAAGTATCTCTCTATCTCTCTCCCTCTCCCTTTCTCTCTCTCTCTCTCAAGAATTTTATTTATTATTGAGAAAGATAGGAGGAGAGAGAGGAAGAACCAGACATTAGTCTGGTACATGTGCTGCCAGGGATTGAACTCAGGATCTCAAGCTTTATCTACTGCACCACCTCCCAGACCACTGTCTCTCACCTTCTCTAGCTCCGTGTGTGTGTGTGTGTGTGTGTGTGTGTGTGTGTGTGTATGTGTATGTTATCAGACTGAAAAACTCTATTTTTTTAAATAAAGCATTGGAGAATGGACCCTGGGGCCTTGTGTATGCACTGTATAGCCCCAAGCAGGTTCCCTGACCACTGTTTTTCATTCAACATCTCTTAGTGAGAGATATGAGAGACAGAGAGAGAGGAGAGCCACCCCCACACTGCATTGTCGCTAGCTCCCCTGAAGCCATTCTTGATGTTCCCAGGGCCTCATGCATGTGCTCTTACTGTGTGAGCGACCATGGGATCACAAAACAACTTTAAAGTACATAGTGTGAAATATATACTGTCTTTCTGTTTTTGGCTTTTTTTTCCCCCACATGATCCGCTGAATTTACCATATGACCCATATTATGAGTTGTAATTCACAGTTTGAGCTGTGTGGGCCCACCCAAAGTTAGACATTGAGGCCCAGCCCGGATCATTGATGATGAAAGGAAGACATAGATTCCCTAGATACTTGATAAATGGAGAGATAGTTAGTACTATCAATAAAATGAACACTCTCTGAGCATAGGGACTCAACTTTGTTCCCATAGTATGAATGAATGAATGGGCATTATTTGGAGACTGGCTGAGTTGCATGGTGTGGAGAGAAACATGTCTGCATTGGGCTAGTTAGAAATCTGGGGAGTAAGTGAAAGCACTTTTATTTTTTATTTTATATTTACTTTTATTTTTTTGCCTCCAGGGTTATCTCTGGGCCTCGGTGCCAGCAGTTGGAATCCACTGCTCCTGGCAGCCATTTTTTTTTTTTTTAGTTGGGTAGGACAGAGAGAAATTGAGAGAGGAGGGGAAGATAGAAAGGGGGAAAGAAAGATAGTCACCTGCAGACGTGCCTCACCACTTGTGAATCGAACCCTCTGCAGGTGGGGAGCTAGGAGTTCAAACCTGGATCCTTGCGTAGGTCCTTGCACTTAGTACTGTATGCGTTTAACCTGGTGCACCACCACTGCCTGGCCCCTTGGAATTCACTTTGTAAATGTTGAGGAAGCTTTTGGGAAGTTTGAGATAGCAAGATTACAGCTCTTGCAAAGCACAGATATATTCCTTTTCCTTTTGAAAGGAGAAAAGATAACCCCAGTTAAAGTTAACAAATGGAAAGTTCCTCTTCGCCCTTTGAATAGGAGAGGACAAAGGAGTATTTACAGCTTCTTTGACCTTTGGATTTTATGGTCCTCTGGAAGTCACCTTAGTGGGAGACCCTTTCTAGCACTCACTCCTCTTTTCGGGGTAAACTTCACAACCTTTGACTCAACATTTAAGATCTCAGGTACTTTGACCCCAGCTCTGCATCAGTTGCCACTCTCCCGTGTGCTTACGTTCTCCCACCCCATCCAGTTAGTCACCAAGTCCTATTTTTTATACTCTAGAACTTTCTCTCGAGTCTTTCTTTTCTTTTCATTGACAGTGCCACTAATTTTTATACTTTGTATCTTGAGACAGTTTTAGATTTTTATTTGGCTACTGGGCTTAAGCTGGGGCTTAGATCTACGCAACCCCACCTCTCCTGGTGATTGCTTTTGTTTCTTTACAGCACTGCTCAGCTCTGGCTTATGGTGGTGTGGGGGATTGAATTTGTAACTATGGAGCCTCAGGCATGACAGTCTGTTTGCATGACATTATGCTGTCTACCCTCGCCCTCTTTTTCTGCTTTTGATAAGAGACACCTGCAACACTGCTCCACCTCTCAGAATTCTTGTAACATTTTATGTCTTATTTATTTGTTTATTTATTTTATTTTATTTTTTTTACCAGAGCTCTGGCTTATGGTGGTGGTGGGGGGAATTGAACCTGCGTTGTTGGAGCCTCAGGCATAAGAGTCTATTTGCATAACTATTATGCTATCTACCCTCCACCCTCTTTTTTTTTTTTAAATTTAAACCAGAGCACTTCTCAGCTCTGGTTTATAGTGGTGCAGGGAATTGAACCTGGGACTTTGAAGCCTCAGGCAGGAGAGTCTCTTTGTATAACTATTATACTGCCAGTCCCCGCCCATAACATTTAGTGTCTTTTTTTTTTATTATTATTGTTGTCGTTGTTGGATAGGACAGAGAGAAATGGAGAGAGGAGGGGAAGACAGACAAGGGGAGAGAAAGATAGACACCTGCAGACCTGCTTCACTGCCTGTGAAGTGACTCCCCTGCAGGTGTGGAGCCAAGGGCTCAAACTGGGATCCTTATGCTGGTCATTGTGCTTTGCGCCACCTGCGCTTAACGTGCTGTGCTACCTCCCGACTCCCAGCATTTAGTGTCTTTACCACTCTTATCTTTTCAAATCTTGTATATCTCAGTCAACAGGTACCTCCTTAGTTCCTCTTTCCTTTCTTTGCCTTTTTGTTTACTTATGTAGAACAGAAGACTGCTGGTGATGTGGGGGTTGCAGAAGTGCATATGACAAGGTCTTTACCTTAAAGACATTTATGTTCAAGAAGATAAAGATAATTAATTCACGGACACTAATTTTGAATCAGGTTTTATGCGTAGCTTTTACACAGTTACTTTTTCTTAACAAACACCAACGGCATAGGGCAAATACATTAATAAGCATTAGTAAGTAAAACAGCATATAAAATACTATAGATTTTATTCATTCAGCAAATATTTATTGAAGGAGTTGTGTGTGTGCCAGGCACAATGATAAGTACCAGGAATAGAGTCTTTGTAGCTCTAGTTGAACGTGCATTTTTGTGAGGGATGTAGGAAAGTAAATAGATAAGTATAGTAGAGTATGGTAAGTTGCACAGTGTTTATTTTTTTAAATTGGCCCAGGGCGTATCTTTTTAAAAATTTTTTTATTATCTTTTATTTATTGGATAGAGACAGAAATCAAGAGTAAGGGGGAGAGAGAGAGAGAGAGAGAGAGAGAGAGACACCTGTAGCCCTGCTCTACCACCTGCAAAGCTTTCCCCCTGCAGGTGGGGACCAGGGGCTTGAACACAGGTCCGTGTGCACTGTAACATGTGTGCTCAACCAGGTGTGCCAACCACCTGGTTCCAGTTGCACAATGTTTAGAAGTCTGCTTTTTTTTTTTTTTTTTTTGGCCTCCAGGGTTATCGTTGGAGCTCAGTGCCTGCACTACAAATCCACTGCTCTTGGAGGTTATTTTTTTCCCCTTTTTGTTGCCCTTGTTGTGTATTGTTATTATGGTTATTACTATTGTTACTGCTGTCCTTGTTGTTAGATAGGACAGAGAGTAATGGAGAGAGGATGGGAAGACAGAGAGGGAGAGAAAGATAGACACCTGCAGACCTGCTTCACTGCTTGTGAAGCGCCCCCCCCCCCCCCACAGGTGGGGGGAGCCAGGGGCTTGAACTGGGATCCTTGAGCCGGTCCTTGTGCTTCATGCCATGTGCGCTTTACCTGCTGTGCTACTGCCTGACCCCAGAAGTCTACTTTAAAAAAATATTTATTTATTTATTTTCTTTTGTTGCCATTGTTGTTTTATTATTGTAGTTACTGATGTCGTTGTTGTTGGATAGGTCAGAGAGAAATGGAGAGAGGAGGGGAAGACAGAGGGAGAGAGAAGATTGAAGCGACTCCCCTGCAGAAGTCTACTTTCAAGTACCTCCCTTCATAGAGCTCTCAGTCTGCTGGAGAGGGACAGATAGATAAGCACTCGGCGTGGTATCTGGCTCATTAAGTGCCATGTTACAAGGAAATATCCAAGGAGCTTAGTAGCCATGGGAAGGGCCACTTGGAATGGAAGCTAGAAAGGCAAGCTATTTTAGCTGGTCAGGAAAAAAAAGTTGATTAAAACAATTTTTTTTTAATTATCTTTATTTTTGGCTAGAGACAGCCAGAAATCAAATGGGAAGGGGGTGAGAGGGAGGGAGAGACAGAAAGTCACCTGCAGCACTGCTTCACCACTTGTAAAGCTTTCCCCTTGCAGGTGGTGACCAGGGGCTTGAAACTGAGTCCTTGCACATTGTAATATGTGCGCTCAACCAGGTGTGTCACCACCCGGCCCCTACAAGTTGGGTTTTTAAATTTTTTTATTTTTACTTATTTTTATTTGCTAGGTGAACTTGATGCAGGAACTGTATTTAAGTTAGAGGTAGCGAGCAATGGGATTAAATTTTCAGGCTTAGGAGAAAACTGACTTACCTGATGTTTACTGTGGCTAGATTATAGGGGGACAGGACCAGTAACAGAAATAGCAATAACACTGGAGAGGTCGGCAGGCCCTGTGCACACAGGCTGTGTCTCATCATGGCATCTTCATCACATCAGATGTAACCTAAATTGATAAACTGAGGTTTAAAGAGTAGGAAAGCTATGGGGGCGTGCATGGGATATGGAGTTCTGATGGTGGGAATTGTGTGGACTTTTCCTATACTTTTGTCTGTGTTTCCTTTTTATAAATAAAAAAAATAACACAGAAGAAAAAACAAATCGGCTCAGCCGAGCAAGGATGGGCTTAGGCGCTTGCCCCAGATTTGCTACTTCGGGCTCACTTTATGGCCTTGCCCTGCCTCCGTTTATTTTCCTTCAGAGTGGGGATTAGTAACGATTTCACAAACATGAAAGAAAGTATACATATATCTTAAAAATGACCCATAAAATAATAATAATAATCGCCTTCTGTTTTTCCAGTAATTATGTTGTAAAGCTGTAAAATCAGATTTCCCAAGACAGCTCTTCAAAGACACCTTGCAACAAAAATATGTCCCAATGGAGGCCTCTATGGGAGTGTGCCAGGGTGTGATAAATAGAACATGTTTCTGCTTTCAAAGATTGCTACTCTAATGGTGGGGCAGAATTAGAATGAACTGAGAGAAATTAAATGGTGGGGGTACGGCTTAGTCATTCTTGAAGAGGTTAGAGACCACGAAGGCTGTGACATCGTCTTAGAATTCCCAAGACATATTATACTTATTAGTAGTGTCATTTTAGGCCTGCCTATAATGAGTTATCTTTTTCTTTGCAGAAAGAAATTCAAGCCATGAGCCAGTGCCATCACCCTAACATTGTGTCTTACTATACATCTTTCGTGGTAAAAGATGAGCTGTGGCTAGTCATGAAGTTACTAAGTGGAGGTGAGTGTTGTACAGTAAGAGTTGACCTCCATGGGGTAGGGGCTAGCATGAAAATGTTCTCGTCTGTTCTATTTCAGTTTGAAGAGACTCAGGAACTACATCATCTGTAGATGCTAGCAGATGAGCTAAGGTCCACACATCTGTTTGCCATGCCTCTTACATCTCCTAATTTAGGATAGTTCCCTCCCACGTCCTCTCCTCCAGGACATAAAGTCAGTGGATCTGATAACTCATTTGTATGTCCTACATTCTCCGATTTTCTTTTTATATCTTCATGGTACTGTCCAACTTGCTTTATATTCTGCTGTTTCTTGCAAACTGAGAATTAGACCTAAAAAAAGGACCCGATTTAGATATTTTGGAGAGAGTATTTGGAGGTGATGCTTGTACTTCATTCCTAGTGCATCACATCAGAAAGTATCTGTTACATGGTTTTATCTTTAATAGTGATGCTCCTCTTGATCCTTTACGATGAAAACCAGGTCTCTACAAGGAAAAGTTAGCTGTTTTCCCTTTGCAGCTAGCAAACTATCTGTGAGAGGATACTTTGGCACTGTGGATATAGAGTTCCCCATAAGTCTTTCATCTAATGATTTCTAGCATTCATTAACAGTTCTTGTTTGAATCACTTTTTCTACAGGGCTTGCAAAAAGCTGATTTTCTTTTTTTGTACCCTTTTTTAAAAAAAATATTTATTTATTTATTTTCCCTTTGTTTTTGCCCTTGTTGTTTTATTGTTGTAGTCATTATTGTTGTTGTTATTGATGCCTTCGTTGTTGGATAGGACAGAGAGAAATGGAGAGAGGAGGGGGAGACAGGGAGAGAGAAAGATAGACACCTGCAGACCTGCTTCACCGCTTGTGAAGCGACTCCCCTGCAGGTGGGGAGCCGGGGGCTTGAACCGAGACCCTTATGCCGGTCCTTGTGCTTTGTGCCACCTGCACTTAACCACTGCGCTACCGCCCGACTCCCTTTTTGTACCCTTTTATGTTTATAAACTGGCATTCTTCTATGAAAAGTGACTGTCTTGCTCATTGGAGCTCTTTGATTATACTATAATTCCTATTGAAAAAACAGGATAGAAACAGGCTAAATGATTTATTCTTTTTTAAAGGTCAATTTTCAGAGTAAAGAGTTGGTTTAATAGTCACCTTCAAAGGTAGCAAAGGAAGAATTGCCCTCCCCCCATCCTCATTGAGTAAGGCTTTTGTTATTTTGGGTATCATTTAGAATCAAGGATTTCTATATATTCAGTGTCTTTCAATTTATATATATATTTTTTTTTTTTTAATTTTTTTTTTTGATGTTCAGGTAGTTCTAAACTCTTTGTAGTGGAAGTCCTTTTAATCTTAAGTTTTTCTCCTTTTTGACACAAATGAATTAATCTTTGATTAATTCTTTACTCTTTGGTTTAAGATTTCTAGACTTTATTTATTTATTTATTTATTCCCTTTTGTTGCCCTTGTTGTTTTATTGTTGTAGTTATTATTGTTGTCATTGTTGTTGGATAGGACAGAGAGAAATGGAGAGGGGAGGGGGAAGACAGAGAGAGGGAGAGATAGACACCTGCAGACCTGTTTCACCACTTGTGAAGCGACACCCCTGCAGGTGGGGAGCCAAGGCTTGAACCAGGATCCTTATTCGGGTCCTTGTGCTTAGCGTCACCTGCGCTTAACCCGCTGCGCTTAACCCGCTGCGCTACAGCCTGACTCCCAAGATTTCTAGACTTTATATTACTTCTAGACCTATACCCATCAATATTTTAGGATGATCTGATATTTTCTTATGGGGAATGATATTTAGAAAACATAACTCGGATGCTTGCTATTACTATGTTGTCATTATTTCTAGTTGAAAGAGCTTGGAAATATAGGATAAATTAAAAATAGCGATTTAACATTTCCAATTCAAGTCTAATATTAAAGACTTTTAAAACTTCTTTAGATGGGAGAGGTAGCTCGGTAGTAGAGTTCATACTTACTGTGCTTGAAACCCTAGGTTCCAGTACCATTAAAGGAAGAAACAGGGCAGGGGAGATAGCACTGTCAGTAGTTTGCACAATAGACTTTTCATGCCTGAGTCATCAGAGGTCCCATGTTCATTTCCTGGCATTACCATAAACCAGAGCTGAGCAATGCTCTGGTTAAAAAAAAAAAAAAAAAAAATCAGTTCAAAAGTTATATTATACAGAAAATATTGGCACTCATTGTTAACAGAATTCCTTGGGTGTTTTATCTTATGTGGTGTGCTTAGAGTTATTTCTACTTTAGTAAAATATAAGCATACTGATTGCAAATAGTGGACTTCTGGCATGTCTAGATCAGTTTGTTCCAGCTATCTAGACTCATGCTATGTAGTAATGAGATACTCTGTCAAGGCATGGGCTTGAATGATGTGGCAAGATGGGGAGTCCAGGTGAGTGATCCCAGCCTTTTTCATCACTATACTGCTTGGTTTTTGTTTGTATGCACATTTTGTATGTGGGCCCAAGTTTCTATTTTAGAGTTTTTACGGGAAAATCCATGTTTGTTTAATTTGTGATTTTAGTATTATGCCTCGTCGAACGTCTTTTCCAGTAAGTTTGCAAAGGAAAGAGCAGTCTTAAAATTTAATTCTGTCTCTCTAGCTTAGTTGTGTGCCACTGGACAAATGATTTCAGCCGAGCCTGTTTACTTATCTGTTAAGTGGGGCTATTTCTGCATTTCAGGGTATTGGGGAGGAATAAACGAGGTGTTTGTGGAGCACCCACCACTGTGATGACATGTAGGTGCTGCACAAAGGTGTCTTAGTCACTTATGATAATGACCCCTTGATATTTGATGCTTTTCAGTGTAGCCAGAATCACCTTTTTGTTTTAATCCCATCAGTGACACTGGAGAAACTGGATTGCTTTGTTAAAGCCCTGTTCATATGATGATTGGAAGCCTTGCTAACACCAACCACCTTTCAAGATGGTGGTCAAGCATGGTTCTTTCAGTATGGACAGATTTGGGAATATTAGGTAATATTGTATCTTTCGTTATTGATCACATGTAGCGTAATTTCATTATTTGTAATTTACAAAAATGCGTGCTGCAAAGTTTTTAATGTTTTGCTAAAAATTAGTCCTCTGAAGAGTAGGGATAACTTGTCTGCTTATTTATCTGCTCCACAGCTTTAGGCCGGTCCACGTTATCTGCTGCTCCTCAGCAGAATGATTTTTCTGTTACCATTGCCGGCACTTTGCTTCTCTGGACTGACGTTTTCAGACAGGAGAGAGAGACAGAGAGAGGGAAAGACTCTACAACACCAAAACTTCTTCCAAAGTGGTGGGGGCAGGCTTGAACCTGGGTTGCATGCATGGCAAAGCAGTGCTCTCTCTCTCTCTCTCTCTCTCTCTCTCTTTCTCTCTCTCTCTTTTTTAAGAATCTGTATTCCTTTTGGTGAATATCTCCTTACTGCAGAATGGGCAAGACATGCAGGTGTGTGTGATACTGTTCATTGGTTTCTGGAACACTAGCCAGTTTTTCTAGTCTAACACTTAGCAGACTTCCTAAAGGATAATTTCCAAAGGTGTTCCAGGCATCTTTTTTAAATTATGTTTTTATGAATCAGTGGAGTTTTCACCTACAGTTTTTTTTTTTTACATAAAGAAATTTGTATCATTTTAGGAAGATGAAGTCTTGCTTTTGCAGCTATAAAATGAATAAATATTTGAATCGAATCAGTGCACTAAGCAGTATCTAGAAAGCAAAAGCTTGAACTAAATCTAACCAATTTAATCTTTATTTAAAATTGGAGCAAACTCTGTCAAGATTTATAGCTCAAGTAGAATGCTATTCATCCAGTTCTTACTAATCACCAAGACACTGATGAACTAAAGTGCTGGTTCCTTGCTCTCATGGGCTGTATAGCTAATGAAGAAAAGTTGCAGTTAAATAATTACAGGTTTGTAGAACACCATGAAGAAGTACCAGGTACCATGGGAACAAGTACCAGGAGAACCTCACCTCATTGGGGGAGGATGGGTGCAGTGGGGTTAGCAAAGACCTCCCGGAGGAGGTGAAGTTCAGTTGAGACCTGGAGAGTAAATGCTAATTACTAAGGTGAAACGGGAGATGGAGTTGGCGTCTGGGGAAGGGTGGGAAAAGTGATGCAGGTAGAGGGCATGATGTATGGAGAAGGGGCCGGAGGCAGGGTGGAGGAGTGTGTGTCTCAGGTCTGACATGGGCTTAGAGAGACTGAGCAGAGTGCATCACTGATAAGCACGGGCTCCCTGGGAATAGTTAAAGATGTAAACAGGGAGAGTTAACAGAAAAATGTGTAGACTACCTCTTTTCACACCAACACTTTCTAGCCAAAATACTGGCAACAAAAGCATATTTTTGATTTAGCAGCATTGTGCTGATGTAAAACTTAATAAGCTAATTAAATTGTTAAATGAATTGAAGGTGTCAGCTTAAACCCACCATCAACCAACCAGGTGAACATCACAGTTAAGTTTAATTGTGTCAATTTATAATCATTTCACAATGCTTCCTACACTGTAGTAATATTCTTTTGCTAAGTAAAACTCTGATGTTGTATTTATTAATATAATAAGTTAATCTTCAAAAATTAGCACTTCCAACCTAAATGATAATTTCAAAAGTTTATTGGGATAAACTACAATATAAGAGCTTTTCTTTTTTCTTTTCCTTTGGTCATCACCAGGGCTTTGCTGCTCTAAACAGGCATTTTTTAAATTTCCCGAGATATGAAGAGAGAGATAGAAGGAAAGATAGCACAGCTCTGAAGTTTCGTCCAGTGTGACAGGGGCTTGGACCTGACTACAGTGTAAGAGTTTTAGGAATCAAATTACGAAAACTTAAGAAAGGAAGAGTAGAATCTGTAGGACTTAAAGGAATAAATAGCAGAAGTGCAGAAACATAAATCCCCGGAGTGAATTATTTTGCTTGGGTATGCTTTCAGCACGGTTACCTTCTAAGACATGACACTATGATGACTTCCTGGATCCTACACAGAATCCAGTTAAATGCCAGTAGACTGATACATGAATAGTAGTGACCAGCTTTGGCTGTTCAGGCAACAGTGGAGGGTGTATCTTGAGGACTGAAGTCGAATTCTCAGACCAAGCAAATAGTGGCTGCTGTAACTCAGGAAGACACAAACACTCCGATGGCTAACGATTGGTTGGAATTTCTTGGTAGAAATACTAGCAACTACCACGAATGAGCGAGTCTTATAGACACCTATCATGGGGAGAAGAGAGCTCATACCTGTGTTCCAACAATGGTACTGTAAGAAACCATTACCCTCTCCTCCCCAATAAAGTGGAAACATTATGTTTCAAAAGCTATAGGAGAAAGTAAGGGAAATAATATAATGGTTATGCCAAAAGATCTTAAGGTCTAAGGATCTGAAGTCTCACATTCAGACACCCTGCATCACCATAGGTAAAGCAGAGCTGTGCAGTGCTCAGGGAAGGCATGTTTAAGGATTCCTCTCTATATTTTGCTCATACAGATCATAATTAATCTACAACTTGCACTTTTTGGGGGGTTCTAATTATCAGCTTACTAAAAGTAATGAAAAGAATGTACTCAGTGCTTTTTTTTTCACCCCTGGGTCTCAAAACATACAACACCCCTCACAGAAGGGGTGTAGCACTGAATTATTATTTTTTTTAATCGGCTTTATTGGGATGTCATTTGCATGCCATAAAAATTAACCCAATTTTGTATTGTCGTTTAGTGGAAATAGCTTCAACTTCGCACAAAAAGAACGTTCTGGAGGTGGCTACCACAACACTGAGCTCACTTAACTCTACCTGAGACTTAGTTACAGTGGCAAACTTTGATAGGTATATGTGACCACATGAATAAAATGCCAGATCCAGGCAGCCCTCTACCATAGCCCAAGTCAAAAGCTGCCACCTCTAAGGGGTGTCTTCCGTGATTCTGCCCACAAGTAACCAGATTGTCAGTGCTTTTTTAATGAAAGTATAAATAGTACATGAGTACGTTGACTGAGTAATTTGGTTGTTACAGTTATATTTAACATATGTGTATATATATTGATATATATACATATATAAATATACAATATTTATATTTCCTGTCCCCACCCTACCTTCCCCCAGAGTACTGCACACCTCTGATTATGATGATGCAGAATATTGAACCTGGGACTTCAGAGCCTCATTCATAAGAATCTTTTGCATAACCATTATGTTGTTTCCCACCCCCTCAGTGATTTTTAAATACATCTGTGTCACAGGCTATGGAGGCAATTCAGGAGATGATTTGGGGGGCGGAAATGAATGAGATGTAAATGAACATTTTAACTTCTTTGCTTTGCTACCCAATTTGTAGCATTTCTCAGTCTCTGAGATATGTTTGGATTTCAGTGGACGCCTGGATGTTAAACCACATGTTAAAATGCTTATAAAAAGACTCAACTTCCGTGGTCCTAAGGATGGTGAAGTGGATAAAGCATTGGACTCTCAAGCATGAGGTTCTGAGTTCGATCCGACAGCCCATGTAGCAGAGTGATGTCTGGTTCTTTCTCGCTCTCCTCCAATCTTTCTCATGAGTAAATAAATAAATAAATAAATAAAATCTTTAAAAAAAAAAGATTCAACTTCTTGGGTCCTGTTACAGATCTCTTGAATGACAGTTTGTAAACTCTGGAAATAAAGTTTCCAGTTTATTTGCCAGCTAACTTATTCATGTCTTTGTTGTTATTGCTGTCGTCGTTGTTAGGTAGGACAGAGAGAAATCAAGAGAGATGGGGAAGACAGAGGGAGAGCAAGATAGACAGACACCTACAGACCTGCTTCACTGCTTGACACCCCCCCCCCCCCCCCCGCAGATGGGGACCCTGGTGGTGCTCCAACCGGGATTCTTGTGCTAGTCCTTATGCTTTGCACCATGTGCGCTTAACCCGCTGTGCTACTGCCTGCTCCCCCCCCCCCCACATTGCTCTTTTTTAAGAAAAAAGATTTATTTAGTTAGTTATTTTTTGCCTCTAGGGTTATTGCTGGGCTTGGTGCATGCACTAGGAATTCATTGCTTCTGGAGGCTATTTTTTCCCTTTTGTTGCCCTTGTTGTTTATCATTGTTCTTCTTATTGTTGTTGTTGTTATTGCTGTTATTTGTTGTTGGATAGGACAAAGAGGTATTGAGAGAGGAGGGGAAGACAGGGAGAAAGATAGACATCTACAGACCTACTTCACCGCCTGTGAAGCGACGCCCCTGCAGGTGGGCAGCCGGGGGCTTGAACTGGGATCCTTATGCCGGTCCTTGTGCTTTGCGCCACATGCGCTTAACCCGCTGCGCTACCTCCCGGCCCCCAAGATTTATTTATTAACAGGAGAGAGAGCGAGAACAAGAACCAGAGCACATCCAGGACCTCATCCTATGTTCTAGCCACTGCTCCACCTACTAGAGCATTTTATGTGATTCTTTTAAAAAACTTCTTTGATAGGGCAAAGAGAAGTTGAGAAGGGAGGGTGACAGAGAGGCAGAGAGAGAGAGGAGAGAGAGACCTGCAGTGTGGCTTCATTCCTTGGGAAACTTTCCCCCTGTGGGTGAGGACTTGGAATTTGAACTAGGGGCTCCACTGTTTTGATTCTATCTTTCTTTTTTTAAAATTTTTAAAATATTTATTTTATTTATTCCCTTTTGTTGTCCTTGTTGTTTTATTGTTGTAGTTATTATTGTTGTTGTCGTTGTTGGATAGGACAGAGAGAAATGGAGAGAGGGAGGGGAAGACAGAGAGGGGGAGAGAAAGATAGACACCTGCAGACCTGCTTCACTGCCTGTGAAGCGACTCCCCTGCAGGTGGGGAGCCGGGGTTCGAACCGGGATCCTTATGCCGGTCCTTGTGCTTTGCGCCACCTGCGCTTAGCCCACTGCGCTACAGCCCAACTCCCTATTTTATCTCTTTCTTTATGTTGAGTCATTCAGTGGTAACTAGCAGCCCTCTTTTGCTTAGCATGTTTTACCTTCACCATTCTCTTTAATCGATGCAGTGGTGCCGGGGGCCAGCCCCAGCAGGTTATTAGGGTCAGCCTGAAGGAGGAGGGGCGCCGGCGAAGAGTGAAGGACGAGAGACGAATGAGTTGATGCTGAATCAAGTTCAAGCAGACATCTCTGTCTTACCTAAGCAGAACTTTATTTTTATAGTCTCATAAGGCTTAGCTCATTCAAACAAAAATCACCAAGGTATTGATTATTGAAACAAAAATCACCAAGTAAGAACAGCACAGGTAGGGAACACCTCCTGCTTTGTGGAACATTCACATTCCAGGGGCACTTTCTGCCCTAGAGATCACATCACCGTTTCTGTGTCTTTTGTTTTTCCTGTACCTGTGTGCTAAGCAAATGTCCTATTGATTAAGATTAATATTCTACCTTTTATGCCATTCTCTTGGCCCTGTGCATCAGAAGACAATGGTTTATAGAAAGTTCAAGCTTGTTATGTTTCTAGGGGCCTTAAACAAATTGAGTAGCCCATTTTTCATAAAATCTGTTCCATTGTTTGATCAAGGAGCCTTGTTTTATTTTGTTCCAAGTTGAACTCTAGCTAGAATCCATCTTCAGTGTATGCTCACTGTGTGACCTAGGTTCGTGTGTACTGTTCCTGCATAAGGAGGTGGGAGCATAGTGGTGGATGGTAGATTAAAAGGCCCATTGCATCTAGGCAGGTACCATAACTTTCCATTAATTATTTATGTAAGGTGGCCCCTCCACTGTGGGAACCACCAATCTTTCTCTATATTTTAGGGGGAATACTAAAGGAAGTGGTGTAGATAAAGGGGAAAACTTATTTTTTCCTATTGGGGCCTCCTGAAAAATTCTGCATTACTGATATTGCTTGTTCCATTATGTTCAATCTTATGGAGTGTAGTGCAGGTTTTGTCATTGTTTTTGTCATTTGGTCAGGCTCTGAGCCTGGCCATAGGTAAATATTATTAAGACCATACAGAGCTTAATCATGGCAAAAGGCGAGATGGTTTCAGTTTGGCCTGGAGAGTCCAGCCGTGCTAAGCTTCCTGCGAAGCTGGTACCATGTCAAGCAGCTCGTATGGCGGCGCCTGTGCCACAATGGATTCCATGTAATTTTGATATTTGAGGAGGGAGGGTTGTAAATAACATCATCATGTTAGATGGTATAAGATGTGAGAGAAATCATGGAAAAGAGGCAATCCTTTCTAGGTCTGGTATTTGTCAGTTAAGGAAGAAAGTCAGTGGCATGGTTATTCTTCCACCTATTAAAACCACATTATTGGGAGACTAAAACTGAAAAAGTAATTATTGGGAGTCAGGCAGTAGCGCAGCAGGTTAAGCGCAGGTGGCACAAAGCACAAGGACCAGCATAAGGATCCCGGTTCAAGCCCCCAGCTCCCCACCTTCAGGGGAGTCGCTTCACAGGCGGTGAAGCAGGTCTGCAGGTGTCTTATCTTTCTCTCCCCCTCTCTGTCTTCCTCTCCTTTCTCCATTTCTTTCTGTCCTATCCAACAACAACCACATCAATAACACCAATAATAACTACAACAATAAAACAAGGGCAGCAAAAGGGAATAAATAAAAATTTTCCAAAAGAAAGTAATTATTACATCATGTAAGAGAGGGCCTCTTATGTAGTTGTGTTCAGAATGTCTACTGAAGATGTACACTTAGAATGTGCATTGACCTGTCTTCCCTGTTGATTATTGGATGATGTGAAATCAATAAAATCTTTTTAAAAAAATATTTATTTTCCCTTTTGTTGCCCTTTTTTGTTGTTGGTGTAGTTATTATTGTTGGCATCACTGTTGGATAAGACAGAGAGAAATGGAGAGAGGAGGGGAAGACGGGGAGAGAAAGACAGACACTTGCAGACCTATTTCACCGCTTGTAAAGCAACTCCCCTGCAGGTGGGGAGCCGGGAGCTCGATCTGGGATCCTTATGATGGTCCCTGTGCTTTGCGCCACGTGTGATTAACCTGCTGCGCCACCGCCTGACTCCCTCAATAAAATCTTTTTAAGATTTTGTGAAAAGGAATTTGTATTTCAAATTCTTAAAAAAAATATAGACCTAGTAATTTTTATATTACTAGGATAACATAAAAGGGTCTGTATCGCTTCACTTCTTTGATCCACCAGGCTGGAAGCTTCCTAAAACTCAGCAGCGGTGCCATATATACAAAATGTACATTGACATTTTTCTGTCACACCCACCTCTAGATACTGCATATGATATGACTTAATAGTTGAGTGAATAAATTATGTTCATTTAAATTCTTAGTAGAAAAATCTGTTAAAGAGTTCCTATATTAGATCTTCTTTAAGTTATTTAAACATAATATAAATTTATATTCTTTAAATTAAGACATAATTCATGATTATACATATGTTCTCTTCTCACTAAGCAGTTCTTAGGTGGCGCTTAGATTTCTCGGAAGAGTGAAACATGTGATCTGTTTGCACAGTCATTTTGCTCCAGGGACTAATATGTGATTGGTGTAAGGAAAACTTTCTAGAATCTGGCAAGAATTACAAGGATAGAAGGATTACTGTCTACCATTAAGCCATCTCCCCAGCCTGAGGGGGGAAATGTCAGGAAAGCATTTTAATGTCCAACTTACCTAGGCTTACTCTTTCTTTCTGATCTTCAAGTTTACTCTGGCTGAATGCTTTTTGAGGGCATAATGATAAAGGTGTTTAAAACAAAACCAGTGTAACGCTTGAACATTCAAAGTCTTTATTTATTTATTATTGGATAGAGACAGAGAAATTGAGAGGGAAGGGGAGATAGAGGGGGAGAGAGACAGAGAGACACCTGCAGCATTGCTTCACCACTCGTGAAGCTTTCCCCCTGTAGGTGGGAACCAGGGGCTTGAACCTGGGTCCTTGAGCACTGTGTAGCAACCGCCTTGCAGGTGGGGAGCCGGGATCCTTGCACTTAGCACCATGTGCACTTAACCTGCTGCGCTACCGCCTGACCCCCAGAAAACTTTTTTTTAAAAATAATTTATTTCCTTTTGTTGCCCTTGTTTTATTATTGTAGTTATTATTATTGTTGTTGATGATGTCATCGTTGTTGAATAGTACAGAGAAATGATGAGAGGAGGGGAAGACAGAGGGGGAGAGAAAGACGCCTGCAGACCTGCTTCACCACTTGTGAAGTGGCTCCCCTGCAGGTGGGGAACCAGGGGCCTGAACCAAGATTTTTATGTAGGTCTCTTTATGTAGGTCTAATTGTGCTTTGCGCCACGTGCCCTTAACCCGCTGTGCTACCACCTGATTCCTTTTTTTTTTTTTTTACAGAAAACATTTTTTATTATAATCATCAGCTGTGGCAATTAGCATTTTGTGATTTTAATTATGTAGTTTTTTTTGTTTGTTTGTTTTTTTACGAGAGCACTGTTCAGCTCTGGCTTATGGTGGTACAGGGGATTGAACCTGGGACTTTGGAGCCTCAGGCATGAGAGCCATTTGCATAACCATTATGCTATCTATCCTCTGCCCACAGTTTTCTTTTATACTCCGTTAATCTTTCCTTGAAACATTACTTATGGGAAAGAGTGGGGGTGGCAATCTGGCTGCTGTTTAGGGAGAATTGCTAGTTGCTAGAAGAGCAAAGAATTTACATGCAGGAGGCTCTGGGTCTGAATCCTTGTACAGCAGATTTGAGTGGTTTCTCATAAAATAGATAAGTAAATATCCTAAGAAAATTAAATATAAAATACAACTGCTTTTTAACATTTTCTCTGCTTTGCTTTATTTCTAATATTAGCCTGAAAAATAGCTTTAACTGGTTTGTTTCACCAGAGCTCTGCTCAGCTCTGGGTTATAGTAGTGAAGGGGTTTGAGCCTGGGACTTCAGACCCTCAGGATTGAAAGTTTTTAAAAAAACTTTGCTCCCCCTTTTGTTGCCCTTGTTTTTTTATTGTTATTGTTATTATTATTGTAGTTATTGATGTCATCGTTGTTGGACAGGACAGAGAGAAATGGAGAGAGGAGGGGAAGACGGGGAGAGAAAGACACCTGCAGACCTGCTTCACCTCCTGTGAAGTGACCTCCCTGCAGGTGGGGAGCGGGGCTCGAACCTGGGATCCTTAGGCTATGCTACCATCCAACTCCCGAAAGTCTTTTGTATACCTGTTGTACTATTTCCCCATCCTAAATTTAACTTTTAAGTTAGTCTGTATACACATGGATTTTTCACTTTCCAAACATTTCTTCTGTGTTTTGACCCGCATTTCAGTTGTAGTTTTTACTCTTGAGTACAGTGTTCTAGACTCTAATCTAGTGTTGGAAGCCAAAATAGGTTTGTAACGATCACATGTTAAATGAATGTTGCAGATGGGCATGATTTGCTTTCTTTATTTTCAGATGTATCACAAATTCCTTGCTACTTTTTTTTTTCTAAATTC
The DNA here is from genome assembly GCF_950295315.1 of Erinaceus europaeus. Taxonomy (NCBI): domain Eukaryota; kingdom Metazoa; phylum Chordata; class Mammalia; order Eulipotyphla; family Erinaceidae; genus Erinaceus; species Erinaceus europaeus. Next base: position 26,844,456 of record NC_080182.1, read on the forward strand.
TCATTAAAAGTCTAAAGGAGATGCTGGTCTAACACTAATATTTACATATGAACAGGCTGTTTTCTGTTTTAGTTTGGAAATAACAAATTTTTGAAAGATTTTCTTTCCTTATATATGTACTTTTCCTTTCATTCCTACACAATAAGATCAATGAAAATGTTTTTTATTCTAAAATAGATCAGTTACAATGAATAATTAAAAATTGATGAGAAAGTTTACCTTCTATTTTAAGGTTCTGTTCTGGATATTATTAAGTACATTGTGGCAAAAGGAGAACACAAAAGTGGAGTCCTGGATGAACCCACCATTGCTACAATACTCAAAGAAGTTCTGGAAGGGTTGGAGTACCTCCATAAAAACGGACAGATTCACAGGTATGTTAAAGACAGCAGTCTTCTCACCGGAATATGAAGGACTAGGTAGAATGCTCAGGTAAAGCACAGACTGTCTGTAATATCCAGTGAGTCCAGTAGGGAGGGTTTTTGGTGACGTCCTTTTTGGTGATAACGGTGGAGGTGTAGGGAAGGTCAAAGAAACAGTTTTTCCTTAACTTGCAAATCTGTTGATTTATGGTCCTGTGATGTTTAAGTTGACATGCAGGACCTTTTGTTTTGTCTGTCATCCCTGCTCACAGAGTCAGACTAATCTCAACTTAGTAATAAGTAGGACATTATGATATCTCTTACATAATCATGGCTTTGGGTATCAATGTAGAAACAACCTGGACTTTCTTTTTTTTAATTTCTTTATTGGGGGATTAGTGTGGCTTACAGTCAACAGTAAAATATAATAGTTTCTACATGTGTAACATTCCTCAGTTTTCCACAGTCAACTCCTACTAGGTCTTCCTTTACCATCATATTTTAGGACCTGAACCCTACAACTTGGACTTTTATGTTATTTCTATTTACAGGTTAGCATAGGTTTACAATATTATAAAATGCTAGGAGTTAGATTCATACCTACATATGTGTATATAACACCACACTCAGCACCACAGTGCCAGTGCGATTACCCGCACTTCTCCCCTTACCCTCTGAGAACCACCGTGGTTTTCAGAATCAAAGGATTAATTTTGTTGTTACTGTTTATTTTCTGCAAGTTTGGTTTAGCTACTTATATTCTAAATATGAGTAGATCATTCTATAATTATATTTCACTTAACAGAATCACTTTTAGTTTCATCTGTTTTGTCCTGTAAGGCAAAAGGTGCTTTAAAAAAAAAATGATTGAGTATTATTCCACTGAGTTAAAATTCCACATTTCTACATTTCTTTTTTTAATTATATATATATGTGTGTTTTTTTAACCAGAGCACTGCTCAGCTCTGGCTTATAATGGTGGTGGTGGTGGGGGAGATTGAACCTGGGATGTTGGAGTCTCAGGCGTGAGAGTCTCTGCATAACTATTATGCTATCTCCCCCGCTTTTCTTTCTTCTTTTTAAAAAATATTTTATTTATTGATGAGAAAGATAGGAGGAGTGAGAAAGAATGCTTGAGAGTCTAATGCTGAGCCACCTCCTGGACCACAAATTTCACATTTCTCTTTCTAGTCATCTGTTGACTTAGGCTGATTCTATATTTTGACTATTGTGAATAGTGCAACTATGAACATAGGGCTGTGTATATCCTTTTGGATTCTTTTTCTAACCATTAAATAAATGGCTAGGAATGATATTATGGGATTATAAAATACTTCTTCTTCCACACTTGTCCATTCTATCATGTGTAATAGAATTACATTGGAAAGAATTTCACATGTAGTACTTTATTCAAAAATACCTAGTGGACCCTGACTTTTCTGGGCAGACGACCTCACCGGTATGTCTTGGAACCACACCTCTCCAGAGCCTTATCCCACTAGGGAAAGATAGAAATAGGCTGGGTGTATGGAATGACCTACTAGCACCCTAATCCAGTGGAGAGGCAATTAAAGAAGCCAGAACTCCTACCTTCTGCACCCCAAAAACAACTTTGATCCATACTCCCAGTAGGGGAGAAGTGATAGGAAGAAGAGGATACGAAGGGTCTGAACGGCGATCATGCGCAGTGGGTTAAGCGCAGGTGGTACAAAGCTCAAGGACTGGCTCAAGGATCTCGGTTTGAATCCCTGGCTCCCCACCTGCAGGGGAGTCGCTTCACTGGTGGTGAAGCAGATCTGCAGGTGTCTTATGTCTTTCTCTCCCCCTCTCTGTCTTGCCCATCTCTCTTGATTTCTCTCTGTCCTGTCCAACAACAGTGACATCAATAATAATAACAACAATAATAATAACCAGAACAACGATTAAAAAAACAACCAGGGCAACAAAAGGGAAAAAAAAAAAAGCATCCAGGAGCAGTGGATTTGTAGTGCAGGCACCGAGCCCCAGCAATAACCCTGGAAACATACAACCTACCAAGACTGAATAATGAATAGGAAATATGAACATATCACTTGCTATTATGAAGATGGAATCAGTAATTACAAACCATACAAGAAAGAAATGGCTTCCCTGGAGTAATGTACTACACATTTAGAAACCTCATGCCAGTCTGTCTCAAACTTTCCCACATAGTAGAAAAGGAAGGAACAGTAAAGTCAGTAAATCAGACAGAGACATCCCTGAGGAATATAAGATACAGGTAGAAGTCATGCCTTAAATGTGGGAGGCTCTGGGTCTGACCTCCAGTGTCACAGGAGAGAGCTGCGGACAGGGAAGTGGAGCTCCATGGATGGAGGAGCAGTGCTTTGTTATCTCTTATCACTCTCGTTTGTACTCCTTGTAAAAAAAAAAAAAAAGATAAAAATAAGGCTGAGGAGGTGGCTCAGCAACAGAACACATACACAAGGTTCTTAGTTCAATCTCCAGCACCATGTTAAAAAAACTTTTTAAAAAAAAATCATGATTATCTCAATAGTCAACATCTTTGAAAAAACTCCTTATAAATTGGAGATAGAGAAATGTATCTTAATAAAATGATAGCCGGGAATTGGGTGGTAGCACAGCAGGTTAAGCGCACTGGCACAAAGCACAAGGACCAGCGTAAGGATCCCAGTTCGAGCCCCCAGCTCCCCACATGCAGGGAAGTCGCTTCACAGGTGGTGAAGCAGGTCTGCAGGTATCTTTCTCTCCCCCTCTGTCTTCTCCATTTCTCTCTGTCCTATCTAACAATGATGATATCAGTAACAATAACAATAATAATACAACAACAATAAAAAGCAAGGGCAACAAAAGGGAAAATAAATATTAAAAAAATTGAAAAATAAAATAAAATGATAGCCCCCTGCTCAGATCACATTTAACCCTGAAAAGCTGAGAGTTCTCTCTCCCCTCCCTTCTTCTCCCCTCTCCCTTCTTCTCCCCTCTCCCCTCCTCTCTTCTCCTCTCCCTTTTTTTGTTTTGCTTCCAGGGTTATTGCTGGAACTTGGTGCAGGCACTAGGAAACCACTGCTCCCGATGGACAGTTCTTCCCTTTTTTTTATTTTTTATTTGATTGGACAGAGAGAAATTGAGAGGGATGGGGAGAAAGAAAGACACCTGTAGACCTGCTTTGTGGCTTGTGAAGCGTCCTCCATGCAGGTGGGGAACTGGGGGCTCAAAACTGGTTCCTCCAGTGAGGTCCTTGTGCTTAACCGGGTATGTCACTGCCTGGCCCCTGAGAATTCTTTCTCTAAGAGCAGGGACATAATAAAAGTGTCTGCTCTCATTAATTTTATTCAACATCTCACTGGGAGCTTCAGCCAAAGCAATTGGGCAAAGAAAAAAAGTCCAGTTCAGAAAGGAAGAAATAAAGCTGTTATTTGAAAATATTATAGTATTACATACAGAAAACACTAAGGTATTCATCAGAAGCTTACTAGAGGGATAAACATAAATCTGTTGCTTTTTCCTAACTATAATAATTTTGAGAGGGATTAGGAAAACAGTTTCATAATACAATGTTGGCTTCAATTAAAAAAAATGTGTATATACATAAAGTGAACCATGTCATTCAGCCACATGAAAGGAAGCCTTGTATGCAACAACTTGGATGAGTCTGGAAGCTACCGTGCTAAGTGAGCAAAACGAGACGGAGGACAAATGCCGCAGGGCATCATTTACTGTGGAAACTAGACAAATAATTGAACTTACAGAATGAGCATAGAAAAGTGGTCTCCGGGAGTTGGGCGGTAGTTCAGCAGGTTAAATGCAGGTGGCACAAAGCACAAGGACCGGCTTAAGGATCCCAGTTCAAGCCCCTGGCTCCCCACCTGCAGGGGAGTCGCTTCACAGGCGGTGAAGCAGGTCTGCAGGTGTCTCTTTTTCTCCCCCCTCCTCTCTCCATTTATCTTCCCTTTTATCTCTCCATTTGTCTTCCCCTCCTCTCTCCATTTATCTCTGTCCTATCCAACAACAACGACATCAATAACAACTACAGCAATAAAACAACAAGGGCAACAAAAGGGAATAAATAAAAAAGAAAAGTGGTCTCCAGCGACATGGGGGTGGGGGGAGGGAGAGAGCTCAGCAAATCAACACCAGCTTTCGGTATTGTATGACTCAAGTCTCAAAGAGTTTGATGTATAACATGAGCAAACTATAGCTGTGTGTAATTTTTTTCTCTTCTCTTCCTAAAGAGATGTGAAAGCTGGCAATATACTTCTTGGAGAAGATGGCTCAGTGCAGATTGCAGGTAGTAATTTGTATTTTATTATCTTGATTTGCTAATCAAACCATACTACTTATCTTTTTATGTTTTCTCTTTGCTCTCCTATTCCTTGGAGCCTCTCTGTTCAGCCACCTGTGGGCACATCACTGTGGACTCTCAGAATATCCTTTGCTGCTGCTCTTGCATTTTCAGTCACCGATGTTTCCACTACTCACTCTCTCCCAGCTACTTAACTGTTGCCCCCGTTAGGGTCCTCTACTATGGCTTTTCAGTGCATTCTCTTCTTTCCTTTAAAGAAGCAGTAGTAGTCAAGAGACCTAATCATGTTTACGAATAAACTGCTGTAAACAGGTGATTTCGAGTTGCTTCTGTGGTGGGGCAGCACAAGATGTCTCATCTGATGGGCTACCTCCTCCTCCAGGCTGAGACTCCACAGTAGCTGTACTGCAGGCTCAGCAGGCAGGCGACCTCCTGGGAAGACTTCATGTTGGCCTCACGCTACTGAGTCCACCAGCAGTCGTGTGTCTGATAGGAAGAAGATAATGCCCACACCTTACATCATTTCTTCACTTTTAGAAGTTAACTTGGGTACTCGTCACCATGTATAAGCCTCCCCATAAGGGAAAATTTAGAAAAATTTGACTCCTTTTAAATGAGCAACTCCAAGGGGGCCAAGAGGTAATAGCGCACATGGTGCAAAGCGCAAGGAACAGCGTTTGAGGATCCCGGTTCGATCCCCCCGGCTCCCCACCTACACGGAGGTCGCTTCACAAACAGTGAAGCAGGTCTGCAGGTCTCTCCCTCTCTCTGTCTTCCCCTCCTCTCTCAATTTCTCTCTGTCCTATCCAACAACAATGGCAGCAATAACAACAACAATGATAAGCGTCAAGGGCAACAAAAGGGAAGAAATAGCCTCCAGTAGCAGTGGATTCGTAGTGCAGGCATGGAGCCCCAGCAATAACCCTGGAGGCAAAATAAATAAATAGATCTATCTTAAAAAATGAGCAACTCCCATTCACACAAAGAGTAAAAAAACGGCCTACTATTTTATAAGTAGAAATGCAAGCCGTAGAGTTGAGATAATACTTCCGTTCTGAATAACTGACAAAAGGCTCAAGTTTAGAACATGTAGAGAACTAATGGAAGGAGAAAAATTTAGATTAAAAAATGGTTAGAAAATTGGCATAGACACTTCCAAAACGAAGAGACTAAAGAATATATATGATAAAAAGGTCTTCAACTTCACTAGTAATCAGTTAAATTCAAAGTCATATGCTTGAGGGACCTACTTTATATTGATTGATCTGGCTAAAATACCTGTGGTACAAGTTATTGGTGTATGACAGGGAAATATATTCGCTACTCTTATGATAGTAGTATAAATTGGCGAAGCAACTTAATTAAAGTTGAACATGTCCATACCCTAACATTTTGAGTTGTAGATGAGAAAAACTCAAGTGTATCTGTATCATATTGTTCATAAACACTAAAAATTTGGAGCATCCCCAGTGTCATTCATCAAAGTAATGGATAAATACATCTTAATTACTTTACACATTGGAGTAGTATTTAATTGATGAAATCAAATACAGTTACAATTACATACAAAAATATTAGTAAGTTCCAAAATAACAGAGGGAAAGAAGCCATTCTAAATAGGATATAGAATATATGAGTCTATATACAGAGTTCAAAACCAGGCACAGTTATATTGTATTATAAAGAGGGTGGTGGGTTCTGGGAACATGGCAGGTAGAAAGGATCATGAATCTATTTGCCCACTTACACAGTAATAATGTTGAAGTATGAAATATGTCTGGTAGAACTCTTTCTGGAATTTTACAGCCTGCTAAGGAATCGCAAATACCTTGTAAAAGCAGGAAAGGTGAATTGTAGTTAGTGTCAGTCCATTTCAGCTCTTATACAGTAGTAGCTACCCACCCTCTGCCATGAAACATGACTTCATAGATCTTTTGGAGCAGCTTTCACAGACTGTAGGAGTCATAGTAGACAAAGATGACCTCCTCTTAATACTGAGAAATGGTGCTCTGGCCACGGACTGCTTCTGATGGCAGAGGAGCACAAGAAGTGGCAACCATGATTGTTGGGACCTGCTCCCCCTCGAAGTTACTTCCAGTGAACTTGAAGGACTCGAGCCTTTTCTTCTTTCTCCTCCTCTTTTTTGGAACCTCACACCAAGTGCATATTCAAGGAAAATTGGAAAGTGGCTTCACATGCCCAGGAAAAGGCACAAAGATCGTAACTTAGGTCAATGGATCCCTACCACAAAGCTAGCTTGCAAACCACATTTCAGAATTCTATAAACAGAAAACCTTGTAAAAGGAGGGATTCTGAATTTTAGAGTTGCCGTGTTAGTATATTCAAATGTCTGATCTTCAACCAAAATGTTACCCAAGACATAGAATGAAACAGGAAAATACGCCTCTTGAGAACAACCTAAAAAATGCCCTTCAGCAAAAGACCTGGTACCTGATGCTGATGCACTAAACAAAGCTTTTTTTAAAAAAAAAAGACTCTTAAAGATGCTCTAAAAACTAAAGGAAGATGTGGAGAAAGTGAATAAAACTACATGTGAATAACATGGAACCACCAGTAAAGAGAGAAAATCAAAGAAGAAATTCTGAAGCTAAACAACATACTGTAGGCTAATGCAAAGAAAAAAGAGCCGGAGAATGAGTCAGAGAGACTATTTGAAGGAAGTTCTGAAAACTTTTATGAGGTTTGATGAAAGACATGATTATAAACAATAAATGTCGTGATCTCCAAGTGAGATGAACTCAACCTAAAATAAGATGTAAGAAAACTAATATTTTCAAATAAAAGGTTGACATACTACTGAACCAACTTACTAGTGTAGAGGCATACACAGAGAAAGTACTTTCTTAACAAAAACATCCAAAGATATAAGCAATGTTTTCATTGAAATAAGGGAAGACACAGCATAAATATGTCTTCTCATATTTATGTACACTCAGCTTGGTTCTCTTCCAATGTTGCCTCTTGGCGTAATACCTGATGTTAATACCAGTTCTGAATGTATATATTGGGGAATGGGAAGGTTTTGCTTTTGTTTCTTGACCAGGAATCACTTGATCCTTAAAACCTTATTCAAAAAAGTGGCAAGAAATAATGTCAATTGCATACAACATGGTGGTGGAAAAATGAGAGGGGGGGGTTATTACTTTTTTGAAAAAATAAAGAGAATCTTCAAAGCTGGAGAGACATACCTTCATAGGAGACGTCATCGATAATGTTACTAGCATAGTTCTTAGCAACAACTTTAGAAGTCTGAAAACTATGTACTAGTGCATTCCGAGTGCTAAAAGGAAAAAAACTATTACCTAATAATTCCACATTATAACCATTATGCTATCTATCTCCATCTGACACTTTTTTCATGATTGAAAACATGCAACAAATCAAGAACAGAAGAAACATTCTCAACTAAAATAATAATATTAAAAAACAATAGTGAACATCATAGTTATTTTATCAAAGGAAAAGCTTTCCCTCAGATCAGGAACAAGGCAAAGATGTCTACTTGTACCATTCTTATTCACAATAGTACCTGAAGTGCAGGGCTCACCTGGGAGGTGCCCGCTTTGCCATGAATGTAACCCAGGTTCAAGCCCATAGAAGCACTATTGCACTGGAGGTAAGCTTGGGTACTGTAGTCTTGCTCTCTCTCACTTTGGACTGAAAAAGTTAGCCCAGAGCAGTGAAAAATAAACAAGAAGAAAAAACATTCTAATTATAAAGAAGAAAGTAAAGTTCATCGGTTTGCAAATGATACAGTTTTATATGTAGAAAAGTCTAAACATTCCCTCACAAGTGATTTGAACTAAGAAGTAAATTTGGCAAAATAGATCACAAAGGAAACAAAACTTAATTCCCATCTCTGTATACTAACAGTAAGGAGCAATCTAAGAAGGGAAGGTACAAAGACTCATAATTTTCAGGTAGCCTCAGAAAGAACGAAATGCTTAGAGCTCAGTTTGACCAAGGAAGTAGAAGACTTACACGATGAAAAATACAAAACATTGCTGAAAACATGAAGACAAATAAAGGGAAACATTTCATGTTCATGAGTTCAAGGTTTAATATATATATATATATTTTTTTTATTTAAGAAAGGATAAATTAACAAAACCATAGGGTAGGAGGGGTACAACTCCACACAGTTCCCACCACCCAATCTCCATATCCCACCCCTCCCCTGATAGCTTTCCCACTCTCTATCCCTCTGGGAGCATGGACCCAGGGTCATTGTGGGTTGCAGAAGGTAGAAGGTCTGGCTTCTGTAATTGCTTCCCCGCTGAACATGGGCGTTGACTGGTCGGTCCATACTCCCAGTCTGCCTCTCTCTTTCCCTAGTAGGGTGGGTCTCTGGGGAAGCTGAGCTCCAGGACACATTGGTGGGGTCTTCAGTCCAGGGAAGCCTGGCCGGCATCCTGATGACATCTGGAACCTGGTGACTGAAAAGAGAGTTAACATACGAAGCCAAACAAATTGTTGAGCAATCATGGACCCAAAGCTTGGAATAGTGGAGAGCAAGTGTTAGGGGGGTACTCACTGCAAACTCTAGTGTACTTCTGCTTTCAGGTATATATTTTGCAGTAGTTTACGGATACGTGTGAACATATGCTCTCTCTCACAGAAACTGGTGTATATCTAGGTTTTGGGACTTTGTTAGAAAGTGAACCACCTGAGATGAAATTAGAGTATATATACTATGAAAGGAAAGGTCTCACCCGAGTAATGAAGCTGAAGGGTTGTCATTCCACACGTGAAGTCTCTGGACACAGTCTGAGGTGAAGCATGTTGAGGTGGCAATCGTTGTGTTGGTTAGGTTGTGATCGGCAGATGCAATATTATTTGGTATGGATTGGTAGAGGCATACGGGAAAGTGGGGCCTATCCAAGGGTTTCAGAACTGGGGGAAGTAGGGGCTCTATAGTGGAGATGTGAGGTTCCTGCTGTCTTAGGGTTCAAAAAGACAATTGATAGTTAATGTTATCACATTATTTGGTAATTGGGTTAACTTTGAAAAGTCCTTTTGTTAGGGTTTGCTGTACAGTACCCAGTATCTTGTATATAGCTGTGCTATTGGTTGCTGGTTTAATATTTTTAAAAATGACAGTAGCGTTCAAAGTCATCTGTACTTTCAGAGCAATTCCTATCAAGATTCCTGTGACTTCCCTCCCCCTCCCCAGAGCACTGCATAGCCATGGGTTGTGGTAGGTTGAGCCTCAGGCACAAAAGCCTTTTGCATAACTTTACATGCTATCTCTCCCTCCTCTATGGCTTGCTTTTTATACCTTTCTTTCTTCCTTCTTTTCTCTCTTTCTTTTTTTCTTTTTAGCAGAAATAGAAATGACAGAAAGAAACGTATTGATGAAGGAAGATCTGAGGAGACAGTGATGTATGAGCATAGCGACCAACACATGAAGGGACCTGCCAAATCTTTTTTAATCACTTCTGTTTATTAATTAGTAAGTTGAGCCAGAAGGGGGCAGGTGGTGGCGCACCTGGTTGAATGCACATGTTACAGTGTGCAGGGACCTGGGTTCGAGCCCCCGGTCCCCACTGTGGGGGAAAGATTTGCAAGTGGAGAAACGGGGCTGCAGGTGTCTCCCTTCCTATCACCCCCTTACTTCTTGATTTCTGGCTGTCTCTATCCAATAAATAAATAAAGATTAAAAAATCTTTAAAAAAAGAAAAGAAAGAAAAGAGAGGCAGAGTATCACTCTGGCACATGCAGTTGGACTTGGAGCCTCATAAGCTCAGAGCCGTAGGTACTACATGCCCCTCAGGTCACTGCGTCTTCTCATGTTGTTTGTATTAGAACTATAACAGGCCATTTTATCATTTATGTCAGTTACTGTATTTTTCATACCTTGCTGCTGTATTCTTTTTCAGACTTTGGAGTTAGTGCTTTTTTAGCAACTGGTGGTGATATCACCCGGAATAAAGTGAGAAAAACTTTTGTTGGCACCCCTTGCTGGATGGCGCCTGAAGTCATGGAACAGGTACTGTGTCTTTTGTCTTTGTTAAGTGGTTTAGAGTTTTGTTACACAACTGGGGAATAAAAAAACATTGAATAATATTTGATTTTGTTTATATATCATTAACCTTAGGAAAAATCTGCCAGTGTTCTTTGACTAAGACTTTCTTCTTAAAGTACACATCTAGGTGGTCCAGAAGGTGGCACAGTGGATAAAGCATCGGACTCTCAAGCATGAGGTCCTGAGTTCAAAGCATGATGTCCTGAGTTCAATCCCCGGCAGCATATGTGCCACAGTGATGTCTGGTTCTTTCTCTCCTATTTTTCTCATAAATAAATAAATAAAATCTTTAAAAAAAATACACATCTAGGGCTTTATAAAGGACATGCACAACTCAGGATTTATATTAGAGACAACCTAAGGAAAAATATAATCAGGTTTGTTCTAATAATTATTTAGTTCAGATTACATAATCTTTTTATTAGTCATTTAATATTAATATACAAAATTATAAGATAGTAGGGACATAATTCCAAAACATTCCCACCACCAGAGTTCTGTGTCCCCTTCCCTTCCACTGGAAACTACAGTAGTTCTCCCAAGGTCACAGATTCAGGTTGAATTTATAAATATCTAGCTATATCTGTGTGTGTATATATACATAACATACATATATTGTTTTTTGCCCATTTTTTCTATGTTCTTGCCCTTTTGTTGTTGTTAATTTGATTCTTTTTATTTTATTTTTTTAATTTCTTTACTGGGGAATTAATGGATTACAGTCAACAGTAAAATAAAATACAATAGTTTGTACATGTGTAACATTTCTGTTTTCCACATAACAATTCAAACCCTACTAGGTCCTCCTCTGTCTTCCAGGACCTGAACCCTCCCCACAACCCAGTATTACTTTGGTGTAATACAGCAAACCCATCCAAGTTCTGCATTGTGTTTTCTTATTTTTCAACTTCTTTTTCCTAAGTTATTATTAGTGATTTAATAATGGTCGACAAGATTGTGGGATAAGAGGGGTACAGTTCACACCACCAGAGTGCCATGTCCCACCCCCTCCATTGGAAGCTTCCCTATTCCTTATCTCTCTGGGAGTATGGGCAAATGTTTTTTGTTTATTTGTTTGTTTTTTGGGGGGTGCAGAAAGTGGGAGTTCTGGTTTCTGTAATTGCTTCTCTACTGGACACCAGTGTTGGACAGTTGATCCATAACCCTGGCTAATTATATAGTCTTTTTTTTAAACCAGAGCACTGCTCAGCTCTGGCTTATGGTGGTGCAGGGGATTGAACCTGGGACTTCAGAACCTCAGACCTGAGAATCTCTTTGGATAACCGTTATGCTATCTATCCCTGCCCTGACTGTATAGTCTTTTTTAAATTTATTTCTTTATTGGGGAATTAATATTTTACATTCAACAGTATGTATAGTCTTTTTACATGTAGTTTCTTTTTTTTTTCTTTCTTAAAGATTTTATTTATTTATGAGAAAGATAGGAGGAGAGAGAGAGAAAGAAATAGACATCACTCTGGTACATGTGCTGCTGGGGATTGAACTCAGGACCTCATGTTTGAGAGTCCAATGCTTTATCCACTGTGCCACCTCCTGGACCACTACATGTAGTTTCATTGCTTTGATTTTTCTTTTTTCTTTTCTTTTCTTTTTTCTTTTTTTCCCTTTTCTTTTTCTTCTATTCCTTACTATCTTATTTATTTACCTTTTAATTTACTTTTATTTTTTAAATCTTTTCTATCTTTCTCTACCTCTACTTATTGTTGTTATTATTGGACAGGACAGAGAGAAATTGAGAGAGAACGGGAAGAGAGAGGGGGAAAGAAAGATAGACACCTGCAGACCTGCTTCAGCACTTGTGATGCAACTGCCCTGTAGGTGGGGAGCCGGGGGCTTGAATCAGGATCCTTATGCTTCATGCCATATTCACTTAACACACTGCACTACCACCTGTCTCCTAAGGGCTAGTTTTCTCTGTTTCACTTTCTCCCACTTGTCCTCAAACAACTGCAGTATGTTGTCTTTTTTTTTTTTTTTTTTTTTACATTTTATTTACTTATCAATTTAAAGGATAGGAAGAGAGAGAGAAAAAAACCAGAGACATCTCTCTGGTACATGTGCTGCTGGGGATCAAACTCAGGACCTCATGCTTGAGAGTCCAATGCTTTATCCACTACACCACCTCTCGGACCACACCAGTATGATGTCACTTATCACATTGCAGAGACCGTTTTTGGAAGTTAATGCCTTATTATTTCTTATTCCTTACTCTACTTGTCTTTGTGACATTTTAGATTGTTGATGATTTCTTCCTTTACTTGCTGTAGTGTAGCTTCCTCATTCTACTTGTCAGGCCATTTCTCTGTCTTCTTCTCTGGCCTTCCTTCTGCTATTAAGGACGTTGCTTTCAGGTATCTTATCTTTGGATTCTTCTTCAATCAAACATACTTTGGAGATAGTTTCTTCTCTGCTTCCTACCTGTTGATTTCTAAATTATATCTAGTCCAGTCACATTTCCTAAGCCTCCAAATATTACAGCTCCTAGTGGATGTTTTACATAGCTACAGTAGCAAAGTCAGAATGTAGAACTGACTTTGTTTTTTCAGTCTGTTACAACCCCAGTTTGTTTTTTTAAAATTTAAGAAACGATTAATTAACAAAACCATAGGGTAGGAGGGGTACAACTCCACACAATTCCCACCACCTAATCTCCATTTCCCACCCCCTCCCCTGATAGCTTTCCCATTCTCTATCCCCCTGGGACCATGGACCCAGGGTCATTGTGGGTTACAGAAGGTGGAAGGTCTGGCTTCTGTAATTGCTTCCCCGCTGAACATGGGCGTTGACTGGTCGGTCCATACTCCCAGTCTGCCTCTCTCTTTCCCTAGTAGGATGGGCCTCTGGGGAAGCAGAGCTCCAGGACACATTGGTGGGGTCTTCAGTCTAGGGAAGCCTGGCCGGCATCCTGATGACATCTGGAACCTGGTGACTGAAAAGAGAGTTAACATACAAAGCCAAACAAATTGTTGAGCAGTCATGGACCCAAAGCTTGGAATAGTGGAGAGCAAGTGTTAGGGGGGTACTCACTGCAAACTCTAGTGTACTTCTGCTTTCAGGTATATATTTTGCAGTAGTTTACGGATACGTGTGAACATATGCTCTCTCTCACCGAAACTGGTGTATATCTAGGTTTTGGGACTTTGTTAGAAAGTGAACCACCTGAGATGGAATTAGAGTATACTATGAAAGGAAAGGTCTCACCTGAGTAATGAAGCTGAAAGGTTGTCATTCCACAAGTGAAGTCTCTGGACACAGTCTGAAGTGAAGCATGTTGAGGTGGCAATCACTGTGTTGGATAGGTTGTGATCGGCAGATGCAATATTATTTGATATGGATTGGGAGAGGCATACGGGAAAGTGGGCCCTATCCAAGGGTTCCAGGACTGGGGGAAGTAGAGGCTCTATAGTGGAGATGTGAGGTTCCTGCTGTCTTAGGGTTCAAAAAGACAATCGATAGTTAATGTTATCATCACATTATTTGGTAATTGGGTTAACTTTGAAAAGTCCTTTTGTTAGGGTTTTCTGTACAGTACCCAGTATCTTGTATATTATAGCTGTGCTTTGGTTGCTTCTGATCTACTTGGTCTAGGCTTTTGAGAGAGTCTGCATATCAATTACACAGCCTATATATTGAAAAGATTCAGTTTGTGTTTTGAAAAACTTCGAGACATACAATTAATTTTCCACCTCTCATATTAATTAACCAGTGATTTATATGACTACATTTTACTAGGAGTGTACATAAACACCATTCCCACCACCAAAAGACTGTGACCCATCCCTCCCACCCACTCCCACCCCCCACTGTCCCAGGAAGCTGCATGTCTACCCCTCACCACAGGGTTTTTACTTTGATGACAACCCCAGTTTTTACCTGTTGATGGCAGAATGATTTCCACCTTAGAATCGTGGGGATGGTGTAGCATGTAACATCTAACACAAGGCTGATGAAATTAGTTGCTTGTACACGTAACTTGGGGGAGGAGGATACTACATGCCACACAGAGTTGCATTCAGGAAGAGAATGAAAAAATAGTTGATGTGGGACAACTGCTGGGTTGTTGGAAGTGTCATGATGCATTTTTTTGCATAGAAGAACAGAAAAAGATGCCATGACTTTTCTGACAGCACAGTAGAATCAAGAGAGCAAGGTACTCTTTCTTTTCTTTTCTTTTTTTTTCTTTCTTTTTCTGTAATTTTTACCAGAGCAGTGTTCAGCTCTGGTTTTTAATGGTATGGGGGATTGAATCTGTGACTATGGAGCCTCAGGCACTCTTTAGTTTCTTTTTTATTTTAATTTTTTTGTATTTATTTATTTATTTATTTTTTATTGTCCCCTTTTGTTGCCCTTGTTGTTTTTTATTGTTGTAGTTATTATTGCTGTTGTTGTCATCCTTGTTGGATAGGACTGAGAGAAATGGAGAGAGGAGGGGAAGACAGAGACGGGGAGAGAAAGATAGATACCTACAGACCTGCTTCACCGCTTGTGAAGCAACCACCCTGCAGGTGGGGAGCTGGGAGCTCGAACCTGGAAACTTAACGCCGGTCCTTGCGCTTCACCATGTACGCTTAACCCCCTGCTCTACCGCCCGACTCCCACTCTTTAGTTTCTTAATGAAGATGTGTGTTAGCTTAAATAAATAACTGTGAGGGCCAGCAGAGAGCTGAAAACAGCTGGGAGATAAGCAGGAACTTTCCTGCATGGTTGGCCTAGAGGACCTTGTCCTCAGGAACAGGACTGGGACAGGAACTTGCACTCAGGCCGCTGTAGGTAGGCCCTTCTGCTCACCAGCCGTCAAGGTAGCAGATAACATAGAGCTTTAATTTTAGGTCTTAAAACACATACTTCCTAGACCTGCTTCTCCTTTTAGATTGCTGAGGACCTAGGATGAAAATTTAATTTATGTAATATGCTGGCATATAGGTGGAGAGAGATCTGGCCACATGAAGCAATTACTAAAAATATTCACAATATTTGTCATTTTCTTTATTATGAAAATTGAAGTTAGGAACTAGAGAAACAACTCACAAGGTAGGACACACATCTCGCCAGCACATACCCCAGATTTGACTTCTGTCATGGTGTGGGGGGACCACAACACTGAGGGAAGCATCAGTGCTGTATTGTCATTCCCTCTGTCTGTCTGTCTGTCTGTCTGTCTGTCTGTCTGTCTGTCTGTCTGTCTTGTCTTCCTACCTGAAGGGAAAAAATGTTGGCCCGGGAATGATGAAATCGCATATCTACTAATTTCAGTTCTGTTCCTCTCGGCACCTCCCATATTAAATAAATAAGTACGTTGAGCAAGGCAAATGTAATTATATGCATATCTCTGTTCTTCATAGGTCCGAGGTTATGATTTCAAAGCTGACATCTGGAGTTTTGGGATCACAGCAATTGAACTGGCCACAGGGGCAGCTCCTTATCATAAGTATCCACCAATGAAGGTAAGGTTTACATTGGGAAGACTGCCCGAGCTCATCTCCCAGCTCCTTTTCAGAGCCTTTCCTCCCTGACATTCTTAGTGATGGTGTTGAACCCTGTATGCCTTCTAACTTCTGCAGTACTTTCAAATGATAGTAGATCCTTGGCGTTAGCGTTATCTGACTCTGCATTGTAGTTGATGATTTTGATGACTTATCACCTGACTGACTGCAACTAGCTTCTTGTTTTTATTTATTTGCTAATACTACTTGAGGGGTGATCTGTGTTGAAAATCTTGGTAATATTTACTGTTACTTTAGTGAATTTCATGTAATATTGAAAATTCTTACAGGTTCTAATGCTGACACTACAGAATGACCCTCCTTCTTTAGAAACTGGCATTCAAGATAAAGAAATGCTGAAAAAATATGGAAAATCATTTAGAAAAATGATTTCACTGTGCCTTCAAAAGGATCCAGAGAAAAGGTAAAATACAAAATAAAGCTGACTTTTTTCTTCCTCTAGTGTGTAAACCATTGTGGGGAGTCTAAGACTCACATACATATACAGGAGATTATTTGTTCGTATTCAAAACTCTGGAAAAATACACAAAGATCATTACATTAGATTGGCATAAATGAATTTCTGCCTCCTTTTTGGGAGGGTATATAAAAATAGCTTGTAAGTAGTTCAGTTATTTCATGATTAATTTATTTCTTATTTAATTATTTTTTGCCTACAGGGTTACTGCTGGGGCTTGGTGCCTGCACTACGAATCCACTGCTCCTAGAGGCCTTTTTTCCCATTTTGTTGTCATCATTATTATTGTTGTCATTCCTGTTGTTGTTGCTGGATAAGGCAGAGAGTAACTGAGAGAGGAGGGGAGGCAGAGGGGGAGAGAAAGATGGACACCTGCACACCTGCTTCACTGCCTGTGAAGGGACCCCCCCGCAGGTGGGGAGCCGGGGGCTCGAACCGGGAACCTTATGCCAGTCCTCGTGCTTTTTGCCATGTGCGCTTAACCTGCTGTGCTACCGCCCAACCCCCCATGATTAATTTAAGTGTTATTTTTATGTATAGGGTAGAAATTGAGAGGGAAGGGGGAGATAGAGAGAGAGAGACAGAAAGACACGTGAAGCCTTACTTCATCACCATCACTTGTGATGAAGTTGATAAAGTTCCACGTTAAGTGGGAAAGACTAGCTTTACATTTGTAAAGTTATAATTAAACAACACTGTTTATAATTTTAATCATAAAATAAATATAATACATGTTAAATATTAAAGTTCTTGTTGGAAAGACAGCTTAATAAATGGACCAAAAATTTGAACAGCTTACTTGATAACGTTAGATCAGACTGCAAGTAAGTGTATGCAATTTACCTAGTGTATGTATCCTTGTAAGTTAAGCAGAATCACACTATGTTATTAGGATCACTGACAACAGCATTTTGTCTTTGAGTTTAACTAGCTAGCTGGCCATAATGGTGGAACTAGAATCAGGAATTCCTGTTCCTGGCAGGGGTATGGATATAGCTCAGTTGTAAAGAGTGCCTGTTTTCCATGTATGAGGTACTGGACTTGATCCCTAGCACCACATAAACAATAAACCCAGGGGTACTTGAATAAAATTTCTGCTTCCCGAGGACTCTGATCTCACTATATCAGATTTTTTGTTTTACATATACTTTTCAACTTCTTACACCAAGATTTTTTTTTAAACTAATGAAGAGTTGCTTCTTTTTTAAGTTTATGCTTTTAAAATGTTTACTTCTGTATTTATTGTATAGAGACAGATATATATATAGAGAGAGGGGAGGAGGAGACAGAAATGGAGAGAGAAAGAGACACCTGTAACACTCTTTGATCATTTGTGAAGCTTTGCTCTGCAGGTGGGGACCAGGGTCTCTGCATCATGCAACATGTCTGCTCTATTAGCTGTGCCACCACTTGGCCCCACACTCAGAGTTTTAAAGTTTTGATTTTTGAAAAATCAACAAAAGCAAACAAATATATTTTTTAAATTATTTATTTAAAAAAGTATTTATTTGTTATTGAGAAAGATAGGGGGAGAGAAAGAACCAGATGTCACTTTGGTACATCTGCTGCTGGGGATTGAACTCAGGAGTTCATGCTTGAATCAAATGCTTGATCCACTGCATCACCTCCTGGGCCACACAAATGATTTTAATTGACATCGGTGATCATATTCGTGGTGATACAGTCATGTCTTTGGTAATGGGGGCTCTTAAATTTATGGTTGGGACTATTGAAAATAGGTAGCAAATTTCAACTCTGTTTTTGGAACTTTGTGCTATTTCTGAACAAATTAAGAGATAGGATACTCTTTTTTTTTTTAAAGTTTTTTAAAAAATATTTATTTTCCCTTTTGTTGCTCTTGTTTTTCATTGTTGTTATAGTTGTTGACGTTGTCGTTGTTAGATAGGACAGAGAGAAATGGAGAGAGGAGGGGAAGATGGAAGGGGAGAGGAAGATAGACACCTGCAGACCTGCTTCGTTGCTTGTGAAGCAACTTCTCTGCAGGTGGGGAGCCGGGGGCTTGAGAAGGGAGAGGGAAGATAGAGAATACTTATTTATTTTAATGAGAGAGAAAACACAGACCAGAGCACTACTCAGCTCTGGCTTTATGGTGGGGGATTGAACCTGGGACTTTAGAGCCTCAGGCATGAGAGTCTTTTTGTATAACCATGATGCTATCTCCCCACCCTTCTTTTTAATATTTTAAAAACTAAGAATTTGGGGAGAGTCAGGCGGTAGCACGGCGAGTTAAGCACATGTGGCGCAAAGCGCAAGTACTGGCATAAGGATCCCGGTTCAAGCCCCCATCTCCCCACTTGCAGGGGAGTTGCTTCACAGGCGGTGAAGCAGGTCTGCAGGTGTCTTTCTCTCCTCCTCTCTGTCTTCCCAATCTCTCTCCATTTCTCTCTGTCCTAGCCAACAACGACATCAATAACAACAATAACAATAAAACAAAAAGTGCAACATACATATTTTTTTTAATTAAGATTTTTTTTTTTTTTTAATTGCCAGCAGTTATTACTGGGGCTTGGCGCTTGCATGACAGATTCACTGCTCCGGTTTTTCCCTTTTTTTTTAAAATGGAGACAGAAATGGAGAGGGAACAGGGAAATGGAGAGAAAGAGAGACACCTATAGCATTGCTTGACTACTCATGAAGCTTTTGCTTTGCGGGTGGGAACCAGAGGCTTAAACCCAGGTTCTTGCATATTGGTAACGTGAGCTTAACTAGGTGCACCACCACTTGGTCCCTCAGTTGGCTTTCTAACTCTCCTGTGCAGACTGTAAGTCCCCCAGCGGTGACTTTGAGCTGAGAGCTTTGCTTGAACCTAGAACCTTGTAAAGTATGCATCCTGGTAAAAGAATAGACCAGAAAATAGATAAAAGAAAGTAAGAAAGCGCAACACAAATTCTCTCATGAGTTATCAAGCCCTCTGATGTGGACATTCTGCAGGTTTACTGACTGAATTTCATATCACTCAGGTTACCCAGGAGCCTACAGGATTAGAACAAGAAGCTGGGACTGGATTGTAGCTCATCTGGTAGAACACACACTTCCCCATGTATAAGGACTTAGGTTTGAGTCCCTGCCAACATATGGGAGCACCGTGCACAGCAGTTTCATAACTAGTGTTGTGTAGTAGTGCTATAGTTTCTCCTCTCTTTCTCTCTCTCTGGAGGGGAAATAAAAAGGCAGGTCCACTGGGAGAGATAGAATCACACAGATGTGAAGCCCCAGCAAAGTCCTGGCATGAAAAATAAATAAATAAAAACACCTAAGTTTAGCTTACATTTGGGGAATGCACTTTACTTTCAGTATCTTCAATTTAGGGAAAACCCATTTTTAAGGGCACGTGGTTAACTAAAGGTGGCAAGCAGCCACACGGCAGGAAGTACAGGTGTTAATTTTGTCCTTTCCTTCTCTGAATTAAAATGTATTTTAAAACGCCTTACCAAAGTAGATGGTGTCTTACTGACTTTTGGGGGGGATACTTTAAAAAAAGCATATGTAGTGGAAGGTACTAAGCCATCATTCTTAAGTACTTCACTAATGAATATTTTCCTCACAGTTTTTACAGCCAGATGAACATTATTGAAGAACCTACAATAATTATTGCCAGGACATTTCTCTCTGAGGGGACTGAACCCAGGGCCTCACACAAGGAAGTCATGCGCTGTACCCACCAGACTACCTCTCATTCCCCTCTGTTTATGCTATACAATGTTTTACTGAATTTATCTTGTTTTGCTTTTAAGCAGGTTAAGGAAGGTGACCATATACTTGAGTTTTTAGTTCTTGTTACTCAGGAAATTATTATTTTTTTGAAGATGGCAACCCAGCGTACACTTGAATTAACTGTAAAAATATTCTCTTCTGCTTTTAGACCAACGGCAGCTGAACTGTTAAGGCACAAATTTTTTCAAAAAGCAAAGGTAGGAAACGCCATCTTTTGATTTTATGTGTTTTTATATGATGACCCTCAGCTAAATTAGGTTCACTGCTCAGAAGTTACATTATTTTAAGATTATGTTGTTTGGAAGAACGATGATACATCAAATAATTGCATTTTCTGTACAATCTTTGGTAATTAAGATACATGCTTTAGAATTAGTAAATGCATTTTCATATACATTAATTTAAACTTATATCAGGAACAATGAATATTAAAATCTGCCATTATAAATATAACCTGTGAAAAATACTGAACTCTCATTTCAGGGTTTACTACTGAATTAGTAAACATGTCATTTCCCAAAGATATCGGATAAGTGGGATGTTACTGTAGTTGGAATTGTGGGACCATGATCCCAAAGGACATACGGTAAAGCAAACTTTTCATAGATAATGGTTCATACAGTACACTAAAGCTCTTTCTCAATTTATAAAACCATGGTAGTAATGTGCTAAAAGAGCTGCAGAGTAAAAGAATTGAAGTTTTTCTCAAACTTCTCTGTGTAGCAATTACTACATTGCATTTTACTTTTGGTAAACATTCTGTGTCATTTTTCTTCAGTCATTTGTTTTTTTTTTTTTAAGAAGAAATACTTATTTTTTTCCCCCTCCAGAATAAAGAATTTCTTCAAGAAAAAATACTACAGAGAGCACCAACCATTTCCGAAAGAGCCAAAAAGGTAAACGAACATTTAACTTCATTTTTTCCAGGCAACTCTGTAGACATTTGCTTTTGTATTTTGAAAGTATATGTTAAGTAATTGCTTTAAACTGTTTTTTAAATTTTATTTGTGATTTATAGTGATTTACAAAACTGTAAGATTACAGGATATAGGTCCACATGGCAATTGCCCCAAAAGTTCTCCCCAGCCTCCCAAAAATAACCACCACAGTCCTTATAAAGTCTCAGAGACTGTTTGCTTCTGATTATCATTATCATTATTATATTTATTTTGCAAGTTATCTAGATTCCACATGAGTAAAAACCACCCAGAGGTCTTTCACCTTTTTACTTATTTTGCTAAGTCGAATCACCTCTAGTTCCATCCATTTTTGTCCCAAAGGATATAGTACCTTCGTTTTTGATTGCAGAGTAATATTCCATGGACTAGCCTGTTACTGTAGACCACAGCACCCTGTATGTTTCCTTGTTTGTTTCTAGGTTTGCAGAGAGGTGGGGGGAGAGGGAACCATGTAATGCTGTGTCAGAGATTAAAGTCAGAACCTCTTGATTGTAACTCCAGAATTGCCCTGTGCCAATTCCTGGGTCCCTCCCTGTTTGGTTTCCTAGGTCCCACCTGTAAATGAAATCACCCAGCATTCATCTTTGTCTTATAACGAAGATATGAATGATGTTTGAGCATAAAGTATAGGAATGCGAAGTCAGTGATTACGATTAAAAAAACATAATGAAGATTGTAAACAGCAAGTGAGCGGTGGAGATAAGGCTTTGTATGAAAAAGCTTGCTTGTGGGGGGAAATGGGTAACCACTTGCTACGTTGGATGACAGGGGGAGGAGGGAAATACGGTTGAGTGGTCTGTACAGTAAACAGCCAACACTTCCGTAATCCATGTGTTTTCCTAACAGAACTTTTTCTCCTTAGATCCATTAATAATCAAAGATTTCCTGATGTTTAATCATCCTTCACCTCTTGAGGATGACATATTCTTTTAGTTTGACCTATTATTTTTTTTTTATAAAAAGGAAACACTGACAAAAACCATAGGATAAGAGGGGTACAACATGCTGCAGTCATGTCTATTTGGGAATCTCAGGACTCCCTGACTAGGCCCCTGGCTGACAGGGTGGCCAGATAGTGACGAATGAATCATCCTTAAAGTATGCCAGTCTCTTGCCCCCTTATTCAGCTTTTGTAGTCCTTACTTTGATAAGGTTAGCTTTGGAGTGAATGAAGGAAGTATAATGGGAAGTAAGTGAGGAGGGTATCTAAGTCTAAGTAGACACTATTTCATTATGAATTTCCTGGTGTCTTTTTAGGAATTTGACCTATTTTTAAGTGTTTCTTTATTTTGAAAAAGAAGTCACGGTATAAATATGGCTACACAAATAACATGAGAAATGCTAGAGGAGAGAAATACAGAAAGATACCTACTCTGCAAATACACAGTTTTATGCTACTTAGATACCAGTGTTCTTACAAAGCTAAGAGAAATGCAAATTAGAACCATATTGACATTCCACCTCATACCTGTGGGAATAGCCTACATGAGCAAAACAAGAAACGATAAGTGTTGGCGAGAATATGGAGAAGAGAACTCTGTTGCATTGCTGGTGGGAATGTAAACTGATGCACATATTACGGAGAACAGTGTGGAGAATCATCAATGAAAGTGGGAATAGCTTATGATCCAACAGCATCACTCCTGGGCATGTATCCAGGAGACATGAAAACACTAGTTGAAAGGACATAGGTACCCCTATGTCCACAGCTGCATTATTCACAGTTGCCAAGATGGAAACAAGCTCAGGACCCCCTGACATGTCCGTTTTCGTCCTGTGTAGGTTCGGAGAGTACCTGGCTCCAGTGGCCGTCTTCATAAGACAGAAGATGGTGGCTGGGAGTGGAGTGACGATGAACTTGATGAAGAAAGTGAGGAAGGGAAAGCAGCAATTTCACAACTCAGGGTAAGTTTTGCTGAACTGTGTGCTTTAGGTAGTGTTCTTTACTCTTTTTTTTAAATTTTTATTTAAGAAAGGATTAATTAACAAAACCATAAGGTAGGAGGGGTACAACTCCACACAATTCCCACCACCCAATCCCCATATCCCACCCCCTCCCCTGATAGCTTTCCCATTCTCTATCCCTCTGGGAGTATGGACCCAGGGTCATTGAGGGTTGCAGAAGGTAGAAGGTCTGGCTTCTGTAATTGCTTCCCCGCTGAACATGGGTGTTGACTGGTCAGTCCATACTCCCAGTCTGCCTCTCTCTTTCCCTAGTAGGGTGTGTCTCTGGGGAAGCTGAGCTCCAGGACACATTGGTAGGGTCTTCAATCCAGGGAAGCCTGGCCAGCATCCTGGTGGCGTCTGGAACCTGGTGATTGAAAAGAGAGTTAACATACGAAGCCAAACAAATTGTTGAGCAATCATGGGCCCAAAGCTTGGAATAGTGGAGAGGAAGTGTTAGGGAGGTACTCACTGCAAACTCTAGTGTACTACTGCTTTCAGGTATATATTTTGCAGTAGTTTATGGATACGTGTGCACATAAGCTCTCTCTCACAGAAACTGGTGTATATCTAGGTTTTGGGACTTTGTTAGAAAGTGAACCACCTGAGATGAAATTAGAGCGTACTATAAAAGGAAAGGTCTCACCCGAGTAATGAAGCTGAAGGGTTGTCATTCCACACGTGTAGTCTCTGGACACAGTCTGAGCTGAAGCATGTTGAGGTGGCAATCGTTGCATTGGTTAGGTTGTGATCGGCAGATGCAATATTATTTGGTTTGGATTGGGAGAGGCATGCGGGAAAGTGGGCCCTATCCAAGGGTTCCAGAACTGGGGGAAGTAGGGGCTCTATAGTGGAGATGTGAGGTTCCTGCTGTCTTAGGGTTCAAAAAGACAATCGATAGTTAATGTTATCATCACATTATTTGGTAATTGGGTAACTTTGAAAAGTCCTTTTGTTAGGGTTTGGCTCTTTACTCTTAAAGCCTGAAGACGCCATTGACAGAAGGCAGCGCTCTCTTACGTAGGCCTCCACCTTCACTCTTCTTTTTCTCACTCCACAGTGTTTCCAGTGTGGCTTTCGTAGTGTGGTTCTGTTGGTGACTTTTTTTTTTTTCTGATTCAGTCAGTTTCATTTTATTATTTTTTTTTATTGTTAACCTGGGCTATCACTGGTCCTTAGTGCCTACACAATAAATCTACCGCTCCCAGTGCTTATTCCATCTCCCCCTCCCCCTGCCTATTTTTTTCCTTTAAGACAGAAATTAAGAAGGAAGTGGGAGACAGAGAGAGAGAGAGAGAGAGAGAGACCTGCAGCACTGCTTCGCCACTTACGAAGCTTTACCTCTTCCCTCCCACAAGTGGAGACTAAGGGCTTGAACCCAGGTCCTTGTACGTGGGAATGTGCGTACTCTATCAGGTGTACCACTGCCCAGCCCCTGGTGTAGTCAGTTTTTAAAAAGATTGATTTATTTAACTCACGAGAGAGAGAGACAGACTAAAGCACTGCTCTCTTATATGCAGTGTTGGAGGTCAGAAGAAAAAAGTTACTAATTTTTTTTTTTAATGCAGTGAGTTTTCAGCCCAGTTTTTTATTCTGTGTTTTTAGAGAGGGAGAGACACTAAAACCCCACTCCACCATTCAGAGTCTAGCTAGTTGTTGGTCTTGGTCTTGTGCATGGTGCTCCTTCCATATTTTGCCCAGGATTGAGCAGAGTCTTACACCATGAGAGGTTTGCTATTTGTCCACTGTTTCACCTTCCAGATCTGTGATAAGACTTTTCATTTTAAAAATGTCATATGAAGTGGTCTGGGAGATGGTGCAGTAGACAAAGCATTGGACTCTCAAGCATGAGGTCCTGAGTTCAATCCCCAGCAGCACATATACCAGAGTGATGTCTGATATTCTCTCTCTCTCTCTCTCTCTCTCACTTTCTCTCTCCTCTCTGTCTCTCCCCCTCTCTCATTTTCTTTCTCTCCCTCTCCCCTATCCATCTCATAAATAAATAAATAAAATATTTTTAAAGGTCATTAATACAATAACAATTAATACAAGTTTGGCTGAAGGAACTTTTATTGGCCAAATGAGTCAGACCTTAACCATCAAACCATTTAAGTGGGGCTGGGAAAAAAGCTCACTTGGATAGTGCTCTGCTTTGTCATGTGTTCTAGCTAGGCCTCACTGCAGTGAAGGACTCTTCTGTGGTGTGGACTCTTTTATTCATCATTAAATATAGTAATGAGTTAAAGTATAGTCTTTTTTTTTTTTTTTTAAGTAACTAGAGCACTAATCACCTCTGTTTTATGATGGTGTGGGTGATTAAATCTGGGACTTTGGAGCCTCAGGAGTCTCTTTGCATAACCAGTATGCTATCTACCCCCACCCAAGCATGAGAGTCTTTTTTCGTAACCATTATGCTGTCTTCCCTGCCTAAGCAGACCTTTCTTATCCAGGATTTTGCCTTGTGGGATTTCAGTTACCTATGTTTCAAAATATATTCTACACAGTGGGAAAGGGAGAGGAAGGGAGATGGGAAGAGAGGGAGAGGTGCATGAGCATAGTTAAATACCAGAAAAGCTACATATAGGGTTTGATATTGGTCACATATGGTGACATCTATTTGGGCATCTTGGAATAAAGGAGAGTACTGTTTAAATACTAA
The DNA here is from genome assembly GCF_950295315.1 of Erinaceus europaeus. Lineage (NCBI taxonomy): Eukaryota > Metazoa > Chordata > Mammalia > Eulipotyphla > Erinaceidae > Erinaceus > Erinaceus europaeus. Next base: position 26,870,449 of record NC_080182.1, read on the forward strand.
AAAACAAACAAACAAACAGAACAGAAATCTGTGAGTCCATACCAATAAGAAATAGATACATAGATGCAGGGGAAGGGATACTTCTTCACTACAGGAAGCTGCAAGTGCTGACTAGTAAATATAGAGGAATTTTGAAGGCAGAAAATATTATTTAATAACCATCATAAAGCAGTCATAAGATAAAATCAAGCAGTGGTCATCAAGGGTTATGAAATGTGGAAATGTTTCAATGAATGGGCTGTTTATCTGGCTTAAGTATTTCTTCACAGATGACTTGTAAATTGCAAGGGGGGAAACTGACTAGTTTACCAGAAGAATCAGTACCTGCCTCAGCTAGGTGATTAAAATTAACATCACCAGTGAGTAGTGTATGAACTTTTTGTAAATTTCAGTATAAAAGGTCTAAAGAGATGTGACAACTAAATGAAACACAAAATCCTAAACTACCTCCTGTACTGGAAGAAAAAAGGCGGCAGAATTGGGTAATACAGGATTAACTGAAATGTTGGACTATGGACATAAAATTGTGTAGGAATCTTTTTATTCATTGTTAAAGTTAGTAAAGTTGATAAATGTAGTATGAAGTTTATTAAAAACAAACAAGGGTCCGGGTGGTGGCGCACCTGGTTGAGCGCATGTATTACATGCGCAAGGACTTGGGTTCCAGCCCTTGTTCCCCACCTGTAGGAGTAAAGCTTTGCGAGTGGTGAAGCAGTACTGCAGGTCTCTCTCTGTCTCTCTCTCTCCCTCTCTGTCACCCATTTCCCTCTTGATTTCTGGCTGTCTATATCCAATACATAAAGAGTAAAAAAAAAAATCCCTACAAGCCAACACACCATTTAAGAATAAGTTACACATAACTGTGACTTACTTTTTTTGTGCTGTTGCCACCACTATTATTGCTGGGCCTCAGTGCCTGCTCTAGGTGGCCATCCCCCCCCCCTTTTGTTCCCCCTCCTGTTTTATTTGCTAAGACAGGGAGAAATTGAGATAAGGAGGTGGAGATAGGGAGAGAGCTAGACCTGCTTGCGACATACTCTTAAATGGTTGAGAAACATTATGATGGTTTATGTCTGTAGTTAGAATGTGATAACATAAATTATTAAGCAGGTGAAGAAAGTGGTTAATGATAGTGAATTTGGATAAAGAGTGTAATGGCATTATTTGTATTCTAACAACTTTTCTGTAAATTTAAAGTTATTTCTAAATGCAAAGTTTAAAAGAAAAGTTTTGGGTTGGCAGTCTGCTTTCTCTGATATGTTGGCTATTAGCTCAACATTGATTCTGCTTAATAAAATGATAAACATTTAAAAAACTTCAAACCTGGGAGTCTGGCAGTAGCGCAGTGGGTTAAGCACACGTGGCACAAAGTGCAAGGACCGGCATAAGGATCCTGATTCAAGCCCCTGGCTCCCCACCTGCAGGAGAGTTGCTTCACAGGCCATGAAGCAGGTCTGCAGGTCTGTCTCTCTCTCCCCCCCCCCCCCGCCTTCCCCTCTTCTCTCCATTTCTCTGTCCTGTCCAACAAAGATGACATCAACAACAACAATAACTACAATGATAAAAACAAGGGCAACAAAAGTAAATAAACATAAAATTTTTTTAAATAAAAAATATTTTAAAAAAACCTTAAAACCTAAGTTGAACTTTTAAGAAATCTTAAGTCTAGGGCAGGAAGATAGCATATTGGTTATACAAAGAAACTCTCATGACAGGAGGAGCCTTCAAAGTCCCAGGTTTAACCCCACCCCCCAGCCTCCAGAGCTGAGCAGTGCTCTGGTAAAAAAAGAAAAGAAAAGCAAACAAGAGAATTTACCATAAATTTAGAGATATGTTAAGTATTTTTGCATTTAGTGCCTAAATCCAAACATTCTAAGAAGTCTGAACCCACAATTGTAGAATTGTTTAGAGATAAGTGTTTATTTGTTTGTTATTTTATTTTTTCTGTGTGCTGAGGTGACGCTAGAAATTGAGTCCAGGACTTGATACAGGCAGAGCTCTACCACTGTGTTATACCCCATGTCCCTAGATTTGTTTATTTGCACTCCTTGGTGATTATATACAGAATCACTACTGGTTTTTATATTATTATTATTGTTAAATTTATCTAAGATGGAGTTTCATGTGACAACTGATATTTAGTTGTGGCTCAAGGATGTCCACTACTAATGCATATAAGCAGAATTACTGCTTTGACAATGTGTTGGATAATGAAGTGGTGGTTTACCTTTGGTCTGAGACACTATGCTTAATATGTTCATGATAAGTAGAAGTAATTGTTCTTTGTAAAAATGGCCTTTTTAGTGTGTGAGAGCCTGGAGAATGCCATTATGTTTTCTTAAGAACTTCCAGTTGTGCACACTTTAGCTAAGCACACTGATGTGTGGCTTAGCTACCTGGGTAAAGAACGTAGTATCATGACAGTTATCCCACAAAACGTTTCCTAGAGTTTTACTTCTGAGTTCCTCTAGAGACCAAAATGCAAAGTGCATGTCAGCACTCTGCAGTATGGAACTGAGTCCACGTAGCCCAAATTTTGAGTTAACAGGCCTTCTCTTTTTGTGTTTCTTTTAGTCGCCCCGAGTAAAAGAATCTTTATCAAATTCTGAGGTAAGTAGTTATGGTTATTGCATCAAGTTTAAGGTATACACAACGTAGATCATTGGTTACCTGAGGCTGGGTTTGGGAACAAGATTTGCATATACGGATGTGAGGGTGATCTGGCTGCGACATCTGTCACCCCATTGATCGCCAGGGTTGATTCGGGTGATCTGGCTGGCTAGGCAGGTGTCCCCTTCCTCCCTCATGGCTCCATGTGTGTCCCTCCCGAAGCTGTGTGCTCGGTTGAAGAGGACAGTCTTCCCCCGAATAGAGACGGACTGGTCTTCGGTCGAGGGTATACGAGTAGATGTGCTCCCCTGCTAGAACCTCCAAACAAGCTCTCAAGAATTGCAGATAGGCACAAGATGGCTTTTTTTTTTTTAATTGGTGGGAGTGTTATAAACTGAATTGTGAATTTTCTAAAAATCACAGTGTATACTTAGAATGGGTGAATTGAGTGGGAAATAAAATAAGCCTCCAAAAGTTGTTAAAAAGGCAAAGCAGCCTACAAATATCTTTACTTCCACTTGAAACTGGTGTATTCAGAGATGTAGCAGTATACCTCTACTCTGCCCACAAAGTACATAGAAACTGTCACCTGTGAGCGTTCGCTCGCCTGTCGGTCAGTAGGCCTGCCTCCCTGTCCGCTGAGCTTAAACAGCACTGTATGCTCTTGTTACAGCTGTTTCCAGCAACTGATCCAGTGGGTACTTTACTTCAAGTTCCAGGACAGATTTCTGCTCATCTACCTCAGCCAGCCGGGCAGACCCCTGCACAGCCGACTCAAGTCTCTCTCCCCACCCCTGCAGTGCCAGCTCAGGTAAAGCAGACATGCACTTCAGTAGGCAGCCTCTTGTCCGGGCAGAGGAAAATAGCAGAGATTTTGTGTGGACACGACTTGATGTAATGAGGCTGACAACTCTGTAGGTTTTGAGATAAACTAGAAATTCTGTTGTCACAGTCTTCACTGTGTGAAAACAGGGAGTTTTATAAGAATCACATGGGAGGAGTCCGGCAGTAGTGCAGTGGGTTAAGCACAGGTGGTGCAAAGCGCAAGGACCATCATAAGGATTCCGGTTCAAGCCCCCGGCTTCCCACCTGCAGGGGAGTCACATCACAGGCGGTGAAGCAGGTCTGTAGGTGTCTGTCTTTCTCTCCCCCTCTTTGTCTTCCCCTCCTCTCTCCATTTCTCTCTGTCCTATCCAACAATAACATCAATAACAACAATAATTACAACAATAAAAAAAAAGAATCACATGGGTTTTTAAGCAACAAAATAAGTTAATCTAAAAGCATTCCAAGCATCTGGCTTACTTGTCAGCCCCCCCTCTCCCTCCCTTTTTCGGTTAGATCATTATATGTAACTTCAGAATGCAGCTGACAAAGTTTATCTCATATTAAGAGGAATGTCAGACATTCAGTTTCCTTTTTACTCTCTTACACTTTTCTGTATTAATATTGTCTCCAATTTATGATTTTTCCTTTATTACTCTTTTAGATTTTTGCTAAGTTTATGAGGATTTTTTTTTCTTTTTTAATAAATTAGGTAGTGCCATCTGGGGATGAAGCTCAGTGAGAGTACTTATTTTATGAGTGTGAGGCCCTGGGCTTAACTCCCGGTAAATAATAATAATAATAATAATAGAAATCTGTTTATGTAGCACTTGCAAGACAGTGAGAACTCCACAGACAGGTCTCCACAACAAATCCTCTGTGCATGCATTGAGCAGTGAGCAGGGCAGGGCCTTCTGCCTCCTGGCTAGCGTAGGAATTTCAGAGTCTGTTTTTTAAATACTAGAGTCTTTATTTTTTCTAATACTTTAGATGGAAAGAAAGAAAAATGTGAGTTTTTTCCTTTTGCGGCTCAGCGGACCATCTTGTGTTCTGCCTGTAGAAGCAGAGAACTTTCAGTTAGTTATGGCTCTAACTTCATTTGACATTTTCATCACCTAGACTTTCCATTCCTGCCCATCAGATGGGAAAAGGTGTGGTGGATAGATAGGAAAAGAAGGAAAGATAGGATTCACTTTATTTATTATTGGATAGAGTCAGGGAGACATTGAGAGAGGTGGGGCAGATAGAGAGGAAAGAGACAGAGAGACACTTGCAGCCCTGCTTTACCACTTGTGAAGCTTCACCCCTGCAGATGGGGACCAGAGGCTTGAACCTGGGTCCTTGAGCCCTAATATGTGCTCTTAACCAGGTGCATCACCACCTGGCCCCTGGATTCACTTTCTGAATGCCTTCGACAGAGTATATTTCCCCTAGTAAGCAAAGAATAGCTATGCAAGTTTTCCGAGAGTATGAGTTTAACCATTAAGAATGGAAGGCAGACCCTGGAGCCTTCAGTTTTTCCTGAGGGATGGCTAATTTAGATCCTGCATTGTATGTTCCCATGTGATCCATTGGCAGGTTTTTTTTGTTTTTTTGTTTTTTTAAAGAAAAACTCACCTTTCTGTCTGTCACTCTTGTAGAGGGGAATAAAGAATAAAGTTCTAGAGGTAAACTTGGTTGTGTATTCACTCTCATGTAGATTTCAGAATTATTTTTCCAATTATGTTTGATTCAGGCTGACAGTTAGCTCTTATTGCTCCTTGGGCTGGCTAGCCTCCTGAGCTAGGCACTAGCATGGCCAACCCTGGAGAGGAAGAAAGTGGCTGCAGAATGGACAGCTCCTCTGCAGATGATTGTTAATCACCTCCATGCTTAATAATCCGGGCAGTGACATTATGCTTTTTAATATATTTAGGCTGTGTCTTCAGGAGCAAGTTCACAAGAAACCAAGATCCCAATCAGTTTAGTACTAAGACTAAGGTAAGTAGATTTTACTTGTTTTGAATACTTTGTACGTGTTGGTTTCTCTTTGAAAAATCAGTTTTCTAATAATCTATGTTAGTAATTAACTGAATAGGCTGTGTTTCCCTCCAACATCAAATACTATTTGCTTGCTAGTTTTGTTATTTCCTTCAGAAATAGCAGCAAAAGTTTAAATATCTGGAATTTAACAGATTTTGCATTTGATATCCTCTTAGTGTATTTCTCTTTTACTTTTGGTGAACTTACCACATAATGTAGACTTAAGGGACATAGCAGGAGTGAGAATAAGGAGGATGAGCAGGGCTTGTGGCATCATTTTAATCACGCTTCATGTGCCGTTAGAAATTTTCCTCTTCGTTTTCTATGGTTCTGAGTAGGAATTAAGATGGCCGTGGGCATCAGTATATAAGGTGGCTGGCTAGTGTAGGTTAGGGGTCTGATACGTAATTGAGAAGCCGTCTTTCAGGAGAGTCAAGTGCTACTTGACTTATTTGAACATTATGATTGTGACCACGTAAATAACTACAGATTCTCAAAAATGGAGAATGAAGCACTTCCTGATTGTGATAGGTCAAATAAGGACCCTTACAATATGTGTTCTAGATTAATGGCTCCTGGTGGGAGCCTTCAGCAAAGCCCAGGCATATTGCTCATAGGTGACAGTCTAGTGATTCTTCTCTCTTCTATCCAAGTACTAACCAGGCCCCAACCCTGCTTAGCTTCTAAGATCAGACGAGCTCGGGCATGTTCAGGCTGGTATGGCCATAGACCTTCTCTCTCTTTGCAGGTAGTTGGATTAACATTCCAGAGATTTCTTGTCAGAATGTTTATGGTTGTTTCTAGTGCTCTAACTAGATCTCTTTGTACTCAGAAATGCTTTTGAAAAAAGTCATTATTGAAGATTCACTTCAGACCCGGGGAAACTAAATATTATCTTGGCTCAGACCTTTTTAGACTGTGACTGTCATTTCATGAGTTCCACTCAGTCACCATTGAGTAATTCCTTCTTCCGCAGAGGAATTCACCATCATTAAAATATCTCTGTTACCTCATAATTTTGTAAATCAGTATTAAATCACTAATCATAAAATAAATTAACCAGTAACTAGATGCATAAAAGAGCACTCTTGAGAATGTTTGGTTTTGCCACTAAGACATAAATGTGAAAAATTGGGTTTTTGTCTATTAAAATATTGTTTTGAAATCTTTTGTAGTTAATGTTAACAGTATAAAATTTTCATTTGACGTATGTTTTAGGATCAATAAAGATGATACTTGCAAGGGATGTTGTTAGCTTTTCGAAGTGGCATGTTTTGTTTGTTGTTTGCTTCCAGGGTTATTTATTGCTGGTGCTCTGGGCTTGCTACGAATTCACTGCTCCTGCAGCCATCTTTTTTCGTTGTTGTTGTTGGTGGTGTTGTTGTTGGATAGGACAGAGAAATTGAGACAGGAGGGGAAGACAGAAAGGGTGAAGAGAAAGACACCTGCAGACCTGCTTTACCACTTGTGATGTGATTCCCCTGCAGGTGGGGAGCTGGAGACTTGAATCGGGATCCTTGTACCAGTCCTTGCACTTTGCACTATGTGTGCTTAACCCTCTGTGCCCCGCCTAGCCCCTGAGATGGTGCTTTTTTAATGGATTGTGTTCTAGATCATTTTTTTTTAAACCAGAGCACTGCTCATCTCTGGCTTATGGTGGTGCGGGGGATTGAACCTGGGACCTTGTAGCCTGAGGCATGAGAATCAGTTTGCATAGCTATTATGCCATCTACCCCCACCCCTAGATAATTTTTCATGGAAGCAAGAACTGGATTTATATTCTCACTTTCGAAGACATTTAAGTTAAATGACTAGAAGAGATAATAAATTCATTTACTCTAGTTTACCATATTGTTGACCTTGAAAATGTTCGTTGCCGGCATGCCAGTTAAATCACTGAATTGATGCTAGCAGACTTAATTTCATTCAGTAGATTAAACAGTTATGTGTTAACTATAACACTCCTAGTTTTCTGTGAAAGGATACTGAGAAAAAGAAAATGAAATGCCTCCCAGGGCCAGCAGTAGTGCAGCAGGTTAAGCGCACATGGAGCGAAGCACAGGGACCGGCATAAGGATCCTGGTTCCAGCCCCCGACTCCCCACCTGCAGGGGAGTCGCTTCACAAGTGGTCAGGCAGGTCTGCAGGTGTCTATCTTTCTCTCCCCCTTCTGTCTTCCCCTGCTCTCTTGATTTCTCTGTCCTATCCAACAACAACAACGATAAACAACAAGGGCAACAAAAGGGAAAAAGATGGCCTCTAGGAGCAGAGGATTCATAGTGCAGGCACCGAGCCCCAGCAATAACCCTGGAGGCAGAAAAAAAAAAAAAAAAAAAAGCCTCTCTAGATAATCAGTTTCAGTTAGAAACTTGGAAGCATATTTGTATCATGTACACAGCATAGCTAAAAGCAAGTCTTGACTGCTATACATGCAGAGGTGTCTGTACAAGTCAGAGGGAGGTTAAAGGTTAAAAAAAAATCACTTTGGAGCAGTTTGTGCTAGAGGTGGGTACATTTACTTAAGCATAATTTCAGTAACATCTTCAAATATTATTGGATTTGTATTGTAAATATTCCATTATCTGCCTTTACACATAATGTCCTAAGTTCGCTACCTTTAACCAGAACTTTCAGAAGGCCTGGTTGATCTCAGTACATATATAGAAGGGTGAGACAATTACTGTACCTGTCCTCCACCAGTCATATACATTTGACTCTCTGGAGCCAAGTTTTAACTCACAGAAGCCATCTCTTTCTGCACATTAAAAAAAATTACCTACAGGGCCAGGCGGTGATGCACCTGGTTAAGTGCACATAGTACTGGGTACAAGGACCTGTTTCCCACCTGTGGGGGGGGGGGCACGTCAGAAGCGGTGAAGTGGGTCTGCAGGTGTAAATCTTCCCCTCTCTCTGTCTCTGTCCCTCTCCCCCCCTCAACTTTTCTCAGTCATATCCACAATAAAATAGTAAAAAAAAATGGCTGCCAGGAGTAGTGGATTCGTGGTGCTGGCACCAAGCCCCAGCAATAACCCTGGATGTAAGCAAACAAACAAAAACTGCCTACCCATCAAGTCCTGTCTAAAGACTACTCCTAAAGTTTTACCTCATTATCTCAAACTATGCATTCTTCATCCTCATTCTGTGGCATTTGGGGGCCTCACATAGTTCATCCTGAACCTGCCCAGCCTGGTGAACGCTGGTTGGCACAGGGGGCACAACCAGAGAGGAAGTGGCAGTAAGGATGAAAAGGGCATCTGGTGTCACTTCACTTCACTGTCTCTTCTGTGCTAGTACAGATCTTCCTCCAAGTTTTTGTGACCCTAAGTGGGACTTGCGATGGGAGTGGGCATAACCTCCAAAGCACAAGGTTGTTATACTGATCAATGAAAAACATACGTTTAAATGGTTGTGGGACAGTTAGATGACCAGACGATTTAGTTATTTGCGCTGAGCCCTGCGGTGTCATTAGGACAAATCATTTGATCTCTGGGAATAGAATGATCTTTCTGGAGCCACAGCTTTCATAATATATGTTGACAGAATCTGTAAGCAGAAATTCAGCTTACACTTTTTTCTTTCTTTTATAGGAACTCAAAAAAAGAACTAAATGATATTCGATTTGAATTTACTCCTGGGAGAGGTGAGACATCAAAAACATTGAATTTCTTATTTGAAGAACTTTTTTGGTAAAGTTTTTGTCCTTTAGATGTATTTTCATTTTAGCAGGTGATAAAAATCTTACTGACTGAAAGGCTTTCTGGTTGGTGTTTGGTAAATTAAATCAAAAGGCAGCTCATTTGCTCATAATCTCATTTAGGAAGCCTAGCATAATAAAAGCTATACTGGAGAATTTCTGATACACTGCTTACTATGGGCCAAGCACTTTGCCAAACATTATCATTAAATCCTCAGAATATCCACCTAAGGAAATATTATGTACCCCACTATAGAGAGGTGAAGTAACAGGTTGCAGTTTGCACAGCTGGGAAACGGTGTAGCTGGAATTGAAGCTCAGATTTGTAGGAGTGTGAAGCTTATTCTTATCACTGAATATGGCTGTCTGTCCTTATTAGTACAGAAGAAATCAAGCTGAAGCTTAGTCCTATCCTGCACAGACCTTGACCGTGAGCCTCTCTGGGACACGGCTTGCTTTTCTCTTGCCTTTGCTTGCTTGCTTGCTTGCTTATTTATTTATTTATTTTCCCTTTTATTGCCCTTGTTGTTTTTCATTGTTGTAGCTATTATTGTTGTTATTGATGTTGTCATCATTGAATAGGACAGAGAGAAATGGAGAGAGGAGGGAAAGACAGAGGGGGAGAGAAAGATAGACACCTGCAGACCTGCTTCAGCGACTCCCCTGCAGATGGGGAACTGGGGGCTCAAACCGGGACCCTTACGCCGGTTCTTGCGCTTCGCTCCACGTGCACTTAACCCACTGCGCTACTGCCTGACTCCTTTCTCTTGCCTTTGTTACCCGGCTTCCAGTTTGGGAAGTGGCTTGCAGCCAGCAGACGTCTGCCCTGTGAGCCCTGCTTTCTCTTCCTGCTGTGTCAGCATCATGGGCAACTATTAAGGGGGACAGCGCAGACACAGAGAACTGCATCTGGCTTACTCTTTTTTTTTTTTTCTTTCTTTCTTTTATTTATAAGAAGGAAACACTTACAAAACTGTAGGATAAGAGGGGTATAACTCCACACAATTCCCACCATCACTGATGAAACACCATCACTGTGTTTCATCCCCTCCCATGATAGCTTTCCTATTCTTTATCCCTGGGAGTATGGACCCAGGGTCGTTATGGGGTGCAGAAAGTGGGAGGCTTCTGTAATTTCTTCCCTGCTGAACATGGGTGTTGACAGGTCAATTCATACTCCTGGCCTGTCTCTCTCTTTCCCTTTTGGGGCAGAGCTGTGGGGAAGCGGGGCTGTCCTTACTCTTCTTTTTTTAAATCTATCTCTTTCTTGTCCTTCTTCCCTCCTTCTCCTCTCCCTCCTTCCCTTCCTCCCTCCTCTCTCTCTCTCTCTCTCTCTCTTTCTTTCTTGTCACCAGGGTTATTGCGCTCAGTGCTGGTTGGCACTACAAATCCACTGCTTTTGGTGACCTTTTTTTTTTTTTTCTTTAAGCCAGGCAGCATCACTTTTTTGGGGAACAAGTGAAAATATTGGTTATCTGTTCCAATGTGTTGACAGCTCCCCCCCCCAAAAAAAAAAAAAAACACTCCTGTTTCTGAGAGGCTCCATATTCAGTCTTCAGGAATGTACTGCTGAGTCTATTGGCGATGAAGTGAATTAGGAATACTCTCTCCATGTCCTCTTAGTTTCTGGTTACATCATTACTTAGATCATGACACTTAAAATCTAATAAATTACCAAAAAAAAAAAAAAAAGGTTAAAGAATTTAATTTGAAAAGCAATCCTTCTATGTCCCTAGTCCTGAAGCTGTTGTGTGCTCATCATGCCGCAGACTCACAGGGCTCACCCTTCCAGAGTTGCCCTGGGGTAGAAGTTTCTCTGTGGCAGCATGTTAAGTGCCTTATGTTAACACCCTGAATGCATCTAAGTGGCATTATTGAGAATCTTTGTCACATTGAGCTGCCATCTGCCATCTGGGGGGTTATACAGTCTTTCCTTTACTAGACCTGTGAGCGCCCCTCTGTGTGGAAAGAATACCCCATGCACCTTCTTACTCTTGTGGATTCAGTAGCTGACTCAGCTCTGGCGTTGCCAGCACTGTTTGGAGCTGAGAATTTAGCAGTTGGCATGCATGCGCAGGAAATGAAACACCTTCTTCATTCTTGCAGATACAGCGGAGGGCGTCTCTCAAGAACTCATTTCTGCTGGCCTGGTTGATGGAAGGGATCTAGTAATAGGTAACTGCTTCGTGCTCTGCCCTTGTGCCCCCTGTTTCATGTCTGTATACTCAGCACCTAGAAAATCAGGCTTTGATTCCACTAGAAGGGGGGAACAAAAAGGTCTGATGGTTCTTGGCTCTGCTGAAATATAGGCATAGAGGACAGTTCACTATAAAGAAGAAAATCTCATGTCTGGACTTGTTTTGTGACCTCTAATAATGATGAAAGCACACCCAGTCTCTGACAGTTCCTGGCAGAAATAATGACAGAAGATTCCAGTTAGAGTAGTTTGGTCATGAGTAATCTGTTTAGGAGGATGACCTGACCCTGTGGAGCTAAGAGGGGAGCAAAAATCATTGCATATTTAGGTGTAGAAAAAGCAGAATGTAAGGAAAGATATCATCAGGCGACTGAAGGAAAAGACCATTGTTGAGGACAAGTCAGCAAAGTCTTCCCAGAAAGGAAGTAGTTTAGGCTTTGTGAACCATGTGCCATCTCTGTCACTTTCAAACCATTCTTAGCTCACAGGTCTTAGTTTCTGAGTCCAACCTTATCTTGCAGTCTTATGGTCCACAAACAAATTACACCTCTTTTACCTGAGTATCTTCCCTAGGCTAATTCAGCATTTAAAAATAAGTTTAGAAAATAAAAACAGCTTGACAGGATTCCACGTTTATCTGTGCTACTTGGTGCTGAGTTTAAAAGGTACCTTCGGGACTGATTTAGCTTTCAGTGCTATTTGGAATAGTCTAACTACCATTTAAGTATCTAAAATATGACTGAGAGGAATTTACTTGGGTTCTCATTACTTTCTCTGTTTGTATGGTTACAGTGGCAGCTAATTTGCAGAAAATTGTGGAAGAACCTCAGTCAAATCGATCTGTCACTTTCAAACTGGTATTCATCCTTACCCCCTTATTAAACCTTTTTATACAGTGGCAGCTTCTTTATGCCATGTACCCTGAGTGAGGAGAATAAAAAATGTGTTGGGTTGTGTTTGTTGAGTCCCTTCAAGGCCCTGGGCTGATGTTTCCCTTTGAGTAGCCCTGCCTGGTACTGTTACCCTCCAGAGACGCTCTCTCCCCCAAGGCCTTGTCTAAGAGCTCTCAAGGCAGATTGCTAATCAGTCTGACTCCATTTTTCCACATAGTCCGGGTCTCCTCTGGAAGAGACACCGCCATCTGTCTTTTGTTTGTGTCCCAGGGACCTGTCCCCCACCCCTCCTCAGATTAGTTCTGATTAACACTGACATCTGCACATTTTTCTAGTATAAATACGACTTCTCATTTTGTTTGGTTTTAGGCATCTGGTGTTGAAGGTTCGGATATTCCTGACGATGGTAAACTAATAGGATTTGCCCAGCTCAGCATCAGCTAAACTATAGTCTCGGAAGAGGCGGCCTAAAGGAGATTCCACACACGCGTATCTCTGTTGCTTCTGTTGACCTGAACCCACTACTGCCAAAGAACCCAGCAACAAACCTCCCAGCTAGAAGCTTTAGCGGTCTTTCTGTGTCTTTCCTGCCATTGTTCCCCCTTTTCTCAAAATTGGATCACCAGTGGTCAGCGTCCCTTTAAAGAGTTCCGTTAGCAAACTTCCTGCACATGTCTCTTTTCTTCCTCAAGTCTGAGAAGTGGTCCATGTGCCTCGAGGCCCAGAAGGAAGATCTGTCAGCTCATCTTGCCTTACTCCAGTGATGGCGCTGGGTGGAAAGTAGCAGCTCTCTTGGGCTTCCTCATCCTACTGGTTCACCCACACCTGCCAGAACGTGGGCATCTTGGAATCTCTCTTTTCCACTGAAGTAGCATCTAGAAGTTGACTGTTCCACTAGAGCCCAGAGAATTTAATTTAAGGGGTTGTCTTCTTTCCATTTGATTTTTATTTGTTGTTTGACATCTTACGTGAATTCTAGCAACCTTTGTTAGAAAAAAGCACAGCCTCAGGTAGAGAGGCAGCCTACAACCATGTTCTTCTTTCGTTCATGACATTTCTACATGTTTTGCGGAAGCTGCTCTCAGGCACCCCTCTTCATTGCTCCCTCCAGACAGGGTTGCTAGCCTTAACTTCAGCTGGTGCAAAACATTTGACTGTAATCAAACTTCAGCCATCAGATTCTTCAAAGTGGAACATTGGACTGTTTGTTTTAGAGAAAACATCAAGTAACTGTAAAAAGTCTCCCAAGAGACAGGTGGTTTTTGAACAGGAAAAATCATAACTCAGATCATTGTGGAAGTATTTATTTCAAATCTTTTTAAAAAATCAAATTGAAGAGAAACTGTTCCTCGATTCTCCCATGAAAGCCAGTTTGCCTGACCTCCACGTCACGAGGAAACAAATGCCAGGCTGAGGTTTCTACAGCAATAAAGGAGACTCGTGCTGGGCCAGCCAGGCCTGCCTTCCTCCCCTGTCCTGCACTGACCCTTCGGAGGGGTCCACACTTCCACGCGCTGAACCTGACCCAAGACAGAAAGTGAAACCACACGTGCCGTGACCTTTCCGATTTATAAGCAGACAGTGTTCATTTGATTTTTCTACAGAAATGATGTAAATTATTCTTGAGGCACTCAATGCAATATGTGAATCATCAGTGGGGTTGATTCTTTTTTTTTTTTCTTCCTACTTTCTCACAACCAGAACTTGGTGTACCTGCAGACAGCTCTCACAGGTTTTGTTTGTGAAAGCAGTGCTCAGCCTGGACATACAAAGATGGGCTTTGGCCCCACTAAAAGAGAAGTCGTGTGGCTCTCACAGAATCATTTCAGTCCTTTTCAGCCTTACTGGTCTGTGACTATTCAAGAGTTGTTCTTCCTAGATCTTTTTTCCTTTAGAGCATCTCTGAGAGCTTGTCCTGCATCTGACTCACCACATTTTTTCTGTTAGTTTCATTCTGAGCCTGTAGCTTTGGTTGTGGGCTTCTCTTACCTGCCCTGGATCCAGAGGCATGTTAAGAAGGGAGTGAATGTTAGAGAGGGGATGAGTTTGGAGTGGGGATTGAGAAGACTAGATTAGGGGATTGGACACCAAAGTCTAAGGTCCTAGCAGCATGGGTAAAGAGAGGGAGTTTGCTGAGCGTAGAGAGTCAAGAGGATGGATCTGCTTGCTGGAAAAATAACTCACTTTTTTCTTTTTGGTGGGGGAGGGGTGAGTGGGTGGTGAGACTAAGGTAGGAAAAGAGATATTGTCTCTGTCAGCCCATGTTCGAGTCGTTTTTTTTTTTTTTTTCGGTTTCAGACAAACCCACCGTTATCAGTTATAAGTCCAGGGGTTGGCGGCATCACTCCAGCTTTCTATTTGGAGGTGGTCTGGCCCCTGGACTGGGGGTCAGCAGCAGTCTGTCCCCTGTTCAGCTTCTCCAGATGACCATGGAAGTGCAATGGGACAGGCATGACATAGGAATGGGCCGGCGCTTACTCTTGGCTTTAAGTTCACATTTTGCCCTGCTGGGAAGTAGAGGAGTCAGTTGGTCATCAAGTCCCAGGACAGTGTTATTTCTTCTGCATGATGTGTGGTAGACTCCCTTTGCTGGCTTGCGCAGTGATGCTGAGAAAACAAATAGAAACTGCCCATGTGGGATAGCATGTGCCCTTCTGAGCAACCTCTTGAGGGCGGTGGCTCAGGGTGCAACTCTGCCCCTGGGTTCCCAGGAAGCCCTGGTCCCTGGGATAGGGACTAATTTAGCACAAGGTAACATGTGCCAATGCTATTTGTGAAGTGTATGGTATTTCTAAATGACTAATGGATTTGTTTGGGGTATTTTTTTTTTTTTGGCTTAAGTTTTGAACCAAATCCTAGAGCCAGCTGATACTATTTAATAATCTGAAGGATAGAATAATCGTGTATCAATAAATGGAAGTTCTTCCTTAGGACTTATGCTAGATTATGGAAGATGTAAAATATTCGACTTTTATCTCTTTGTTTTTTTTGGAATTTGTATTTTTCCTGCATGTTTCCCTCATTTTTAATCAATAAAGAGTAAATTGTGATGGTATAAGGCTTCTTTTAGTGACTGGATGCATGGGCATGGTTCAAGGAGTCATCAGTGTCTTGAAATTTTCATAAAAGTAAAGGAAAAACAATACACATAAAGTATAATATATAGATCTGAAAATCGTTTAGCACAGCGTGGAGCCATTGTACAGACAGGGCTGTAACTCTCAAAAAGAGATAAGATCTGTTAGGAGGGTATGTGGGCCTCCTGTGCATTCATCTTTTTTTTAAGTTTTTTTTTTTTTAATTTTATGGACAATGACTTAACACTTCATAAAATTGTAAGACTACGGGGATGTAGTTCCACACTGTCTCCACCACCAAAGTTCTGTGCAGAGCCCCCACCCTTATCTCCACCCTGATAAAAACCATAGTTTCAAGAAGTCTTTTTTATATATTTTTAAATACATTTATTTATTTACTTTCCCTTCTGTTGCCCTTGTTTTTTATTGTTGTAGTTATTATTGTTGTTGTTTTTGATGTCCTCGTTGTTGGGTAGGACAGAGAGAAATGGAGAGAAGAGGGGGAGAGAAAGACAGACACCTGCAGACCTGCTTCACCACCTGTGAAGTGACCCCACTGCAGGTGGGGAGCCGGGGGCTCAAACCCAGGTCCTTATGCGCATCCTTGCACATTGGGCCATGTGCACCCAGTCTGGTCCACCACCACCCGATTCTCCTATAGGCCCATTTTCTCTCTTTCTTTTTTTCCTCCAAGGTTATTGCTGGGGCTCAGTGACTGCACCATGAATCCACTGCTCCTGGAGGCCATTACCGCTCCCTTTTGTTGCCCTTATTGTTGTAGCCTTGTTATTGTTGTTGTTGATGTCGTTCGTTGTTGGCTAGAACAGAGAGAAATGGAGAGAAGAGGGGAAGACGGGGAGAGAAAGACAGACACCTGCAGACCTGCTTCACCGCCTGTGAAGCGACTCCCCTGCAGGTGGGGAGCCGGGGGCTTGAACCAGGATCTCTATGCCGGTCCTTGCGCTTTGTGCCATGTGCGCTTAACCTGCTGCGCTACTGCCCGGCCCCCAAGAAATCTTGGAGGCAGCTTGGCTACTCTTTTTTCCCCACCTCAAGTTCATGTGTTTCAGTTCTCTACATCCCACATGTGAGTGAAGTCACCTGGCAGTTGTTGGCAGTTGTCTTCCACCTTCTTATTAGTTTGTTCAGCGTCATCATCTCCAGTCCCATCTATTTTATTCTGAAGACTGCGATCTCATCTCTTTAAATTGCAGGGTAGTAATCTGTTGAATATAGCCCATAACTTCTGTCTCCAGTTGTTCATCCATGGACATTTTGGCAACTGTGAACATACAAATTACACATGTGCTTTTCACATTAGTCTTTTCATGTCTGTGGGTGTTTGCCTATGAGTGAATGCTGGGCCATCCTTTTTCCTTTTTTTTTTTTTTTTTTGATTTTTTGCCTCCAGGGTTACTGTAGGGACTCGATGCCTTCACTATAAACCCACTGCTCCTGAAAACCGTTCTTCTCACTTTGTTGCCCTTGTTGTTATTGTTGCCATTGCTGTTGTTGTCGCTGGGTAGGACAGAGAAATTGAGAGAGAAGACAGACAGAGGGAGAAAAAGGCAGACCTGCTTCACCGCTTGTGAAGCAACTACCCACCCCCTGCCCCCTACACACACACGCGTAGGTAGGGAGCCAGGGACATGAACTGGGATTCTTAAGCCAGTCTGTGCACTTTGTGGCATGGACACCTAACCAGCTGTGCTACCACCTAGACCCTCCATTAACCTTTTCTAATTTTGTGCCTATCTTATTGGTCCAGGGAAAGATGCAGTTTAAGCACTTGGCATCCCTTTTTGGAAATCTTAAGAGCAAAGCCAATGTTGTAGACATTTACCTTTGATATGGATATACGGGGTTTTCATGTAAGCTGCTAGGTCCCTGTGTATTCCTGCCATCTGTCTTCTGTACAAGTAAGTAATCTGCCTCCCTGACTAATTCCCAGCAGAAGTGACCTTTGAGCCGTAGCAGGATAGTTCACAGTCCTTGGATCAACAGCATCATATCTGATTGGTTTTGCTTGCGAGACAAGCATTTCTAAAAATAGACTCTGTTGTGGGAACAGGAGAAGATGCTGGTTACTCAGAAGGGACCGTGCTGTGTGAGGCGCCATGGGCAGTGAAACAGTGCTGTGGTATCTCCATTGCTCTTTGTCCTCACTTTGTCTGTCTCTCACTAATTGTAGGGACAACAGCTGGGTCCATGAGATAGATAACTCACTGGTATCCTGAATGCAAGAGCCTTTGCTGTGTTTTCTTTTTCTTGTTTTCACCAGAGCACGTTTCAGCTCTGGTTTATGGTCTTACTTGGTATTGAACCTAAAACCATTAGCTTTGACCATGAAAGTCTTTTGCTTAACCATCATGCTACCCTCCCTACCCCTGCATTTTTTTTTTTTTAAAGTGGGAGTAAAATCTAGGAGTTTTTATCCTTAAATTCTTTATGTTCAAGGACTCTTAATTTAGGCCTGTTGCCAAACGACTTGCATTTCTCTGAAAGGCAGCTGCAGGATGGTTTCATTCACATGTACAATATGAATAACTAAACACATGAACTTATAAAAGTTTTTTTTTTTTAAGTGGCATAACTGTCAGACTGAAAATTATGGTAACTGTGGGGGTAACTGGGGTGGGGGGCACAGAACCGTGGTAGTGGCTGCACTCTTACAATCTTGTAAACCATAATTAAATCACTAATTAAGAAATCTTTAATAATATTTTTTGAAAAGTGACCATAATGTGTGTATGTGTGTGTGTGTGTGTGTGTGTGTGTGTAAGGGACGGTGGGTAGGGCCTCCACTTGCTTATTCTCTGTAGAAATATCTGATCTTGAGGGGCTGGATGATAGCATACCTGTTGAGTGCACATGTTACAATGTGCAAGTACCCCAGTTCAAGCCCTGGGTACCCACCTGCAGGGGGGAAGCTTTGCAAGTGGTGAAGCAGGGCTGCAGGTGTCTCTTCCTCACTATCACATCCTACCCTCTCAATTTCTGGCTGCCTCTATTCAATAAATAGAAAGATTTTTTTAAAAAAGATCAGATCTTGTAAGGAGGCCTGAGTGGGACGAGCAAATAGCTCACCAGAAGAGCATGAAGTACCATGTGTGAGGAACGAGGTGAGATTCCTTCCAAACCATGTGAGCATTGTGCACACCAAGAGAAAGCTCCATGAATGGGGGGAATGTTGCTTTTACAGCACTCCTGTCTCTGTTTCTCACTGTCGTTCTCACATTGGGGGCAGGGAGGAGTGGACCCATTGGGAGTCACGGAGACATTCAAGTGTGAGGCCCAGCTGCAAAGAATGAGATTCAGAGGTGGGCCTGATTGCTTTGCTCTACACTTTCATAGTATTAATATACAGCACAGTTCTTGGATTCCCCTCTTGGCCCAATTTGTTTATTGGTGATTTAATATTGACTTACAAAATTGCAAGATAATAGGGGTATAATTCCATAATGTTCCCGCCATCAGTTCTGTGTCTTCATCACTGGAAACTGCCATTTTATCCCACTTAACAACTCCATACATATTTCCCCCCTATTTTTTCTGCATTCCTGCCTTTACTTCCTTTCTAAGGAACAACTACACCTATTACTACTTCCAAATGTCCTTTCTTTTTTTCCTCTTCTCTTTGATAAGGGAACAGTGCCTGGCTTCTTCTGGTAATTTCCAGATTCACTTTCCTTTCTGTGATGGTAATAAAAACAAGGTTCCCAGTGACCAACACTTCAGGCCCTGGTGGAACTGAGATTCAGAGCGCTCTATTCTTTCCCTATCCTTTATCCCTCGGAGGGAGAGTATGGACTAAGTTCTTTTTGGGGTGCAGAAGGTGGGAGTTCTGGCTTCTGTAATTGCTTCTTGGCCGGACATGGATGTTGGCAGGTGGATCCAGACCCCAGCCTGTTTCTGTCTTTCCCTAGTGGGGCAGGGCTCTGGAGAGGTAGGGTTCCAGGACACATCGGTGAGGTCCTCTGCCCAGAGAAGTCAGGATGGAATCCTAGTAATTAACATTTGCCACCTGGTGGCTGAAAGCAGTAAGGTATAAGGCAGAAAAATCACTGAGACTCTTCCCTCCTGACTCTAGCTCCTGTGGCTGCTTGGATCTGAAAGAAGCAAAAATCCTTTTCTCGCTCTCTTCAAATAAAACGCCTTTTTTTATAATTTTATTTATCTATGTATGATCGAGATAGTGAAAATGAGAGGGAAGGGGAGGTAGAGAGGGAGAGAGAAACACCTGCGGCACTGCTTCACCACTAATGAAGATCCCCCTGCAGGTGGGGGAACCCGGGCCGGTGCGTGCTGTAATGTGTGTGCTGTACCCCCACCCCCATTGCTTTCTCTAACTGAAATGAGGAGATGGTGGGAGAAGACTTAAGCAGAGGTTCATGTCCCATACCAGGAGCCTTCTCATGGAAATTCAAGCAAGGCGAGGACTAGACTCACAAACTGAGTGAGGAAGAAGAGGAACGGGATAGTTGTGAGCCATAGAGGAAGGCACACTCTTGGGGCTGCTTCATGCACCCCGGTCTGTCCTAGCACTGACATTACCTGGCAGCCTTTGGCAGTGCCAGGCCCAGGCACACCACCCCCAACTGCTTGGCAGGACCTTAGTTCCCTTCATGCACGCACTGCTGCTTATCTCAGAAACTGGCTCAGGTTTCTGAACAGGCCAAGCTGGTAAAAGGATATGTGCAGATGCCGTGCTCCCTGACTCCCATTGCTTAAAAGAGACCCCTTCTCACTCATGGACAGAAGCTGAGAAATAAGAACAGAAGGGAAGACACAAAGCAGAACTTAGACTGCATTTAGTGTAGTGCACCAAAGCAAAGGACTCTGAGCAGAGTGGAGGCTCTTCAGGTCCTAGGGGAGGACGACCTAGGCTGGGGTGAGAATGTTTTGTAGAAAACAAAATTTTACACAAATACCAACAAATGTAATTACTGTAAACCATTAGTCCTCCCAATAAAAATATGAGAACAGAAAGAGACCCCTTCTAAGCACTGCAGCTATCCCAAATAAGACCTCCCCTCCCCTCCCCTGGATTAAAGAATGAGGTTCCCTCCCCTATTTTTTAGTTTATCATTATAGTGGTTTACAAGATTGTAAGATCTTATATACAGGACATAGTTCCACATTGCACCCACCACCAAAGTTCTGTGCCCCACAGAGTGACCACCAAAGATGGTGGTCCCAAAGATGACCACCATATTTCTCACAAAGTCTTAGAGACTATTTTCTGCTGCTGCTTTTTTTTTTTTTTTTTTTTTAAACCGGAGTACTGATCAGCTCTGGTTTATGGTGGTGCAGGGAACTGAGCCTGGCACTTCGAAGCTTCAGGCATGACAGTCTGTTTTGCATAACCATTATGCTATCTATCCCTGCCCAACTGCTGTTTTTTAATTTTATTTTTACTTGCAAGTTCATGTGTATCAGTTCTCTAGATTCCACACAAGAATGGCACCAACCAGCAGCTGTTTCGTCTCTCATTTTGCTGAGCACTGTCACCTCCGGTTTCATCCATTTTGTCCCAAAAGTCACAGGGTCTCTTCTGATTGCAGAGTAGTATTCCATTTGGGAGAGACCTCTTCTCTGAGGTCTGGTCATTTTGGCTTTCCTCCCTCCCTCCCTTTCTCTGATTTCTGTATATTTGGTGTGTGTGTGTGGAGGGGGGGAGGTAGAGAGGGAGAGGAAGAGGGGGAGGGGGAGGGAGAGAGAGGATGAGTCAGAGCAGCACTCTAGCACATGTGATGCTGGGGATCAAACTCAGGACCTCATTCTTGGGAGTCCAGTGCTTTATCCATTGCACCACCACCTGGAGTTCATGGGTTTTATTTCCTTCCTTCTGTCCTTCCCTCCTCCCTCCCCTGCCCTTCCCTTCCCTTTTTCTTTCCCTTTTTAAAAAAACTATATTATTATTTTTTTACTATCTTTATTTATTGAATAGAGACAACCAGAAATTGAGAGGGAAGGGGGGGATAGAGAGGGAGAGACAGACAGACACCTACAGCACTGCTTCACCACTAGCAAAGCTTTCCCCCTGCAGGTGGGGACTGCGGGCTTGAACCTGGGTCCTAGCTCATTGTAACATGTGTGCTCAGCCCAGTGCACCACCACCTGGCCCTTCTTTCTATCTTTCTTTCTCTTTAATATTATGTTTATTTAATGAGAGATTTACAAAGAGAAAGATAGATGGAGACCAGAGCACTGCTCAGCTCTGGCTTTTGCTGGTGCTGGGGTTGAACCTGGGACCTCAGAGCCTCAGGCATGAAAGTCTTACAGAACCATTTTTATTTTTTTTTATTTTTATTATTTTCTAAAATATTTTATTTATTTATTAATGAGAAACATAGGAGTGAGAAAGAGCCAGACATCACTCTGGTACATGTGCTGCCAGGGACTGAATGCTTGAGAGTCCGTTGCTTCATCCACTGCGCCACCTCCGGGACCACCAGAACCATTTTATTTGTTTGTTTGTTTGTTTATTTATTTTGAGATAGATGCAGAGAGAGAGAGACACACACACAGAAAAACACCAGAGCACTGTTCAGCTCTGGCTTATAGTGGTGCTGGGGATTGAACCTGGGACTTAAGAGCTTCACGCCTGAGAGTCTGTTTGCATAAACATTACGCTATGTCCCCTGCCCAAGTCTTACAGACCATTATACTATCTTTTCAGCCCTTTATTCTTTATTAAAACCAGAGCTTCACCACACCAAGCCAAAGTGTTGTGTTGTGTTTTGTTTTGATAGAGAGAGGCAGAGACTGAGAGAGAAAGGCATCACAGAACCAAGCTTCCTCCAGTCTGGTGGGGAACCTGGACTTGAACCTGAGCCGTGTATATGACAAAGTCACTATCCCAGGGAGCTATCTTGCTGGACCTTCTTTCTGTCACTCTCCAGCCCTGTGAGAAATCTCGACTTGCCAGTCAGCACACTGTGTCCCACCCCAACCTTGAGGCCAGCAGGAGTGGCCCCTGCTTGGTTTCTGAGGTTGAAACAGAAGGAGGGGGAGACTTTGTCCTGTGTTCTATTATCACTGCGATTACTTAGTGTGATTGGGTTTACTCAGGGGCAGCCTGCATTTGGCCTTATCTTGGGAAACTGCTAGTGGTTTGATTAGAGCAGAGCCACAAATTCAGCTCAGGACTATTCTTTCGTGGCCATGCACTTTTTGTTTTATTTTTTTTTTAATTTTCCCTTTGTTGCCCTTGTTGTTTTATTGTTGTAGTTATTGTTGTCATTGATGTCATCATTGTTGTTGGATAGGACAGAGAGAAATGGAGAGAGGAGGGGAAGACAGAGAGGGGGAGAAAAAGATAGACACCTGCAGACCTGCTTCACCACTTGTGAAGGGACTCCCCTGCAGATGGGAGTCAGGGCTCGAACTGGGATCCTTATGCTGGTCCTTGTGCTTTGCGCCACGTGCGCTTACCCCACTGCACTACCACCCGACTCCCCATACACTTTTTTTTAAAACTTAATTTTATTTCCACTAGGATTATTGCTGGGCCTTGGTGTGTATGTGTGTACACACACACACACACACACACACACACACACACACACACAGGAATACTACTCAGCTACTAAGAATGATGAATTCACCTCCTTTACCTCATCTTGGATAGAGCTTGGAATCATGTTAAGTGAGATCAGTCAGAAAGAGAAGGATGAATATGGGATGATCTCACTCATGGACAGAAGTTGGGAAATAAGAACAGAAGGGGAAGCACAAAGCAGAGCTTGGACTGGGTTTGATGTATTGCACTAAAGGAAAGGATTCTGCAGGAAGGGGGTGTTTTAGATCCTGATGCATGTTGATGGAAGAGGACCTAGGCTGGCGGTTAGAGTGTGTTGCAGAAAACACATTTTACATGTATACCAACAACTATATTTACTACACAGCATTAACCCCCTCAATAAAGAAATTGGGGGCTTAGCCCAATGGGAGGAGTTTGCACTATACAAAGTCACGGAGAGTTTTGCCATTGGATGGGAGTTCTGCTCTATGGAGCTCACTGCAGTGCCATTGGCCCGAGAAGGTCCTCTTGGTCCTTCTGTGAAACCTGTCCTACCACCGTGTCCACGAACAAACATCCACAACACCCTCAGATTCTGCAGGCAGGGTGCTGTGTCTTCGAGTCAGAACCTCGCCTTCCAAGGCCACACAGTGTGAGCGGAGGAGTGACAGGTGGAACCAGGCAAGACAGATTAAACATTAATGCAACTGTCACTACTGCCCAGAAAAGCCAGTGCCTTGCAGTCTGACAGTAAAGTTGCCTTGTGGCCTGAGGCTGAGCAGCAGACAGTGACCAGCAGCAATGATCGAGTTTGGCCAAGTCCTGGATGAAATTGGTGACTTTGGTCGCTTCCAAATCCAGCTACTGGTCCTGCTGAGTATCCCCAACTTCCTGTCTGCCTTCTACTTTTTTGCCCAGATCTTCATGGTTCTGGATGAGACCCACTACTGTTTGGTGGCCTGGGTCAAGAATGAGACGTTAAATCTGAGCATTTCCGAGCAGCTGAGCCTGGCCATACCTCTAGATGCTGCAGGGAACCCCGAGTCCTGCCTCATGTTCCGACCACCCCCTGACAACGCCAGCCTGGAGGACATCTTGGGCCACCGTTTCAATGAGACGCAGCCTTGCGATTCGGGCTGGGAATACCCCGAAAACAAGGCTCTGTCTCTACAGAGAGAGGTAGGACTGTCCTTTTGCCTTTCTGTCCATCCTGTTTCCTCTGCCCTCACTCACCGCTGTGGCTGCTTCTCTGTCTGCCCCCACGCCTGTATGAATGACTTTGGTTTTATGTTTTATGTTCTAGTTACCTTGTTTTTCTCGTTGGTCCCTGTCCACGGGCCTAGCTACTGTTCCATCCACTTTGTGTCAGCCCACCTGTCCATTCATCTTTGCATGTCCTTCTGTCTGTCCTGCTGCCTGTCCACCCAGTTTCCTGCCTTTCTTCCACTGTCTTTCTGTTTCAATGTCCCCACATGCCTGTTCATTGCTAGGGCCCTGTGTGTGTCTGCCTCGTTACCTGTCTTCCAGGTCCTCTTAACATTAACCCATTTCCTGGCCATTCATTTGCCTTCCTGTTTGCTCCCCTCCTTTTCAGCTTTTCTCTCTAGAGCTCTGTCTGACCACTTCTGGGATGCTGGAGGATAATGGTGGCTCAAGGTTTGCCCTGTGGATGATTAAGCATTTGTTTTGGATGAATTCACCCTCTTAGACACAGAATGGGAAGATAGATAGCTTGCTGTGCAGAAGCACCTTGCTGTGCATAAACAGGAGAGGACCTGGGGCACGTGATGGGAGGATCTGCGAGTTTTACACCTTTCTGATGGCCAATCCTGAGTCTTTGTGGAGCAGGGGAATCTGGTGCCTAGAGATTAAACATTCACATTCCTGCCCCAATGAGGGTAGCATTTTTTTTTTAGAGGTTTTCAGAAGGAAATGTTTTGACCAATGGCAAACATTCACTTTTGAATATATGACCTTAATTTTCCCCTAGAATTCTGGCAGTCTGAGAACACGGTATGTCTTTCTGTCTTCTCCTGACCCTCCTCCACCTCCTATGGCTCTTGTCAGGATGGGGAGAGGGAGGTGAGGGGGTCCCCATGAACTCTTCTAGCTTTTGGAAATTATGCGGCTAAGTCCTACCTGACCCTTGCTGATTTAATTAATTAATTAGCCTCCAGAGTAATTAATTAGCCTCCAGAGTCCATAGTGCAGGGTGCCTGCACTATGAATCCACTGCTCCTGGAGGCCATTTTTCCCATTTTGTTGCCCTTGTTACCATTATTACTATTGTTGTCATTGCTATTGTTGGATAGGACAGAAAGAAATCAAGAGAGATGGGGAAGACAGAGAGGGGGAGAGAAAGACACCTGCAGACCTGCTTCATCACTTGTGAAATGACTCCCCTGCAGGTGGGGAGCCGGGGGCTCGAACCGGGACCATTACTCTGGTCCTTGCGCTTTGCACCATGTGTTTTTACCCCACTGCACTACTGCCTGACCCCCCTGTTGGTTTATTTTTTAAAAATAGTTCTAGTTACTACATATAAAAAAGAGAAAATTTTACCTGAGATAGAGCAAGAGAGAGAGAATGCAGGACACCACACTGGTATATGTGGTACCAGGGATAGAACCTGGGACCTCAGGTATGCGAATTCAATGCTCTACCAGCTGAGCTATTTCCCTGGCTAAACCCCCATTGACTTCTTCATTATCTCCCCATCATCAGCCACATGGTGGGTTTCGAAGCTCTCATCAGCCCCCTGGTGCTACAGGTGGACCTACCTTTCTGTTCATGCTCAGAAACTAGCTCTAGCCACCTGGCCAAATGTTATCATCTTTACAATCTAGGTAGACGTCCAGATCTCTCATCACTGGCTCACACACCTTCTTGACAGCTCACACTGGACTCCTGATGTGATCTTATCCAGCCTAAGTCCCTGGAATGTTAACTATGGGACACAGTCTAGGGAGGGAGGCACCCACTTTCTGCTTTCTGGGAATCCCTGCTGGTCAGGTTGGGGTGGGGGAGCCCTGGGCTTTTTATAGCAAGAGAAAAAGCTGAGTGATTCTACAGCCAGGATTTGGAGAAGGATACTTAGCCTGAGAGATGGCACAATGGTTAGAGCAATGGACTTCAAAATTGTGGAGAACAGAAAACTTTTTCAAAGGAGTTGCTCTGTGAGCCTGGTTCCCAGGAACCCAAAATCTGGTGTTAGAGAAGAGGAAAAGGATTTTGGGTGGAGAGAGAGAGAGAGAGAGAGAGAGAGAGAGAGAGAGAGAGGACAACTGCAATCTGCAATGTAGCAGGGCAAGTACCCTATCTGTGTTCCTGGCACAGGGGTGCACAGAGGTGTGGCACGTAAACAGATTGTTCTCAGGGATACAGGGCCTCTCTCTCTTTACTCTCAATGGTTGACCTAAACTTTGCTGGCCTTGGACCTCTTGCCTTTCCCTGCCACACTCCTTCCCACCCCACCCCACCCTCCTAAGGACTGTGACTCCCATGGGACTTTGTGCCTGTCCCTGTGTGATCACCCCATGCTCAGTCCCATAGGGAAGCTCCCTTGGTGTGAACTCTTCTCCCTCCCTCTGTGTCCCACCTCTGGGGAGGGATGTTAACTTGGGACCCTCCCTAAGTACCCTTGTCACAACCCAGAAGGCTTGCATGCAAATCAAAATATAAACAATTGTAATTTGAGAAGAGATGGCAGCATGCTCTTTAAGGGTAAAGTACATCTCTACTTCTCAGTCTACCTGTCCAACTCTTCCCAGGTGTCCAATTTGTTAGAAGAAAAAAAAAAGTGCCTCCTCCATGAACCTCTGAATAGGGAGGGGGATAGGCCATCAGTGAATAGCAGCAGCTGTGGTGGACTGTCCTGGCACCAAAGCAAAGGGAGGAAAGGGGAGGCAGAGAATATTCCTTTGTCGGGTCTGGAAGCCTGGAAATGCCTAGCTTGTGTGAGGACTGCTGCTGACATACCAGAGGTTGGGAAATGGGCAAGAGCTAGTTCTTTTTTCTTTTTTTTAGTGATTTAATATTGATTTACAACATTATAAGATAACAGCAGTACAACTCCACACCATTCCCACCACCAGAGTTCTGGATCCCCAACCCTCCATTGTAAGCTACAGCAATTCTCCCAGGGCTGCAATTAACCAATGGGTTATTATTTCTGCAGCTATCTGTCTATACCCACCTCACCCCAACCCCCTTTTAAAGGCCCCATCTTCTCTTCCTTTCAAAGTCACACCTACAACTACTACTACATCCAGATGTCCCTCTTTTTTCCGTCTCTCTCTCTCTGCGGGTCCTGATGGAGTTGGAGTTCAGGGCCCTCTGGTCATCTACCCCTAATGTTTCTCCCCCTGAGAATGGATCAAAATTCTTTTTGGGGTGCAGGAGGTGGGAGATCTGGCTTCTGTAATTGCTTCTCTGCTGGGCAAGGATGTTAGCAGGTTGTTCCATATTCCCAGCCTGTTTCTACCTCTCCCTAGAGGGGGAGGGCTCTGGGGAGGTGGGGCTCTGCACACATTGATGAAGTCTGGATGGAATCACAGTAACAGCTACACTTGATGGCTGAAAGTCCTTATCTTTCATTCAGTTCCAGTCCCTTCTGGAGCAGCATTTAGAGGGCCCTCAGACTTTGCATTCTCAGCATGTCACTGAATTCAAATGGTATGTCCATACCAAGAGACACACTGAACAGGAGGGAGGCCCAAATCACCAAACAAACGTTCCTACCCTAACAACTTAGTAACTTAAAAAATATATAGATAACTCATCTGTGCAGGGTTGCATCCATTTGCATCCCAGCTTCAAACCCCAGCACTACCATAAACCAGAGCTGAGAAGTGCTCTGACCAAAAAACAAAATTAAAAAAAAAAAAAAAGAAAATAGATGAAATCACATGGAAGAAAGAATCTTCTTGTGGTCTGGAAGGTAGTACTCAAGTATGAGGTCCCAAGTTCAATCCCTTGCAACACATGTACCAGCATGATGTCTGGTTCTTTCTCTCACTCCTTCTATGTTTCTCATTAAGAAAGAGAAAAAGAAAGAAAGCATCTTCCTTTCATTTGTTTCTTAGATATTTATTTTACTTCACATGAGACAGAGAGGTAGAGATATATAGAAAGACAGATAGATAGATTGGTAGAGATAGAGAGAGAGAATGACAAGCAGGAGCACTATATGCAATACCAGGGTTTGAGCCAGGAACCTTGGGCATGGAAGTCCTGTGCTGCGCACCCCAGTTGCTACTTCATTCCTTTTTTTTTAATTTTATTTTTTTATATTTATTTATTTATCTTCCCTTTTGTTGCCCTTGTTGTATAGGACAGAAAGAAATGTAAAGAGGAGGGGAAGACAGAGAGGGGGAGAGAAAGATAGACACCTGCAGACCTGCTTCACCACCTGTGACGCAACTCTCCTGCAGGTGGGGAACCGGGTGCTCGAATTGGGGTCCTTATGCCGGTCCTTGCGCTTTGCGCCACATGCGCTTACCCGCTGCACTACTGCCCGACTCCCACTTCATTCCTTTTTTTAAAAAAGACTTTATTATTTAAAATAAAAAATTAATTTTTTAATTGATAGAGATAGAGAGAAATGAAGAAGGGTGGGGTGTTGGGCATTACGCCAGCTCCCCCCTGCTCCACGCTGCATTGCTTGATGCTGTGGTCTATTTGCAAAACCATTGTTTTGTCTGAGACCCACCATGCCTGCAGGGCATTGGTTTAATCCCCACCGGTTAGATGGAAGCTTGCTACCTTCACACTCTTTTTTTCCGCTCTGCCCCCTCTCCTACCCATTTCCTTTTCCAACCTGCCACTTCCGCTTCAGAAGATATAAAGGCATTTTTCTCTTGCTTCCCACTCAGCCATGAGAGTTCCTGGTTCCTCTCCCAAGTCTCTGAGAAAGCAGTAGCCTAGGTTGGCTCCGGTCGAGTTCTCTCCAACCCAGAGAGCACATGCTCAGGAAGAAACACCCTCAGGCTAGCCCGGCAGTGAGGGAGGTAGGGAGAGGGAAAGAGAGACACCTGCAGTGCTGCTTCACCACTCCTGAAGCTTCCTTCCCACAGGAGGGGACCCAGGACCTGAACCTCATCTACGCACATGGTAACAAGTGAGCTCGACTGGGTGGGCCACCACCAGCCCCCAGTTCATTCTCATCTAAGGACATTCACTAGTAGAGATGTCTGTTGGGAACTACAGACACCTTGATGCTTGAATACTGCCACCCCAATTTTCTGCCCCACGTGGCTTTTCACATGGTGCTTGACATTTTCTTTAACAGTAAATAACAACAACAATAATAAAAAAATCACACAGCTTCATGTAGATGCAATGCCACTGAAAGGAATGTAGCACCATCTTGTGTTAATTTGCAACCTGTCGGTCAGATGTTGAACGTTGCTGTATTTTCTTTTGAGTGTTCAAGTACTCGTGCATTACCCTCACGAGTTCACATGGGTACCCCAGAAAGCTTTGGCACACTGTTTGGGAACCACCCCATTCGGTGCGTGGTGGTCAGTTGGCTGAATGAGCAAGGATTCCCCCTCAGCCGCCGGAGGCAGGAGAAGCCTCAGCTCTGTCTGTGTCTGCTTCAGTTCAACCTGGTTTGTGGCCAGAAGCATCTGAAGGAGACGTCGCAGTCCGTGTTCATGGCCGGGCTCCTCGTCGGGGCTCTCGTCTTTGGGCCCCTCTGTGACCGGTAAGGACCTTGACTGTGGCACCTCTGACCCAGCCAGCTCTGGGGCTCCAGACAGCACAGGGCCAAGCTCCCCACTTTGTATTTTTGTCACTGTTCCCCTCATTTTCCAGTGGGGACAGAGAGAAAGAGAATGACAAGCCAGAGGGGACATGCAACATGGGACTGAACCGGGAACCTCAGGCATGACAGTCCTGTGCTTTAGCAGTTGAGCACACAGTTGCTACTTCATTTTTTAAAAAGTCTTTTTACTGTTATTATTACTATAGTTATTATTATTTGCCTCCAGGGTTATCACTGGGGCTTACTGCGGACACTACGAATCCACTGCTCCTGGCAGCCATTTAATTGGATAGAACAGAGAGAAATTAAGAGAAGAGGGGGAGATAGAGAGGAAGAGAGAGAAAGAAAGAAAGACAGAGAGGAAGCAAGACACTTGTGAAGCATTCCCCCCTGCAGGTGAGTCAGGGCTCAAACCTGGATCCTTGCATGGGTCCTTGCGCTTAGTACTATGTGTGCTTAACTGGGAACTCCACCACCTGTCCCCTTTTTACTGTTTCTTAAAGTTTCTCTCTCTCTCTCTCTCTTTCCCTATCCCTCCCTCTCTCTTTTTGGTAGTGTTTCTTTTCTTTTTTACTTTATTTTACCAGAGCACTACTTAGCTCTGGCTTATAGTGGTGCAGGGGATTGACCCAGGGACTTTGGTGCCTCAAGCATGAAAGTCTCTTTGCATAACTATTATGCTATCTACCCTCGCCCAAGTTTTTTTTTTTTTTTTTTTTTCCTAACTGATAGAGACAAGGAGAAATTGAGAGGGAAAGGGGAGAGAGGAGAGAGAAATAAGTAGGCCTATGTGTGCCCTCCCTCAGGGAGCACAGGGCAGGGCCTCCCTCACCTCCATGTCCCTTCAAGAAGATTCACAGGAAGACAACAACCCACCCTCCCCCTTCAACCCTGCGTCAGGTCTGACCCTTTGTTACCAGGATTGGTCGAAAGATCACTGTTCTGCTTCAGTTGCTGCTCTTTGGCCTCATGGGCCTGGCCACAGCCTTCATGCCCAGTTTTGAGTTGTACATGGTCCTGCGTTTTGCTGTGGCCACCGCCGTCGCTGGATATACGTTTAGCAATGTCGCCTTGCGTGAGTATCTGGGCCATGAGGCCTTGAGCGACAGGGTGAGGCCTTGGGGCCCAGGCTGCTCACATTCCCCAGGCTGCGTTCGGAGAGGGAGGGGGAGGGGATGCTCACCAGCCCCCTCCACACCTCAGGGGATCCCAGCTAAACTTCTGGTCCTGGGACTGAGGCCCCAACCCTGACAGGATGTGGCCTGAAGGATGGCAGAGAGTGAGCGGGCAGGACCTCTCTGTGCTCAGTTTCAGAGTGGACTGGGCCCTCAAGGAGGACTCAGGCAGTGGTCCTGGCCCAGTGCGCCTTCTCCGTCGGACAAATGGTGCTCGCGGGACTGGCCTATGGGGTCCGGAACTGGAGGCTCTTTCAGATTGCTGGCTCAACGCCCGTCTTTCTGCTTTTCTTCTACATTTGGTGAGAAGAGACTTCCTGGGAAGGAAGCTGCCTTGGCTGAGGGTGCCAAGGTGGGGTATGGTCCAGCTTGCTTCTCACATGGTTAAATATTCATCACATATATAAACTCAACAAAAAAATGAAGGGAAGCCATGATTTCCAGGAATTTTAACCTTAAACTTTTCTTCTTCTCCTTCTTATCAATGCATTGTTATTCTTATCAATGCTCAGCTCTGGCTTATGGTGGTGTGGGGGATTGAACCTGGAACTTTGTAGCTTTAGGCTTGGTGTCTCTTTACATAACCATTATGCTATCAACCCCCGCCCCTTCCTTCTTCTTTTTCTTCTTTTTCTCCTCTTTCTTCTTCACCAAAGTATTATACAGCTCTGGCTTATGGTTGTGTTGGGAATTGAAGCTGGGACCCCAGAGCCTCAGACTTGAGAGTTGTTTGCATAACCATTATGCTGTCTCACCAGCCTGTAATTTTTAAGTTTACTGAGGAAAATTGAGAACACCCACATGTTGGAGTACGTGTGAACAGAGAGAGAGAGAGAGAGAGAGAGAGAGAGCCTGCGGAAGGGAGTGAGACAGCCATTTACTCGGGTTCACGGTCCCACCTTGCAGAGAAAGAGAGAGAAACCACACCCATAACAGCTTCTTCTTCTTCCTGTTAATTATTTTCGCTTTTGTTGCCTTTTTTTTTTTTTTAAGAATTTACTTATTTATTAATGAGAAAGATAGGAGGAGAGAGAGAAGGAACCAGACATCACTCTGGTACATGTGCTGCCAGGAATTGAACTCAGGACCTCATGCTTGAGAGTTCAATGCTTTATCCACTATACCACCTCCTGGACCACCCTTGTTGTTTTTTTTATGTTGTTGTAGTTATTGTTGTTGTTATTGATGTCGTTAGCTAGGACAGAGATAAATTGAGAGAGGAGGGGAAGACAGAGAGAGGGAGAGAAAGATAGACACCTGCAGACCTGCTTCACTGCCTGTGAATCAACTCCCCTGCAGGTGGGGAGCCAGGGGCTCAAACTGGGATAGCACCACATGAGATTAACCTGCTGCACTATTGCCCGACCTCCCATAATAGCTTCTTATGAACTCCCAAGCCCCGCTTTCACTTCCTTTCTAAGCCACACCCACACCAGTTACCATTCCCATTTCACCATGCAACATTTATTTCCTTCCCCCCAGAGGCATGGGAAATATGCGTCCCTGGGGAACGTGTGTTCTGGCATGGTGCAGCAGTGTCCATGTTCCCCAGGTTCTCTCTATTCATATTCTGACCTCAACAGGGTGGCACACTCACATTGGCCTCACAGGACACTGAGAGACCCATCTAGGAGAGAGGGACTTTGAGGGCTGGGAGTTCAGCATGTACTAGAACAACAGAAAGGTTCCTGGGGGAGTGGGGAGGCTCCAGAACTCCAGGTCCTACGGCCACAGCTGTTCTCTGCCTACAGGGCTCTTCCAGAGTCTGCGAGGTGGCTCCTGACCCAGGGGAAGGTGGAGGAAGCCAAACAATTGATCCAAAAGGCCGCCAAAGTCAACAAGCGGAAACTCTCCCCTGAGCGCCTGAGCCAGGTACTTCCGGAGGGCCCGACTTGAATCTGATGCCCCCATAGACCTCTGTGCCAGTGCCCTTCACTCTGTATCTCCTTCCCAGCTAGTCCCAGAAAAGACTGTCCCCTCAGGGAATGTCCTGGATCTGTTCAGACACCCCCAGCTCCGGAAGATGACCCTGATTCTCTTCTGTGTCTGGTGAGTGTTTGGGGCCATAGCTCTCCAGAACTATGAGGGCTGCCAGGCCCTGGTGTGTGTCTGCAGGCTATGGGGTTTATGGCTGATACATGGCTAGGGAACCTTAGCCAGTTGCCAGGACCCTTAGAACCAACATGTTTCAGGGTTGAGAGAAAACAACCTTAGTCATGCAGTGTTATCTGAAGAAGTCTAGAGAGACAGCCATAGGACATCCCGAGCTGGGACAATGTGCGACTCCATCCTGACTGTCCCCTGAATATTTATCCATAAAATTTATGCATTACATTAAAAGGAATAAAGATGATTAAAGATGCTTTTTAACTAAAACATACATCAGGAGTAAATGTCTAGGCACAAGTCACGGGTTGTTATACATCACACAGATAAAAATCAGAATACATTTATTTCTAAGGGGGTAAGCATCAGGGTAAAGGTGTTTAAAACTGCCATTGTCCAGTGTCATTTCATCAGGCACATTCTTTTTCTTTTCTTTTCTCTTTTTATTTTCTCCCTTTCCTTCTCTCTTTCCTTCTCTCTTTCTTTCTTTTTCTTTTTTTTTTGGTGCTGAAGCCCGGAAATGAAGTCAGGTACATTCTTTTGATGCCAGAAGATACTGAGTTTATTTCAGTTATCCCACACACAGTGTCTGTACCCTCAGGGCAGCAGCTAAACATCAGAGTTACAGGTGATGGCATGTAGCAATACCATCACTATTTAGCCAATGGGCCAAGAAAAAAAAAAAACTCTGACATATCCAGACTTTGCTTTAGAGCAGGATTCTTATAGTAAGGGAGACAGTCTGAAAAACAGGCCTCCTGGTGTTATTAGATAAAGTAGTGTACCTGGCAGACAAATCTGTATTTTGCAAACATAGAGGCAAAGGTAACAGTCAGTAGGATTTCTGTAGGTATAGGAGACCAGATTGGATGACAGTCAGTAGGATTTCTAATAACAAGTATCTGGAGTCAGAAGCTTCTTTAATAGGGTGGGCTATCTGGGATGGCTGGTTTTCTCCCTGGCTGAGTCGTTCTCTCTGGTGTGACTTCCGGCCAAGGCAGACCTGCTGTCTGCATTATAATGAGATCTCATCACCTACCAGTGACAAGGATTCTTGGGTACTTTGTAGGTTTGTGGACAGTCTGGGGTACTTTGGACTGAGTCTCCAGGTAGGGGACTTCGGCTTGGACATCTACCTGACGCAACTAATCTTCGGGGCTGTAGAGGTGCCCGCCCGCTACTCCAGTATTTACATGATGCAGTGGTTTGGCCGCAGGTGGAGCCAGATGGGCACTCTGATTCTGGGAGGCCTCATGTCCATCATCATCATCTTCATCCCGGCAGGTAACAGGCTCATTCTCCCTACCCCACCTGCCCACTCTTACCTGGGGCCAGGAGCTAGCAGTGGCCCTTGCTTGATTTTTAGAAGCCAGTGGGATGAGGGGACTGGATGGATAGGGCAGGGCAGCCCAATGTCTCCCCAATCCCCTTCTCTCCTATGACTGACCAGCACCCTCCTCCAGGTCAGCCAGTGGTGGTGACTGTGCTGGCTGTGGTGGGGAAGTTTGCCACCGCTGCCGGATTCACCATTTCCTATGTGTACTCTGCTGAGCTCTTCCCCACCATCCTCCGGTAAGGGCTGCTGGAGCCCCTTCTGCTCCCCAGACCCAGATTTTGTTCATCTCCCTCCTCCCACCCTCAGTTCCACGCTACTCCCATACAACAGTATGTGTGTGTGTGTGTGTGGGGGAGTCCAGACAACTCAAAATCTAGTCTGAACCCCCAGGTTGTCTTAAGGCTGGGGGGGGGGACGGGCAGATACAGAAGTAGGTCAGGTCCTGGTCTTGCCAGGACTGGCACCTGGGATGAATCAAAAGATAAATAGTCCAGGGGCCAGGTGGTAGCATGCCTGTTTGAGAGCATTACTATGTGCAAGGACCTGGGTTCAAGCCCCTGGTCTCCCACCTGCCGGGCAGAACGCTTCCAGAGTGGTGAAGTAGTGCTACAAGTCTCTCTTTCGCTCTCTCTTTTTCTTTCTCAATTTCTTTTTTTTTCTTTCTCTCTTTCCTTTCTTTTTCTCCCCCTTCATTTTCTTCTCAATTTCCATTTTGCTCTCCCTCTTTCTCCTCCTCCTTTTCCCTCTCAACTTTTTTTCTCTCTCTCTCCATATATATTTACCCAGAAGAAGGAGCACCCAGGTGGAGACCAGGGGTAGTTAGGAGGTGTGGTCTCTGGCCTGAAACTTGATAGGTGAGCAGGAATGTAACAGGCACTCACAGGTCTGGAGGAAGCCTGGCTCAGGGCAGGCTCACAGGTAGCTTAGCATGTGGAGCAGGGAGGAGGAAAGCAGGTGGAGCTGGGTGGGCTGGGTAGGCCCCGAGACCCTGGAGGCTGAGGACGGCCTGTGAGAAAGGGCCCATCATCGACCAGCAGGCCTGAGGTGGGGCTGCTCACCCTGTAACTCCTCCCCTCCCTCAGGCAGACGGGCATGGGGCTGGTGGGCGTCTTCTCGAGGATCGGGGGCATCCTCACACCGCTCGTGATCCTGCTGGCTGATTACCACGAGGCCCTCCCTAAGGTCATCTATGGCAGCCTTCCCATCGCGGCAGGCCTGCTCTGCATCCTGCTCCCCGAGACTCGCGGGCAGCCCCTGAAGGACACCATCGAGGACCTGGAGCAGGGGCCCCACCCTCGGTGAGCCATTTACTCTCCGGGATGGGCCTCACTCACCCCAGTCAATCCACCATCCCAGAAGCTGAGGCCTCTCCCTCATCCCTTGTCCATTGTTACTCAGAGCCTGGGGTGTGAGGAGAAGGAGGAGACCTCTCTAGGAAGACCAGGCACCTGACTGGTTTTGGGATAGAGCCTCCCTACTCTGAGGAAGGGGCGGTAAGGTCCCCCAGTAATGGCCTCCCTCTCCCTCTAGGTCTCCTAAGCAGAAGCCATCAGAAAAGGATTCGGGAGCCAAAGGGACAACCTCCAGCACAGGGGTGGCCTTCATGAGCAGCACATACTTTTGACTGTATCTCTAAAGGCCAGAGCATTGGCTGTGGGGGGGCTGCCCCCTGAAGATGGCTGGGCCCCGTGAGCAAAGCCAGCCTTGCTTAAGGGGCAGCACATACCATGCCCTGGCCTCAGCACCCTGCTCCTGCCAAACCCAGCCCTAGTAGCTTCTGGGACAGCCCCCCCCCCCCCACACACACACATTTCCCTCTTCCCTGGGTCCCCAACACCCTGGTCTGGCTTAGTGTCCTGGGTGTGTCTTGACTGAACTTCTTCAACAGTCTCATGGGGATGTGGCTCCCCTGATCTCCTCAACCTGGGGTCCTCATGTCCTCAAAATACAGTCAAGGGGCTGGGTGGTAGCGCATTGGGTTAAGTGCATGTGGAGTTAAGCGCAAGGACCAGCCTAAGGATCCCGGTTTGAGCCCCAGTTCCTCACCTGCATGAAGCAGGTCTGTAGGTATCTATCTTTCCTCTCTGTCTTCTCCTCCTCTCTTGATTTCTTTCTGTCCTATCCAACAACAACAATAACAACAATAATAATAAGGGCAACAAAAATTGGAAAAAATGATCTCCAGGAGCAGTGGGTTTGTAGTGTAGGCACCGAGCCCCCAGTGTTAACCCTGGAGGGAAAAAAAAGGAAAAAAAATAGTCAAGTCCAGAACAGAACACTGAGGTAGGGCCCTTTCAAGCATGTGGGAGGAGAAGAGGGTGGAGGAGGGTGGAGATGGATGAGAAGGAAGGGGAGGAGGAGGAGGAAGAGAAGAAGTAGGAAGAGGAGGAGGGGGACGTAGATGAGGAGAAGGAAGAAGAGGAAATGGAGGAGAAGGAAGGGGAAGAAGAGGAGGAGGAAGAGGAAGAAGAGGAGGAGTAGGAATAGGAAGAGGAGGAATATGAAGCTGTTACTCCATGCAGGCAAGTGGACAAAAGGATTGTGAATGGAGAGAAGCTGGTGGGTCCTTCACGTGGCTGGAGCCAAGGTGATGAAGGTCCCATAAGGACACAAGCTGCGGCTGAGAGGAGACTCAGTGTCCAGCTGACACCACCTCTTCAGTCTCGCATTATCTTCCCCTATTGCTCTGCCCGCACTCAGCTAGTTCACTCTTCACTCTGGGGCATGGCTCAGCGGAGGCAGTGGGACAAGAGGACAGAGGTCCACTGCTCTCTGCACCCCTCCTCACCCTCACACCCCACTGCCTCTGACCCCTGTGCGCTTAGCTCTGGGTGAGAGGAAGGGCAGAGGTCTCGCTTAGCTGCTTCTTGCTCCCTTGTAGGCTCGAGCTGGCTAATCAGTCACTGTGCTCCACAGCTCCTCTAAGCCAGCTCTCCCAGAGGAGAGCATGCTTGTGGGGTTCCTGGCCATCTCTGGGGACTTTAGCACAAGCAATGGACTCACAACTCACTCTCTGGCACCCTTCTTGAGCTCCTGTCCCCCCCCCCCATACTACACCCTGCAGTCTCTCCCTGGACCCCTTGCCTTACAGCCCTCATGTGTGCAGTCCCACCAAGCTACCTCAAGCCAGATTACCTTCCCCAGCATCTACTTGACCCCTAAGAATGCCACATATCCTTGGGTCACCAGATGGTCAGGAGAAGAGCCCCCTCAGGCACTGACATCCCCTCCCACTCCCAGCCCCCCACAGCTTGCCTGGCTTGCAAAGCCTCCTCTTTCAGCGAACTTCCTACCTGTGAGGATCTGCTCTCTCCTCAAGGCACCCCCAGTCTCTAAAATGGGTTCTTCCTGACCCCCCTTTCCTGCACACTCCCCTTCTCTTCTGGGTCCTGGACTAGGGGAGTGGCTAAGGGACTTATGCTGATGTCTAACTTCAGCATGGAAGTATCCAGAACCTCTCTGTATCTATTGCTCATGGAGTTCAGCTTTGATGGATTCTATTTCTATTTAGCTTCCTGCTGAGGACTCATTCATAGAACCCCAGGCTAAACTCATCCTTTGGGGACACTCACAAGTTTTTCTGTGGCCCAGAGACAGCTCACCTGGTAGAGTGCATGTCTGTAGCTCCAGCACCACAGCACTGGGGGAAAGTTCCATGGATGGTGGAATGGTGCTGTGGTGTTTCTCTCTCTCTCACACACACTCTCTCTCTCTCTCTCTCTCTCTCTCTCTCTTTTGGCAGCTCTCCTTCTGTGTCTCCATGTCTTTGGAATAAAAAAATGAGATTTGGCCTGGGACCTGTGGACTTACACAAGTGAGAGGCCCCAGTGCCATAAAAAATAGTCAGTTGTCCTTGACACAAAATGGTACTTGGGTTGAAACTGCCAGTGTGTGAAGAACCCAGATAGAAGTGGTGGATCTTTGTGCCCCTTGCAGACAGAATGATCTTCATCGATGGAAGGAGACTGAAATATAGCCTTCACTGATATAAGGATACATGCCAAAACTCACATATTGCCTTGGGGCTGGTTTTTGGAGCCTTGTTATTATTTTTAATGTTTTTTTACTATCTTTATTTATTTATTGGATAGAGACAGCCAGAAATTGAGAGAGAAGGAGGAGATAGAGAGGGAGAGAGACAGAGAGACACCTGCAGCACTGCTTTGCCACTTGCAAAGCTTTCCTCCTACAGATGGGGACCGGGGGTTCAAACCTGGGTCCTTGAGCATTGTAATGTGTGCGCTCTACCAGGTATGCCACCACCCAGCCCTTTATTATTATTATTATTTTTAAGAGACTGTGATGGAGAGTTATTTTCTCTGTATGCATTAAAAAGTGGCTGATGGCTTATTCTGGTCACCAGGTAAGTCTTTGAGTAGTTGCTGAGGGGAAGTCAGTAGCTGGGACCTCAGAGGGTTGGTACAGACATTCACTTTTTTCCTCTTCCTTTTTACTGAGGGATTAATGGTTTACAGTAAGTACAGTTGTTGACACAGGGGTAAAACTTCTGTGTTTTAGGTGTCTGCAAAACACTCATTCCCAGCCTAGGTCTCCCTCTACCTTCCTGCACCAGGACCTGAAAGCTGCCTCCCCAACCATCAGAGTCCTTTGCTTTGGTGCAAGACACCAAACCCAGTCCAAGCTCTACTTTGTGTTTCCCCTTCTGTTCTTTTTTTAAAATCTTAAATTTTTTTTTTTTTATTATTAGATAGAGACAGCCAGAAATTGAGAGGGAAGGGGATGATAGACAACTGCAACACTGCTTCACCACTCGTGAAGCTTCTCCCCTGCAGGTGGGGACGGGGGCGTTGAACGTGGGTCCTTGCACACTATAACACAAGCGCTTAACCAGGTGCACCACCACCCGGCCCCCTGTTTTTATTTTTCAACTTCTGTCTGAGAGTGAGGCCATCCCATACTCACCCTTCTCTTTCTGGCTGTCACTCACCCCACCCAGCATCTCCCAGGTCACTGTCAAGCATGTGTTTGGCCCTGCCTCATACACCCACTGACCCAGATACCTGGTCATTTCCTAGGGAGGCCCTGAGCATATTGCACCCCAAGAGCCCCAATCCATGCAGACGTGAAACTCCCTTGCACCTTGAGCAGTAACTTGGGTGAGGAGACCAAGTGTGGGGGGAGAAAGGTCCCCCTGAAGGGCAGGTGGCAGGCCATGGAGGGGGGGGAGAAGGCATTCGGGGAGGCAGAGTCCTTTTTGGGGGTGAAGATGAGCAATGAGTGGGCAGGTGTCACAGCTGCAAGGACTTCTGGGAGTCTGAGGAATCAGATGCAGGTGTGGTTAGTGAGACCTTTATTTCAGTTTTGAACTTTCTCCAGAGGGTACTTAAAGGTCAGAGTTCTTGTTTTCTTTTTCAGCAAAACAGTGGTTCCGTGGGGTTTGTATTTTAAAAACCAAACTCTAGCTAAAGAGTTGTTGGAAAAGGGTAAGAGCAGAGGCAGAAAATCCAGGCAGGGCATCCTGACAACCGTGAAATGACCCACAAACACACCTTACGCTGTTTTATCTCCATTATGTTCTGAGGAGGAAATGGGTGAAGGCAGTAGGACCAGGAGGTGGCTAGATTTGAGGGCCAGCCAAAAAGTGAACTGATCTTGGGCTGTGTGCTCCCCAGAGTTCAGCATCTTGGCTCTTTCTGGTTCTGTTCAAGAGAAGTCTCCTGACTACTAGGCTTAGTGACAGCTCTCCCTTCTCACATCCTATGAGTTAAGCCTGCTTTATACTCATCTTGTGTCCACTACACTTGCCCAGCTAACTCCTCCACGTCAATGCCAACTCCCACTCTCCTGGCCCCCAGCCCATCTGGTTCTAGCTGTGGGTCGGTCAACCCTGTGTTTCAGGAATTGCTGCTCCAAAGCCAGGCGAATCCCCATGCCCCCAGTCCTCCTCCTTCCTCTTCTCTTCCTTCCTCTCCTTGGTCTCTCACAGCCAGGCAACCAGAGCCAGAGCCTCTCTGCTCCCCTTTTGTTGCTGCTGGACCACTACAGCCCCTACCACTTAAAAATCCTATTGCAGCCTCCCCCTCTCCCTGCCACACACACTGGTCTCCACTTCACCCC
Organism: Erinaceus europaeus; assembly: GCF_950295315.1. Taxonomy (NCBI): domain Eukaryota; kingdom Metazoa; phylum Chordata; class Mammalia; order Eulipotyphla; family Erinaceidae; genus Erinaceus; species Erinaceus europaeus. Next base: position 26,910,752 of record NC_080182.1, read on the forward strand.
CATCTCCAGACCTCCAGCTGACACAGCTTCATTTATCTGGAAACACCCAGGCTTCTTTCCAATCAGCTCCTGCCATCATCTTGGGAGACATTCTCCTCCCCGTCCAGAGCTCAAGAATTCTCAGCATGGAAGTACATGAGCGAAGGAGCCTTGATTCAGGCCACAGTACCGCCTCTGCTGATGTCCCAACCCAGCTATGATATCACAGAAATGGATTTTCTCTAGTTTCTGAAGACAGGAAGTCCAAGACCAGAGTACCAGCAGAGCCAGGCTGTGTTGAGGCCCCTCTCCATGGTGGGAGTCCTTGCAGAGGGCTGCCTTGTCACTGTGCCCTCCATGACCTTTCCTCAGTGTGTGTGTGTGTGGAGAGAGTGAGGCCTTCCTGCCTCTCTTCCTTAGACCACTGGTTCCGCCGGGAAGGCTCACCAAGCTGACCAGAATTCTCAAAGGCTCCAAATACTACCCCACTGGGGGTAAGGGCTTTGATGTCTACACTGCGTGTATGTGTGGGGACAAGAGTTCAGCCTCACTGGACCTGCTCGTCTGCTGATAGTATCTCACTGGCCTTGTCTTCTCTGTTTAGATTGCAGGGTGGATGGCACCATTTTAATTTTGATTGACATCCCTTTCTTTCCATCACCAACCCCCTGCACTTTACCCTTTTCACACCCTGATTGTGCCCAGCTGCCGTGGCTCTTCTGACAGGCTGATGAGCCTGACAGGCTGCTCTCTGTCTCCCTGCACCCTGACCACTGGTGCTGACAGTCATCTCTCCCCAACGAAGTCACAGGTGTTCTGTGACTTCTCAGCCTTTGGCTTCAACATAGGACACGATCACAGTCCCCAGTGGCACCCAGCACCCCTTCCAATATTCTTTATCACCAGAGCTTACTCTCTCTCTCTCCCTCTCTCCCCTTCACTCTCTCCCTTCCTCCCTTTCTTTCTTTTTTAAAAATATTTATTTTATTTATTTATTCCCTTTTGTTGCCCTTGTTGTTTTATTGTTGTAGTTATTATTGTTGTTGTCGTTGTTGGATAGGACAGAGAGAAATGGAGAGAGGAGGGGAAGACAGAGAGGAGGAGAGAAAGATAGACACCTGCAGACCTGCTTCACCGCCTGTGAAGCGACTCCCCTGCAGGTGGGGAGCCGGGGTTCGAACCCCTCCCTTTCTTTCTCCCCCTTGTGGGCTGGAGAAGGGCAAGTTGTGTTTCAGAGGATGGAAGCATTTCCTTCAGCGGGAAGCTTCTCCCGGTGACAATGACAGTGTCCAGAAGCTCAGGGGCTTTGTATGTGGGAAGATATTCCCAACCTACCCTGCCCCATGCAGCCCCCAGGGTTTGTGCCTCCAGACCAGAATGCCTTTCCTCACCATTCCTACCCCACCCTGAGGAGCCCTGTCCCATTATGATGCTGCTTCCTGGCCACCAGTGGAACCTCAAGGTTCCGCTTCCAAGGGTCTGGCTGGGCCTGGATTGTAGTCAGGTGGGCCCTGGCTTTGGCTTGTGGTCCCATTTCCAGGGAGGAAGGACTGGGAGAGTGTGGAAGGTGGCAGTTATGAGACCCAGAAACTGATATCCAGTGGGGCTGCATTTCTCAGCACGGATGTGGACAGGAGCCTGCAGGGGCCTGTTTGGCTCTGGGGAGTCTTCTGAAGGAGCAGGCTGCCGTCCTAGGAAGTGTGAGTTCTCAGATGTGGCCTCTGGCCATTTCCTGCCCTCAGTAGGAGTGCTGCTTCTGCTTCTCGCCTCCCTCTTCAGGCCTCAGTCTCCTCTTGTGTCCTCTGACCTGCCCTATTGGCATCTGTACAGGGAGTTAGTCTAGCTTCAGGGTCTTGTGGGTGTCAGGGCCCCACTGGGTGTTCAGGTGATAACTAGGAGGGACACTGAGGGGACTCATTGCAGGGAGGCTGATACTGTATCCCCCCTCACCTTGACCAGTTCTTAAAGCTAAATCCTGGGGTTGAGTGACAGTGCACCTATTTGAGCATATATGCTACAATGTACAAGGGCCCGGGTTCAAGCCCTTCGTCCCTACCTGCAGGGGCAAAGCTCTGTGAATGGTGGAGCAGCTTTCCAAGTCTCTCTCTGTCTCTCTCCCTCTCCATCACTGCCTTCCTTCTTGATTTCTGGCTGTCTCTATTCAATAAATAAATACTGATAATAATTTTTAAAAAAGCTAAATCCCTGTAAGGAGAAAGAAGGCCTCCCTCCCTGAAGTCTACTCCACCTACCTTCACCCTCTTCAACCTGCCACAGCTTCTAGACTCATCCATATTGCTGAAAATGGCAGGTTTCAATCTTTTAAAAATATTTATTTTTACATATTGGATAGAGACAGAATGAAATCAAAATGCAAGGGGGAGATAGAGAAGGTGAGAGAAAGACATCTGCAATACTGCTTCACCACTCATGCACCTTCACCTCTCCTGACACAGGTGGGGACTGGAGGTTTGAACCTGGACCCTTGTGCATTGTAATATGTGTGCTTTATCAGATGCATACCAGCCAGCCCAATTTTAATCTCTTTTTTTAAATAACTGAATACCATTCATATATATCACATCTTTATCCATTTGTCAGCTGCTTGGTCGGCACTTAGGTAGATTCCAGTACTTGAATATTATAAATAATGCAGCAATAAACACAGAATTTGTATTTTTTATTTTTTATTATTTATTTGTAAATAGGAAACATTGACAAAACCATAGGATAAGAGGGGCATAACTCCACACATTTCCCACCATCAGAACTCCACATCTCACTCCCTTTCCTGATAGCTTTCCTATTCTTTAACCCTCTGAGAGTATGGACCCAAGGTCATTATGGGGGTGCAGAAGGTGGAAGGTCTGGCTTCTGTATTTGCTTCCCCACTGAACATGGGTGTTGACAGGTCGATCCATAGGAATTAGTATTTTAGTATTTTTTTTATTAGTGTCTTCTTTGGAGCAGAATCCCTTCAAATCCTCTGCCTATTTTTTATTTTAAAAGCTATTATTGGGAGTCAGGTGATAGCACAGCGGGTTAAGCACAGGTGGCATGAAGTGAAGGACCGGCATAAGGATTCCGGTTCGAGCCCCCGGATCCCCACCTGCAGGGGAGTCGCTTCACAGGCGGTGAAGCAAGTCTGCAGGTGTCTATCTTTCTCTCCCCCTTTCTGTCTTCTACTCCTCTCTTCATTTCTCTCTGTCCTATCTAACAACAATGACATAAATAACATAAGTACAACAACACTAAAAAAACAAGGGCAACAAAAGGGAAAATAAAAAAAATTAAAAAGCTATTATTATTTTACAATGATGGAATTTAAGGTGCATAGTCTTAACTGTCTTAATATGTATAAGACTCATCACACCCACCACCAAAGTTCTATTCTCATTTCACTGTCGACAAGACTTCTCTATCTTCCTCTTCCTCCTTTCTTTGTTTCCTTTGGTAACCACCATATATTTCACTGAATCTGAATTGCTTTTTTAAATTATTGGACAGAAACAGAAATTGAGAGGGGAGAAGGAGATAGAGAGGGAGAGAAATAGACAACTGTAGCTCTGCTTCACCACTCATGAAGCTTCTGGGGAGGAAGACCAGGGCCTTGAACCTGGATCCTTGTGCACTCAGTGTGTGCACTTAACCAGGTGTGCCAACGCCTGGCCCCCATTGTGGAGTTCTATGAGCTCTTTGTGTATTTTAGATAACCACCCTTTGTCAGATATGTGATGTGCAAATAAATATATTTCCCCATTCAGTAGTCTTTTTATTTATTTCTTTGGTAGGTATTCTCTTTCAAGATGCAGAAACTTTTTTAGTTTTATGTATCCCCATATGTTTATTCTAGTTTTTGTTTCCCTTGCTATAGGAGTTGAGTCCTTAGTACATCTCTGAGGTTGATTGATGTTAATAAATGCACTATTTATGCTTTCTTCTGTATATTTTGTGGTTTTATGCCTTACACTCAAGTCTTTAATCTGTTTGGCATCAATTTCTGTACATGGTGTTAGATACTGACCATGCTTTTGTATGTTTCTCCATCTTCCTCCCTTCTTTCTTTTCTGGGAAGAAAAAAAAGATTATCTAACTTTTTAAAAAAATTCTTTATTGGGGGATTAATGTTTTACGTTCAACAGTAAATAAAATAGTTTTTCCGGGGAGTCAGGCTGTAGCGCATCGGGTTAAGCGCAGGTGGCGCAAAGCACAAGGACTGGCATAAGGATCCCGGTTCGAACCCCGGCTCCCCACCTGCAGGGGAGTCGCTTCATAGGCGGTGAAGCAGGTCTGCAGGTGTCTATCTTTCTCTCTCCTCCTCTCTGTCTTCCCCTCCTCTCTCCATTTCTCTCTGTCCTATCCAACAACGACAACAACAATAATAACTACAACAATAAACAACAAGGGCAACAAAAGGGAATAAATAAATAAAATAAATATTTAAAAAATAAAAAACAAAAAAACAAAACAAAAAAAACTTAAAAAAAAAGTTTTTACATGTATAACATTTCTCAGTTTTCCACATAATACAACCCCCACTAGGTCTTCTGTCATCCTTTTCCAGCACTCTCCTCCCCTTCTTTTTAATTTTTTTCTTTCTTTTTAAAAATTTCATTATTGGGGGATTAATGTATTACACTTCACAGTAAATACAATAGTTGGTACATGCATAACATTTCTCAATTTTTCACATAACAATACAACCCCCACTAGGTCCTCTGTCATCCTTTTCCAGAACTCTTCCCCCTTCTTTCCTTCCTTCCTTCCTTCCTTCCTTCCTTCCTTCCTTCCTTCCTTCCTTCCTTCCTTCTTGTATGAAATATGTGTATGAAAAGATCTCCAACATTATTTGTTGTTGGGGAATTTCAGTTTGAATGAATTAAAAAGAAAGAGTGAGATCATTCTACATACCTATTAGAATGGCTATAATCCAATAAACTGACAATACCAATTTCTGGCAAGGCTTCAGAGCATGAATTCTTACTCATTGCAGTGGGAGTGCAGAGTGATGTAGATGGTGGAAGATGGTTTGGCAGTTTCTTCCATAACTAAACAGGCTCACCATACGATTCAGTGTTCCTAGGTATTTACCCAACTGCATTGAAAAACTTGTCCACACAAAAACCTGCAAGCAAATATTTATAGCAACTTTATTTACAGTTGTCAAACACTGAAAATAGCCAAGATGTCCCTAAATAGTTGAGGGGGGCAAGTTGTGGTTCTTGAGTATGGTAGAATATTATTCAGTTCAAGAACCTAGTGGGGGTTGTCTTATTATATGAAAACTGGGAAATGTTATGCATGTACAAACTATTGTATTTACTGTTGAATGTAAGACATTAATTCCCCAATAAAGAAATTAAAAAAAAAGAATATTATTCAGTCCTAGATTTTTTTTTAAAAGGCTCTTTAGGGCATGGGAAGACATGGAAGACCCTGAAATGCGTATTACTAACTGAAAGCAGTCAGACTGAAAAGGCTGTAAGTTGTATGATTCCAACTGTACGACATTATGGAAAAGGGGAGACAGATAGCAAAATGATCACTGGTTGACAGGGTATTGAGATGATGACGGATGACCTAATAAGTGCATACAGCTTTTATTTTAGGTATCCTAATGATATCGTAAGGGTAGATATAGGAATCTATGCATTTATCAAAACACATAGCACTTTATATAACACAAATTGTAAATACCCATGTGTGTGTTTTAATATTTAGGAGATTCAAAATATCAGGATGGAATTTAGAATGTAACAAGTATACCTATTACAAATATGTTAATATATGGCAATTAAAATTGTTAATAAGTTGTTTATCAGTGACTTTGAATCTAATTGCACTACAACAAGGAGGAGTGACAAAAAATGAAAATATATATGCATTCTCTGGTTATTAGATGCAGAATTTTATAAGTGGTTGTTTGTTAAAGTTAAAAAAAATTTTTTTTATAGTACAGAGAGAAATGGAGCGAGGAGGGGAAGACAGAGAGGGCGAGAGAAAGACACCTGCACACCTGCTTCACTGCCTGTGAGGTGACTCTCATGCAGGTGGGGAGCCGGGGGGGCTCAAACCAGGATCCTTACCCCGGTCCTTGCGCTTTGCGCTATATGCGCTTAACCCACTGTGCTACCTCTGGACTCCCATTTTTTTTTGAATTTTTAAAGATCTATTTATTGATGCAAGAGAGCCAGAGTGTCACTCTGGCACACGGGATGCTGGGGATGGAACTTGGGACCTCCTGCTTCCAAGTCCAGTGCTCTTGTTTGTTAAAGTTTTAAGTTGTGTTCTTTAACCATTATATATCTTTTTTAAATTTATGACCCCTTGAAAGTGATACATAGACTTAAAATTTTTTTAATAGGGGGCTCGGTGGTAGCACAGCGGGTTAAGGGCACATGGCATGAAGTGTACCGACCAGCATTAGGATCCTGGTTTGAGCTCCCAGCTCCCTACCTGCAGGGGGGTTGCTTCACAAGCGGTGAAGCAGGTGTGCAGGTGTCTATCTTGCTCTTCCCCTCTCTGTCTTCCCCTCCTCTGTTGATTTCTGTCTTGTCCAACAATAACGATAGCAATAACAACAACGATAAAACAACAAGGGCACAAAATGGAAAAAAATGGCCTCTAGGAGCAGTGGATTGGTAGTGTAGGCACCGAGCCCCAGCGCTAACCCTAGAGGCAAAAAAAAAAAAAAAGGTTTTAATAGTGAGTTACAAGATTATATAAGGTATTAAGGATATAGTTCCTCATCCCCCTCCCACTGTAATAGCCACCATAGTTCTTCCAAGGTCTTAGAGACAGTTTGGATATTTTTTCAAGTTTATATGTTTCAATTCTCTCTACTCCATACATGAGTTAAGTTGACTTTTACTGTCTTACTCACTACACTAAGCACAATCACCTCTGGCTTCATTTATTTTGCCCCAAAGGACATAATATCAACTTTTTAAATTCCAGAGATGATTACTCCGTGGAGTGTATGTCCTACAACTTCTTCATCTAGTTCTCTGTTGATGGGGTTTTAGGTTGCTTCCATATTCTGACTATTGTGAGTAATGCAGCTATGACATGGCTGTGAATGTATGTCCTTTTGAGTGTTTTCCTGTTGGATTTTTTTTTTTTTTTTTTTTACAAATGTTGAGGAATTGTATTGTTGGATCAGAAAGTAATCCCATTTTCATTTGTTTGAGGATTCTCCATACTCTTTCTTTTATGATTTTATTTATTTAAAAAAAATTTTATACTTATTTATTTTCCCTTTTGTTGCCCTTGTTGTTTTTCATTTCTGTTGTTGTTATTATTATTATTGATGTCATAAGACAGAGAGAAATGAAATGGAGAGAGGAGGGGACGACAGAGAGAGAGAGAGAAAGATAGACACCTGCAGACCTGCTTCACTGCCTGTGAAGCAACTCCCCTTCAGGTGGGAAGCCGGGGGCTCGAACTGGGATCCTTACGCTGGTCCTTGGACCTTGCGCCATGTGCACTTAACCCGCTGCGCTACTGACTCCCATCCATACTCTTTTATACAATGGCTGCATCAAGAGTTCTTTCTCTACATCCTTCCCAACACTTATCATTTCCTGTTTTGTTAATGAAGGTAACTTCGCACTGTAAGGTGGAATCTCAGTGTGGTTTTAATTTGCATTTCTCTAATGATGAGTGAAGTGGGGGCATTTCCTCATATGTCTGTGGGTCATGTCTCTCTTTCTCTCTTTTTCATTTTTTGCTTCCAAGGGTTACTGCTGGGGCTCCATGCCTACACTACAAATCCACTGCTCCTGGAGGCCTTTTTTTTTTTCATTGTTGTTGTTGCTGCTGCTGTTGTTGGATAGAACATTGAGAAATTGAGAGAGGAGGGAAAGATAGAGAGGGGGAGAGAAAGAAAGACACCTGCAGACCTGCTCCACAGTTTGTGAGGTGACCCCCTCCACTTCCTGCAGGTGGGGACCCAGGGGCTCAAACCTGGTCCCTGCACTTTGTACTATGTGCACCTAACCTAGTGTGCCACTGCCCAGGTTTATGGATTCTTTATATATGTTTGATATTAACTGCTTGCCAGATGCGTGTTGTCCAAATACCTTCCCCCAGTTGCTGTATTGCCTGTTTACTATTGTGAGTTTGCTTTTGGTGTGTTGAAGTTGTTGTTTTTTTTTTAATTTCTTTACTGGGGAATTAATGTTTTACATTCAACAGTAAATACAATAGTTTGTACATGCATAACATTTCCCAGTTTTCCATATAACAATACAACCCGAACTGGGTCCTCTGTCATCTTTTTTGGACCTGTATTCTCCCCCCCCATGAAGTTTTTTAATGGGATGTAGTCTCACTTATTTAGTCATATTTTAGTTTAATTTATCCACGGGACTGACTCTCCAAATCTTTGATATTGAGGTCCTGAAGTGTTTTACCAATTTGTTTTTCTATGTATTTTTTGCAGTTGCAGGTCTAATATTTAGATCTTTGATCCATTTTGAGTTAATTTTGGTGTTAAGTGGTGGTCTAGTTGCACTTTTCTGCAGGTACATTGACATTTCTAATGATGTTGGAGGTGTCAATTTCTCCTGTTAAAACACTTATTAAAGTGTTAAAACACTTATTAAAGGGTAATGGAACCCTTCTAGTCATGACATGAACACAGCAAGCATAAAGTGGGTATGCTCTGGAATAAATGGAATTAGTGCTATCTTATTTAAAAATGACATATTTGTTTTGCTTTTAAATACTGACACCTTGATCCAACTGTTCTTTTCCTTTTTTTTCTTTTTATTTATTCCCTTTCATTGCCCTTGTTGTTTTATTGTTGTAGTTATTGATGTCATTGTTGTTGGATAGGACAGAGAGAAATCGAGAGAAGAGGGGAAGACAGAGAAGGGGAGAGAAAGATAGACACCTGCAGACCTGCTTCACCGCCTGCGAAGCAACTCCTCTGCAGGTGGGGAGCCGGGGGCTCGAACCAGGATCCTTAGGCCAGTCCTTGCACTTTGTGCTACCTGTGCTTAACCTGCTGCACTACCACCCAACTCCCTGATTATTTTCTTTTTAAATTTTTATTAGTTATTTAATATTGATTAACAAGATTATAAGATAACAGGGGTACAATTCCATACAGTTCCCACCATGAGAGTTCCATGTCCCATCCCTTTCATTGAAAGCTTCCTTATTCTTTATCCCTCTGGGAGTATGGACCAAATTTTTTTTTGTATTTATTTATTCCCTTTGTTGCCCTCGAGTTTAGTGCCATGTGCACTTAACCCGCTGTGCTACAGCCCAACCCCCAGCAGTAAGATATAAAGCAGAACAAAATGTTTAATAAACAGGAAACAAAGAGTAGGAATATAGCAGATAAGAATAGAGACCATGGGGTAGAAAAAGCTATGATGTCTAATTTAGGTATGTTCCTAGGTGTCTATGACTTTAGTAATCTCTGCTTAAGCTTGATAGTTAACATGAAGGTAAACTAGAAATATTGTCTGGGGGTTGATGTCAGATCTGAGATTAGAACTTGAAAACTGGATGAGAGCTGAGAATAACTCCTAAACTTGGGGGGAAAAAATTACAATTAACGTTTAATCACATCCATCTGTCCTGGTGCCCATATCTATTCATATTCAGCACAGGAGCCTGTGTAATTGCCAGGTCCCTGTCAGACTGTGCTCATAGTCCATGGTCACAGTTGGGACTAGGTGTGTCCTTTCTTTCTTTCTTTCTTTCTTTCTTTCTTTCTTTCTTTCTTTTTCTTTTTTTTCATCAGTGTTTTGATGATGTTTTTCACTCTCCTCTGAATTCCTTGCTGTTAAATAACTTTCACTTCTTTTTTTAAAAAATATTTATTTTATTTATTCCCTTTTGTTGCCCTTGTGGTTTTATTGTTATAGTTATTATTGTTGTTGTCATTGTTGGATAGGACAGAGAGAAATGGAGAGAGGAGGGGAAGACAGAGAGGGGGAGAGAAAGATAGACACCTGCAGACCTGCTTCACCGCCTGTGAAGCGACTCCCCTGCAGGTGGGGAGCCGGGGTTCGAACCGGGATCCTTATGCCGGTCCTTGTGCTTTGCGCCACCTGCGCTTAACCCGCTGCGCTACAGCCTGACTCCCATAACTTTCACTTCTTTCAGTATCATTCCTCCCAGTGGTGCCTGCTATTTTCTCATTCTTGTTTTAAGCTCAACATTGTAATCACAGCTTTTATTTCTTTGAAAAGCTTGTAAAAATAAATAGCTTTTCTATATGCTGTACCTGACAGTTTCAACATCCACGTCTAAATTTGTACCTACTCCTAGCATTAGGGATGGCTGTCTTTCTCAGGCACTGTATAACCTTTGTTTTCAACTCTTTGCTCTCAATCTATGAGAGTTAAAAGGGCCAAATTTGAACAAACTCCTTCACAGAGAGGGCTTCAGCTTTTGCTGGGGGTGGGGGGTTGGGGAGTGGGGTAAGGGGTGCCCCAACCCAGGACCATGTCAGAGATGCCGAGACTTCTGACTTAGAAAAAAAAAAACTGCAATTAAAGTTTTTTTTTTTTTAAAAAAATTAAAGCTTAGTTTTCCTTTCTTGCTATGGTTCCAAGATAATATTCTTAGTCAACATTGCTACCTTGCTCCTTCTATTTCCTTTGTGATGGTTATTATTACTGTTCATTGTTTAATTCTTTAACTCTGCAATTGAACATTTTAATTAGCCAACATAAGCAACATTTAGAGTTGCCTCTATATTTAACATGTTGATGATGTACACCTCACATGGTCCTCCTGAAATAATATTCCTCCTCCTTATCCTTTAGAAGTTCCATGGTCAGGCCTCCAGTATTACTGCTCCCTCAGGTTTTGACTATCTGGAACTGTCTTTTTTTAAAAAAAAATTTATTTATTTATACCCTTTTGTTGCCCTTGTTGTTTTATTGTTGTAGTTATTATTGTCATCGATGTTGTATAGGACAGACAGACATGGAGAGAGGAGGGGAAGACAGAAGGGCGGGGAGAGAAAGACAAACACTTGCAGACCTGCTTCACCATTTGTGAAGCGACTCCCTTGCAGGTGGGGACCGGGGGCTCAAACCCGGATCCTTACGCTGGTCCTTGTGCTTTGTTGCCACCTGGGCTTAACGCTACCGCCTGACTCCCGGAACTGTCTTTATTTTACCCTAGTTCTTTCCTTCCCAGTATCCCTGTGTGGCTAAATGTCACCTTGCTATTCTGATGTCCCACTGCACCTGCTAAGACTACCCATCCCTGTGAGCAAGGCTTTCAACCACCCTTGTTTCCTGGCCACTGCAGACCCAGATATATATATATATATTTTTTATTAAAGAAAGGATTAATTAACAAAACCATAGGGTAGGAGGGGTACAACTCCACACAATTCCCACCACCCAATCTCCATATCCCACCCCCTCCCCCGATAGTTTTCCCATTCTCTATCCCTCTGGGAGCATGGACCCAGAGACCCAGATATTTTGAGGGAGATTTGTCTCCTTTAAAGGAATGTTCCTTGGAGACATCTCACTTTGGCAAGACTGATGGTGTGTGTGTAAGAATTTGAATTGTGTGAAATTTATATGATCGCTCCTTAGGATTCTTCATGACCAGGAAAGTATAGTAATTTTTAAACATAAGGTACACACACACACACACACACACACACACACACACACACACACTTGAGGTATAATGATAGTTCACCAAGTTTCAATCCCTGTACTACATGGAATTACTATGGTACTGGGAGAAGCTCTGGTGCTGTGGTCTCTCTCTCTCTCTCTCTGTCTCTCTCTCTCTCACACACACACACACAGATCCACACACACACAGATATACACACACAGAAAAGCAACTAGGAGCAGTGAAATCACACATATGGGAAGCCCCTGTAAAACAAAACAAAAGCTTTTTAGTGCACTGACATTCAGGGATAGAGAGCTAAAGCATGGTGTGTGTGTGTGTGTGTGAGAGAGAGAGAGGGGGGGGGGAGAGGGAGAGAGAGATTTGCTAGCTAAGAAGCTTCAGAAACAAAAAGCAGCTGTTACAAAGAACACCTGATGAGTTTGGAACTCATATTGTTGCAAACCAGAAAGACCAACTTCTGGCTGGTGGTTCCCTCCCTGATACCTTCTGGCTCTGGAAGTCTGGGAAGAGGTGACAGCACAGACTGAGCAGCTTCCTTTCTTTGGACAGATGAAAAAGCAAAACAACGCCCAGGACAACCACAGATTCTCGCTTTGTTCCATGAACTCGAACCAACATCATGATGTGCCATCCAACTCCTGGTCTCTGGACTTAGTGTTACACAGACTGAGGACCACTGAAACCAAGAAGGAAGACGTGTTCTCCAGCATCCTGAATGTGATTGGGCACTTCGGCACGTTCCAGCGGAGGCTGGTGGCCCTCATCTTAGTCCCCAACATCCTGTCTTCCTTCTTCCTGTTTGCTGACACCTTCATGTTCACAGAGCAGAAGCACTACTGCAACACCAGCTGGATCCTGGAAGTGGGCCCCAACCTGTCAGAGGCCGAGCAGATGCATCTGACCCTGCCCAGGGAAGCCAATGGCACTTTCCATAGCTGCCTCATGTACTTGCCTGTGGCCTGGACTCTGGACTCTATCATGCAGTTTGGCCTCAACCAAACACAGCGGTGCCTCCATGGGTGGGTCTATCCCGAGGCCACCAAGCGATCTCTGATCAACGAGGTGTGCCATGTCCTCCTCTGGGGGTGGCGGGGCTAGACGGGGTTCTCCAGGCTATCGGGGACCCTGTGTTTCATTATGCCTGATTACTTATGGACAGGTGGCCCATTTCTCAAATTGTTCAGGACTGTGCATTAGAACCTGTCCTGTCAGAAATTCTTTGCTTTCCCTATTGTTACTGTATCCAGCCTCCAAGGATATTTGGCCAGCATCGCAGATGATTGTCAGAAGGCCCCGAGGGCAAAAGAAGCCTTATTTCAAGTCCCTGAACTATGGCTGCATCCTTGGGGATAGGTCAGGAGTTGCAGAGTAAGCCTAGAATTTGATGTAATCAGGTATCTGCTCTCACCAAGCAATTGGGAAAACTGAGACTCAGGAAGGAAAAGCAGTGAAATTAAGGTTCCCCGGGGCAGAGGCAGAAACACAAGATTCTTGCCTTCCAGGCCTTATTTTGCCTGTTTTAGCCAGAAAGTTCAGTCCTTGGGGAGTGGGGTGGGGAGAGGGGCAGACAGATGCTAGCTGGCAGGGTTTGCTGTCTGTCATGGGACCTGCTTCTACAGTTGTGTCTCTGTCCATAGGATCCATAGCAAAGTGGAGACACAAGCAGTTTTGGTCAGTTATGTTGTGTTATGGCTCTTGTCAACACAGGTCTGCCCTGTTTGAATCTCTGGACTGGGGTCCAGCTTCTGGATTTGGGGAGTCTTGGTGATTCTGGCTTTGGTCCAGTGACCTTGCCACTGTTGCAAGAGTGAAGTGCCTCTTGATCCTCTGTCCAAACCAAACTCCCACAGACTGCCTGGGGCTACAGACTTAGCAGAATCATGGCATGTGGCCCACTTCTGTCCTTGTCCCTGTCCCAGGCCCCTTCTGCCTGTGGCTCACCTTGGGGCAAGGGCCAGCCTCTGAATGTGAAGGGCTGAGCCTGGGTGAATGCCTGTGGCCAATCCCTGTGTGTAACCCCTAGTTTGACTTGGTGTGTGACAAAGAACCAAAACTGGACATCGAGGCGGTCGCGCACTTGGTGGGGGCCCTGATAGGGTCTGTGGTCTTCGGGTTCATGAGTGACAGGTGAGTCTCCTGGAGTTCCTTTTGCCCCCACCCCCCACCCCTGTGTGCCTCCTCTCCACCCTGTCCTGGGCATTCAAAGCTAAAGACTCTCAGACTGTGGGAGGAGAGGGAGGGACAGTGTACAGGCCTGTGGGGTGGCTCAGGGCCTGGACCCTCCTAGGGCCAGCCAGGGAGGTCATGCACTTGGCCCAGCCTTCCTTTCCTGTTTTTAGGCTGGGCCGCCACCCCACCATCCTGCTGTCACTGCTGGGGATGACGGTCTTTGGATTCGGAGCAGCCTTTGTCAGAACCTTTTACCAGTATCTCTTCTGCCGCTTTGGCATGTTCCAGGCGTCGATATGCTATTCCATCAGCAGCACATCTCTAGGTGAGGCTGGGTGACAGAGGGTGTGGCAGGGGAGAGAAACTGGGCAGATAGTGGGCAGTGGGCCTAGAGGGGGCAGGCAGTGGGCACAGAGCAGGCAGTGGCTAAACAGAGTACAAACAATGTGGGCAGAGAGGCAGCAGAGGACAGAAAATGGGCAGAGAAGGGGCAGAGAGTGGTGAAGGTAGCCTCCTCTCACAGTGCCTGAAGCTGGCAGAGAATCTGTATTGACACTGCCCTTCTGTCCCAGTGGTCCACCCTTTCCCCTCCTCAGAACCCACACAACCTCTCAAGCCCCTTGTGCCCCCTATTACCTCCCCCATCCCACCCCTTACACACAGAAGGGGCAGGGGAGCAGTAAGGCACTTGCTCTCTCTCTCTCTCTCTCTCTCTCTCTCTGATTTAATAGTGATTTATAAGAGAAAAGGAGTATAGTTCCATTCCACTCCCACCACCAAAGTTCTGTGGCCCTGCCTCTCCAACCGAAACCACCACAGTTCTCCCAAGGTCTTAAATCTGGGTTGACTCTTTTTTCCCCCCCAAGTTTGTGTGTTTTAATCCTCTGTGTTCCATATATGAGTGAAACCATTTTGTGGTCGTTCTTCACTTCCTTCCCTTACTTCACTAAAGCTAATCACCTCCAATTCCACCCATTTTGTCTCAGAGTATAATAAAGCTTTTTTTTTTTTTTTTTTTAAAAAAAGAAAACAACCATTTTATTTATTTATTTACTGGATAGAGACAGAAATTGAAAGAGGAGACCACAACAAGGCTAAACAACAAGGGCAACAAAAGGGAAAATAAATAAATTTTAAAAATCTTTAAAAAAATTAAAAAGGTAAAGGGAGATAGAGAGGTAGAGATAAAGAGAGGCACCTGCAACACTACTTCGCCACTTGTGAAGCTTTTTCTTCTGCAGGTGGGAGCGAATCCTTGGGCATTGCAACATGTACGCTTAACTGGGTGTGTTACTGCCCAGCCCCTAATAAAAGTATTTTTAATTGTTGAGTAGTACTCCATTTAGTACATGTCTCATAACTTTTTATTTTATTTAAAATAAACTCAAGTGATTTTTATTCCATTCTTAAAGGCTCCCCCCACCCCCTTCTTACCCTATCAAAATATTCCTCAGATATAAAGTATTCCTCAGAAGTACTTTCCATGGAGTACCTGGATGTTTCCTGGCAACACCCTGAAGCCAGCACCAAAGCTCTGCCCCTTGGGGGTGCAGGGGCAGGAGCTTCAGGAAGTGACTTGCTCAGGGTCACACAGAGGTCACTTGCCAGAGGTCAGATTTCACCTCAGGCCTGAGAGATGCTAAGGCACTAATAGTCCACACACTCATTCTGCCTCCATCTGCCATGGCCTGTGTGTTGGGGGTTCCTTGGAAGGATAGTTCACCTCACTTCCTGGAGGTGTGTGTGTGTGTGTGTGTGTGTGTGTGTTTGTGTGTGTGCAGAGCTAAGTGACTCCCAGCCACATGAGGCTGCGTGGGAGGCACTGTGCTCAGAGGCAGACCCTCAGGATGAGAGGCTTTGGTCCCGTGTTGGGGGGCAGTGAGGTGGGGCAGTGCTCAGGCAAGTAAGTGGCTTCAGCTCTGCTCTGGGGAAGGGGGCAGGAAGAAACACAAGCACTCTGTCCAGCTTTTATTTTTATTTACTTTATTTATTTATTCTCTCTCTTTCTTACAGGGGGAGGGGGCTTTAATGATTTATAGTAAACACAGTTGCTGATATATGTATAAATTTTCTCAGTTTTCTGCAGAACACTCTCACCTCGAGCCTAGGTCCTCCTCCACCACCAGGCACCGGGATCTGAAAGCCACCCAGTCCTTTAGTCCTTTACTTTGGTGCAATACACCAGACTCAGTCCGAGTTCTGTTTTGTGTTTCCCCTTCTGTTCTCATTTCTCAACTTTTGCCCATGAATGTGATCATCCCATATTCATCCTTCTCTTTCTGGCTTATCTCACTTCATATGATTCTTTCAAGAATCATCCATCCAAGATGAGGTGAAGGAGGTGACTTAATCATTCTTCATAGCTGAGTAGTATTCCATTGTGTATATAGACCACAACTTGCTCATCCACTCACCTGTTGCTGGACACCTGGGTTGCTTCTAGGTTTTGGCTATTACAAATTGTTCTGCTAAGAACACAGGTATACACAGAGCCCTTTGCATGAGTGTGTTGGGTTCCTTATGATATATCCCCAGAAGAGGAATTGTCTGGTCAGAGGGTAGGTCCACTTCTAGCCTTCTGAGAGTTCTCCAGACAGCTCTCCACAGAGGTTGGACCAATTTACATTCCCACCAGCAGTGCAGGAGGGTTCCTTTGCCCCCAAAGCCTCTCCAGCATTTGTTATTACTATCCTTTTTGATCCTCACAGGAGTGATGTGGTATCTCATTGTTGTCTTTATTTGCAATTCTCTGACAATAAGTGACTTGGAGAATTTTTCCATATCTCTGTTGGTCTCGATTGTTCCCTGGGGAGTGTGGGGAGGACACAGGCACTCTGTCCTGATTTTATTTTTATTTTTATGGCCACCAGGGTTACTGCTGGGGCTCAGTGCCTGCAGAACAAATCTAGTGCTCCCAGTGGCCATAATTCTTTTCTCTCTTTCCCCCCTATTTTATTTAATAGGATAGAGAGAAATTGAGGGGGGGGAGCAAAGTAGATAGAGAGTAAGAGAGAGAGAAAGATGCCTGCAGACCTGCTCCACCACTTGTGAAGTGTCCCCCTTGCAGGAGGGGAGCAGGGGCTCATACTGGGGTTCTTCCACATGGTATTGTGTGCCCTCAGTTGGGTATGCCACCTGCCCCCCCCCATCCAGCTTTGAAGGGGTGTGTCTGACCCTAGCTCTGAGCAGAGCAGAGCAGAGCAGAGCAGAGCAGAGCAGAGCAGAGCAGAGCAGGCGAAAGAACCATCTCAGGCAAGGCTGGCCCTCTCAGGAGGCTAGCTGCAGGGATAGTCAGTCCTGGGCCCCTGAGCTGACCTTAGGCTTGTCCTCCTACAGTCTCAGAGTGGCTCGTGGGCGAGCACCGGTCACAGGCCATCATCCTGGAACACTGCTTCTTCTCCATGGGGATCATGCTCCTGTCAGGCCTTGCCTACAGCCTGCCACATTGGCGCCTCCTGCTGCTGCTGGGTGGGGTGCCCTCCTTCCCCCTCATCTCCTACATTTGGTGAGTGGACACCTACTGGGTGGGCCTGGGAATGGGTGCAGGCCAGAGGCTGGAAGGCAGGAGACTGGAGGAGTTGAGAGTGGGTGGACTTTTCCCTGAAGCAAAGTCCCTGCAGATGAGATTTGGAAGAGCCAGGGGCAGAGCCTTTAATGTCCTCCACTCTCAGGCTGGGGAAACAGCACACTGGTTCTGCAAAATACTCATGCCTGAGGCTCTGAGGTCCCAGGTTCAGTCCCCAGTACCACCATAAGCCAGAGTTGAGCAGTGCTCTGGTCTCTCCTTCTCTCTCTCCCCCCTTTTCATTAAAATAATTTTGAAAAGTTTTTTTTGGCCACATTGTGGTGCATCCAGTTAAGCACACATATTACTGTGCACAAGAGCCTGGGTTGGAGCCTCTGCTCCCCACCTGGGTGGTGGGGGTGGGGGGGGGAGGAGAGATGTTTCATGAGTGGTAAAGCAGGTCTGCAGGTATCTGTCTGTCTCTCTTCCTTTCTATCTCCAACTCCTCTCTCAATTTCTCTCTGTCCTATCCTATTAAACAGATAAACAAACAAACAAACCAAAAAAATCAAAAACAAAACCGGGGGAAAAAATGGCCACTGGGAGTAATAGATTTGTAATGGTGGCACTGAGTCTCAGCAACTACCCTCATGACAAAAAAAGAGCTTTAAAGTTAGGGAAAGAGGGGCCAGGTGGTGTAGAGTGTACATATTACAATATGTAAGGACCCTGGATCAAGCCGTTGGTCCCCACCTGCAAGGGAGAAGCTTCATGAGTGGTGGAACAGGACTGGGGGTAGTGAGAGACCACAAGGACTTCGCACCTGGGTGACTTACTCCAGCGTGGATTTTCATGTTTATTAGTCATTTACATTTTTCTCTGCCTAAGTTATTCTTTTGTCTGCATTCTCTATTAACTTAAAATTTAAATTAATTCTATGATGTATTTATTAAGTTTATAGTAGAATGCCGTTATCTGGGAGGATATTACAACCTGTTATAGCACAAAAATTGTATCCCTAAGGCCCCAGAAGCTACAGGTTCAATCCCCAGCACCAGCCTATGTCAGTTAAGCAGTACCTACACCTCCCTCCCTCTCTCATTCTTCCTTTTTATATATAAAAAATATATAAATAAATTATTTGAAAAGATAAAAGCAAGGCAAGAGAGTGTGCCATGGGATAGATGGTCGGAATGGAAACTTGGTTCAGCGGGAGAGGTGGAGCCTGGGCATCAGAGGCTGAGCCCTGATCCTCACTGTCTCCAAGCTGTTAGCCTGTGAGAGGTTTGAGCCTGGGCATCAGAGGCTGAGCCCTGATCCTCACTGTCTCCAAGCTGTTAGCCTGTGAGAGGTTTGGGCCTGGGCATCAGAGGCTGAGCCCTGATCCTCACTGTCTCCAAGCTGTTAGCCTGTGAGAGGTTTGAGCCTGGGCATCAGAGGCCGAGCCCTGATCCTCACTGTCTCCAAGCTGTTAGCCTGTGAGAGGTTTGAGCCTGGGCATCAGAGGCCGAGCCCTGATCCTCACTGTCTCCAAGCTGTTAGCCTGTGAGAGGTTTGAGCCTGGGCATCAGAGGCTGAGCCCTGATCCTCACTGTCTCCAAGCTGTTAGCCTGTGAGAGGTTTGAGCCTGGGCATCAGAGGCCGAGCCCTGATCCTCACTGTCTCCAAGCTGTTAGCCTATGAGAGGTTTGAGCCTGGGCATCAGAGGCCGAGCCCTGATCCTCACTGTCTCCAAGCTGTTAGCCTGTGAGAGGTTTGGGCACAAGCCTGGGCTGTGAGACTGAGGCTGCCTCTGTGGCTGTGGGCATGGACAGCACCCTCAGTATTCCTGTGACCAAGGGACATGACCTAAAACAGAAAAGCAGAGTCTGTGGAGGTAACTGAGGGCAGAGGAGGCTGTGGGGCATCAGTGACCCGGAAGTGACCCAGGTGCTAGGAGCAGCCATGGGCCTTGTGTGGCCTGGCAGGAGAAGGCAGAGGGGGCATCTCCAGCTTGATCTTTGCCTTCAAGGCCTATGACATCTGAGTCACCTTCTGCTGGAACAGATGGTCACAGTAGAGGCTGGGATGGGGTCCCAGTGGGGTCTCTGGGACCTCTTGAAATGCTGAGTGAGAGGGGTGCACTCTGCAGGATCCTCCCCGAATCCCCACGGTGGCTGATGGTGAAAGGGAAGGTGGGGGAAGCCAAAAAGTTGCTGTGCTCCGCGGCTGACAAGAACCAGAAGACCATCCCTTCCTATCTGCTGGACAAGGTAAGAGTCCTCAGGCTTGGAGGGGGGCTGGGGCAGGGGGCCAGGGTAGAGGTGGGGCAGTACCTCTCCCTCCTCTTCATCCTTTGGGTAGGACTTCAGCCCTGAGGGTGTCTGTCCCCAATCTGCCATTGAGGACAACAGTGACTGCAAAACCCACCCCTGCCTGTGGAAGGCCAGTGGCCAGGCTGGCCCTGGCGGGTGGGGGAGCAGTAGATGAGTCTTTCGGGGGTCCTCTGGGGACGGGGAGCAAGCTGGGATCTCAAGCCTGCCTCTGGCCGGTCCTGCTTGTCCTGTAACGGCAGATTTCTGAGAAGAATATGGTCAAAGCTTCTGTCCTGGATTTCTATAACAACGATCACCTCCGCAAGGTGACCCTGGTGATCCTCTGCGTGTGGTGAGTCCCCGGGAAGGGATGTGCGCAGGGAAACAAGGGGAGTGAGGTCCCTGGATACAGGGCCTCTGCTGGGCTCTGTCCTCCCTTCCTACCCTAGCCCCCTCCCCCCCCCCCCCCCCCCCCGTTCCTTGTCTGCTCTCTCTCTCTCTCCCTCTTTGTCTCTCAGCGTCTCTCTCCTGCCCCTGTTGCAGGTTTGCCATTGGTTATAGCTACTTCACACTCGCCCTGCAGCTGCAGGTCCTGGAGTTGGACACCTACTTAATACACATGCTTTCTAGCCTCCTGGAGGTGCCTGCCCGCTTGTGCTGCATCTTCCTCCTGGAGCACATCGGGAGGAAGTGGAGCGTGGTCTTAACTCTCGTGCAGGGCTGTCTCATGTGCTCACTGATCCTCCTCCTCCCCCCAGGTACAGTCCCCGCCCAGCCACAACCCTCTCCTCCCACCCCTCCTGATGTCCTCCTGATGAGACCATCTCTCCCACCCTCTGCTCCACCCAGCCAACAAGACAGCCTGGAGGGAGCCTCCAGAATACACAACCCACGCATCCTGCAGAGGCCCCAGCGGCACCTGCGTCCCAGAAGATAGTCTCACCTGCAACCCAGAAGATAGTCTCTGGAGCACTGTGCTCTGCAGTGTGTGCCCAGAGGCCTGGGGGAGAGAGGCACCTTGCTAGGACAACCATCCTGCGGTGGGGGGAGCAGGCAGCTCCTCCCACCTGATTGTGTCCACAGTGGAACTGATGGCTCAGTTGAGGGGGAGGGTACAGCTAACTGGGTGCATTCCCCAGTTCCCTCCCAAAGGGTTCTAGACTGACTTCTACATGAAAGAATCACAAGAATAAAGTGCCAGCCATGTAGGCATGGAGGAGAGAGGGCGAGAGGGAGGGAGAGAAAAAGGGAGAGGGAGAGAGGGAAAGAGAGAGAGAGAGGCCCAAGACTCAAGGACTTCCCAGCTTTCTAGCCCCTTCAGAGGAAGGGCGGGACCCACAGGGGATATGCTTCAGCCTTTGTCTCCAGGGGTCGTACCTACCTTAATCTGCATGTTGTGGCCTTTGCAGTCAGAGAGGGAGGGAGCTGGGGTAGTATATGCAGGCATACTGGGCTTCCGGCCCTGCCTAGGGCCTTCTCCTAGCTGCCTACAGGGTGCAGGGGGAGGGTGCTGTTTCCCTAAACTGTCCTCCAACAATGCCACATGAACAGAAGCAGCAGAGACATTCAGCAGCTGCCCAGGCTCTGCCTCCCAGCCAAAGCCTCTGTCATCTGTGGCTTCACCAGGAAAGAGACCCATTGAACACTGCCACGTCGGGCCACGTGCTTGGGGCAGTTCTAGCATAGAGGCTTCTCCTCCCAGAGGGAAATGGTCCCCTGCATCCTGCAGGCTTAGAATGGCACATGTACTTTAAGTCACAAGGCTGGATGGGGCCTGGAGGCTGTATCCAGGAGCTCTGAGTCAAGGGTCTCTGGGAGCTGGAAGTGAGCATCTTGACTGAACCCCTTCCCCTCCAGATGTTGCCAGTGTTGACTGGCTGGGGAAACAGGTTCAGTGCTTTACAAGTCTTTTATTTTTGATTTGTGATTAATAGTGTCTTGTCAGGTTGTAAAATTACAACATATAGTTCCACACTGCACCTACCCCAAGTTCTGGGCCCTCGCACGTTCATGTTTCCTGTGCTTCTGTTCTCTAGATTCCACATGAATGAAGTTGACCGCTATCTGTCTTTTCATCTCTTTTGTAGTTTGCTAAGCATCATCACCTCCAGTTTCATCCATTTTGGTCCCAAAGGACCCAACATTACATTTCTAGATTGCAGAGTAGTATTAATACTATAGCGAATATATCCCATGACTTCTTCAGTCATCTGGTCATCTACTGATGGGCATTTTGGCTGCTTCGATTTTTCGTTGTGAATAATGCAGCTAGGAAAACAAATCTATTGTCACATTTTTATCCTCTAGTGGCTAAAATAAACAGATTTTTTTTGCTTGAGAGACTACTCAGTTTTGACAGAAGGCAGTGCTGAGGATTGAGTCTGGGGCCCCATGGGTCTCAGGCATATGCAAGTACTATGCTCCATCACTGAAATATCTCCTTGGCCTTGCTTGGTGGTTTTTAAAAATCAGGTCAGAACGCCAGAAAAATAACTCACTGTTTATGGCCTGCAGTATTTAAGAAAGTTCTGGTGCTGTGGTGTCTTTCCTTCTGTGCTTCCCCATCTGAATGAAAAGAGAGAGAGACTGAGAGAGAGAGAGAGAAACAAGTGGCTCAGTGTGGCTCCAGCTCTGAAAAGAATAATTGATAACAATAATCATATGAATCTTAGGCCTGGGGGGTAACGCTTCCCATAGAATGCACACTTTACCAAGCTTAAGGGCCCAGGTTTGAGTCCCCACTATGACTTAGGAGCACAAGAGGGGAAGCTCCACGAGCAGTGGAACAGTGCTATGGCGTCTCCTCTCTCTCTCTCCTTCTTTGTCTCTGTCTGACACTTAAAAAAGGTAGAAGAAATACCCAGAGGCAGGC
Source organism: Erinaceus europaeus (assembly GCF_950295315.1). Classification (NCBI taxonomy): domain Eukaryota; kingdom Metazoa; phylum Chordata; class Mammalia; order Eulipotyphla; family Erinaceidae; genus Erinaceus; species Erinaceus europaeus. The sequence goes on from NC_080182.1 coordinate 26,933,199, forward strand.
ATCTTGGCATGTCTGCCATTAAGGTCTAAGGGAGAGACTAAGCACAGCATTCCTCTGCCCCCACCCACTTTATGGAGAGGGATGAAACCCTGAGGCAGGATGCCCAAGGCGCAGGGCCTAGGCCTGGTGCTGTGGAGACTCCCAGGAAGTGGGGGCAGTGGGGTGGAGGGCTGCCTCTGGGTGAGGAGAAGGAAGATAGGGGAGAGCCTGGAGTCGGGGGACTTGGAAGCTGAATCCAACATGGTGGCTGTTGGTTTGAGAGACCACAGGGGAGCAATTCTCTCATCACAGATGCACTGCCTTCCTGCCTGGCTGGGGCAGGGGGAGGACTAAAGGTGGGTGTCTTCTGGGAGTGTGTGTGTGGAGCTGATGGGTGTCTCCATCATGTGGAGAGTGAGGAAGGTGGCCGCAGACTCAGGAGGCCACTTTGTCCTGCCACAGAGTTGAAATCGACGAGGATCTTGATGGTCCTGTTTGGAAAATTCATCATGTCCTCGTCAGCCACTGTGTTCTTCCTCTACTCTGCTGAGCTGCTGCCCACCATCTTCAGGTATGGAGCCCATAGGGTGGGAAGGTTGGCTACATACAGGATGGGCACAGGGCTCCCATGGACCCTGGCCCTGGTGATAGGTGCTATACCCACTTCCATCCGAGAGCCTCCCAAATGCTCTCACCAACCCAACTGTGAACAGAGAAGTCAGAGCCAGCGAGGCTACAGCTCAAGGGCAGAGGCAGCAAGTGATGGAGCTGGGGCCCATTGTTACTCTGACTCTGGTCCCTGTCTCCCTCTGGGCAGTGTCGTCCTGCCCTTCTACCAGTCTTGGCCATTCTCTAGGGAGTGGGAGGGGGGATTCTCTGGTGCTCCCAGCTTTGTTTCTCCAGAGTCCATAACCCACAAGGGGAATGGGCGGTGGCACACCTGGTTGAGTGCACCCATTACCATGCACAAGGATCCAGGTTCAAGTCCCCTGTCCCCACACACGGGGAAGCTTCAAGAGCAGTGAAGCAGTGCTGCTCTTCCTCCCTTTCTATTTGCCTTCCCCCAATTTATTATTCTTAATATTTATTTATTCCCTTTTGTTGCTTTTGTTGTTTTATTATTGTAGTTATTATTGCTATTGATATCATTGTTGTTGGATAGACAGAGAGAAATGGAGAGAGGAGGGGAAGACAGAGAGAGAGGGGGAGAGAATGATAGACACCTGCAGACCTACTTCACTGCCCGTGAAGTGAATCCCCTCCAGGTGGGGAGCCGGGGGCTTGAACCGGGATCCTTAGGCCGGTCCTTGAGCTTTGCGCTACCTGCGCTTAACCCACTGTGCTACAGCCCGACTCCCTCAATTTCTTTTTTTAAGATAAGACTTTTGTCTGTTTTAATACTGCATTTATTGGATAGAGACAGAAACTGGGAGGGGACAGAGAGGTAGAGAGGGAGAAGGAGAGACACTAGCAGCACTGTTTCAGCATTCTTGAAGCCTTCCCCTTGAAGGTCCTTGTGCATTGTAATATGTTTTGCTCTACCATGTGCTCCGTCGTCTGGTCTTACCCTCTCAATTTCTCTCTGTCTTATTAATTAAAAATAAAATAAATTGGGAGTCGGGCAGTAGCTCATCGGGCTAAGCGCACGTGGCACAAAGCACAAGGATGAGTGTAAGGATCCCAGTTCAAGTCCCCGGCTCCCCACCTGCAGGGGAGTCCCTTCACAGGTGGTGAAGCAGGTCTGCAGGTGTCTTTCTCTCCCCTCTCTGTCTTCCCCTTCTCTCTCCATTTCTCTCTGTCCTATTCAACAGTGACGGCATCAATAACAACAATAAAAAAACAGCAAGGGCAACAAAGGGGGAAATAAATAAATAAAATTAAAAATAATAAAATAAAATAAGTTCAAAAATTATTTTTAGAAAAGATAGGACTGAGTAGAGGCACATCTGGCAGCGAGCACACATGTGCAAGGACCAAGGACCCAACTACAGGGGGAAGCAGGTCTGCAGGTGCCTCAATTTCTCTCCCTTTCCTTTTTTTTTTTTTTTTTTGCCTCAGGTTTATCGCTGGGACTCGGTGGCTGCACCATGAATCTACTGCTCCTGGAGGCCATTTTTCCCATTTTTGTTACTACCCTTGTTGTTGTTATTATTATTATTGTTGCCACTGCTGCTGTTGTTGGATGTTGTTGGATAGGGCTGAGAGAAATCGAGAGAGGATGAGAGACAGAGAGGAGGGGAGAAAGACTTGCACACCTGCTTCACCACCCGTGAAGTGACTCTCCTCCCCTCCCCACCCCACAGGTTGGGAGCTGGGGGCTCAAACCAGGATCCTCACTTGGGTCCTTGTGCTTTGGGCCATGTGTACTTAACCCACTGCGCCACTGCCTGCTCCCCACCCCCTCCTTTTTTTTTTTTTTTTTTTTATCTTCTCCTCCCTTCTCAATTTCTCTCTGTCCTATAAAATAAAATATGGGTGGGGGAAAGGCTGCTGGAAGTGGTGGATTCCTAGTGCTAGCATCAAGTCCCAGTGATAACTCTGGTGGCTGTATATTAAAAAAAAAAAAAAGGGAGAGAGAGCCTGGGTATTGACACCCAGTTGGGCACACACTTTTTAGTAAGCAAGGACCCAGGTTCAAGCCTCTGGTCCCCACCTTCAGGGGGAAAGCTTCACAAGTGGTGAAGCAGTGTTGCAGGTCTCTATCATTTTCTCTCCCTTTCTGTCTCCCCATTTCCTCTCAATGTCTTTCTCTATCCAAACATGAATAAATTAATAAAAAATAGAAAAGAAAGAGAAAGAATGAAAGAAAGGCTCAGAAAACTTTACTCTTGACTTTGACTCCACGGGGAACTCAGCTTCCCGAGATGGTTCACAGACCCCGGGTGGGTGGGCACTGGAAGGGTGGGGCTCAGGGGAGCTGCTCCAGCACCCTAACCGGTATCTGGGCCCACAAGGTCCCCTAGATTAGCTCTCACCTCCCCTTCTAGGGCCACAGGTCTGGGGCTGGTGACTCTGGCCGTGTCGGCCGGAGCCATCTTATCCCTGACGCTCATCAAAGAGAACTACATCTTCCTCGCTGTCTTTTTCTGCTGCATCTCAGCCATCCTGGCCGTGACCCTCTCCACCGTGCTGCCTGAGACGAAGAGCCAGCCGCTCTCGGACAACCTGGAGCTCTTCTCCCCAAGCACAGAGTAGGTGTGCGAGGCCCTTGAGGGCTGGGCCTGGTTCTCCAGCCCTGGCCACCAAGAGCAGGCCAGGCACTGTCTAAACCTGGCCCTTCAGCAGAGGAGGCCTGGGACATGGGGACACTCTGTGATCACAGCAGCCTCTCTGACAGATTCTCCTGGGCCACCCTGGGCCAGCCTGGGCAAGTCCTCTCCTCTCCCTGGCTTCCTTTTTTCTATTTTTTTTTTTTAATTGTGACCAGGGTTATCACTGGGGCTCGGTGTCAAATCTACCACTCCTGGTGGCCTTTTTTTTCCTTTTTTCTCTTTCCTGTTTTATTTGACAGGATGGAGAGAAATTGAGAGGGGAAGGGAGATAGAGAAGGAGAAAGAGAGACACCTGCAGGCCTGCTTCACCATTTGTGAATGTTTCCCCTGCAGGTGGGGAGCAGGGGCTCAAACCTGGGTTCTTGCACCTGGTAATATGTGCGCTTAACCTGGTGCGCCACTGTCTGGCCTCCCTGCCCCCATTTTTTACATGTGATTCATAGTGGGTCACAAGATTTTGCAGGGTATAGCTCCATACCACACCCACCATCAGAGTTGTGTTTCCCCATCCTCCCTCCTCTCTAAGAGAACCACCGTAGTTCTCACAAGTCTTGGCAACAGTTTATTTGCTTCTTTTTCTTTTTTTTCCATTCAAGTGCATGTGTATGAACCTATGAGTGTAGTAGTTGTTCATCTCTTGACCTGTTTTTCATAGTCACCTCAAGCTCCAACCATTCTGTCCCAAAGGACACAATATCATTTTTTTTTTTTTTACTGCAGAGTAGTATGAGGTTTATAGTTCTTTTTTTATTTATAAGAATTCATTTATTTATGAGAAAGATAAGTAGAGAGAGAAAGAAGCAGACATCACTCTGGTACATGTGCTGCCGGCGATTGAACTCAGGACCTCATGGTCGAGAATCCAGTGCTTTTATCCATTGCGCTACCTCCCGAACCACTGGGGTTTATAGTTCTTTGCTTCCCATCTGGACTGGGCTGCTGCCCTTGGAGGTGCTCCCCCCATCCTCCTCCCCCTTCTAGAGAGGGTGCAAAGGATTGAACCTGGGACCTCAGAACCTGAGGCATGAAGTCCTTTGCAGAACTGTTATGCTGTCTCCTGCCTACTCTCTGCCCCCCACACCTTACACTTAGTCTTAATACCAGCCACATGCAAGGCAGGTCTTCTCACACTCTCCCAGATGAGATGAGGAAACAGAGGCACAGGGAGGCCAAGTCATGTAGCCCAGCCTTCTTCTCTCACAGGACTTGGGGATGGGTGGGGATTAAACCCACAGTAATGATTGACAGTGTCTGGCTCCAGGTAAGTGCTCAGCAAATGCCCCCAGTGAGGACAGTGGCAGAAGAGTGAAGGGTGTGGCTAGAGCCTGGGCCTGGAGGTGAGTGATGGTGTCGGGGAGATGTGGCTGGCTGGGGGCCTACAGGAGACGGGTGAGAGGGCCACCGCAGAGCTGCCTTAGTGGGGACTGCTTTTCTCACCTCCCAGAAAGCTGTGCCTCATTGCTTGTTCTTCCACAGGTCGTCTATGGACAGTGTGATGTCTGATGTATCCGAGGAAGTGGCAAAAAACACCTTACTCAATGCTACCATGTTGAGCTTGGACAAATTCACTAGCCAGGCATCATCGGAGGTGAAAATAGAGGAAGCAAACAGCATGAGGGAGGGCAGGCCCCGCCGGATGGTCTCGGTTCAGAGTTAAATGGCTGGCTGCGGAAGGGGCTGTGGATTTCAGGCCATGAACTGCAAGCCCAGTACCATTGCAAGCATGGGGCTGGGTGTCCGTGCTGCTGCCAGGCCAGCCTTCAAGGTCCAGAAAGGGCCCCTTCTGAGCTAGGGTGTGATTCATTCCAATAAAGGTATCATGTTGGACTTGAGATGGTGAGGCCCAGGCCTGGAGCAGCACAGCTCTGACTGACTCCTTGTGTCCTTAATGTCCTCTGTTAACCCCTAGGAAGAATGAGGAGGCTTCTGAGTGGGATGTGAAGACCAGAAGTGGGGGAGGCCTTGACTCACATGCCCTGCATGCCCAACCTGACAGGGGCCTGCCCAGCCAACAGCTCTCCCCTCCCACCACATAGCAGCATGTTTACTGCACCCAGGCCCAGGCTTTGGAGCATCTGCTCTTCAGTCTAGGACTGGCTACTATGGGGACAAGGTCACACCTGCCCTCAGGAGCTGAGTGACCACAGGAGAGGGGATAGCAAGAAAACCTCCCATCAGCCCTCATGTGACCAGTTGTGGATGGTCTGCAGGCCCAGTGCGGTCTTTCTCCTGAGCCCAGTGAGGGGCCTCTGGCAGTGCTCCTGTCAGCTTTGTCTTCCTTGGAGCTCACTCTAGCTGCTGTGGGGTGTGCTGGGGAGCACAAATGCATGTGAGGATAGTAGTTAGGGGGTCTAGATAGTCACTCAGACTCAGTGGAGTTTGACTCCCAAACACCGGCTTATAGAACAGCTCCACAGATTCACTGATGTGCCCGTGAGACATACAGGCTCCTGGGTTTCAGGCTCAAGAGCAGATTAAGGATGCAACCAACTTTTACTTAATTCAATTTAATTTTTTGTCACCAGCATTATTGCTGGGGCTCAGTGCTTGCACTATGAATTCACCTCTTTTGCCGGTCATTTCTTTGTCTTTCTTCCTTATTCTCTTTTTTAAAAATTAGTATATTTATTTATTTATTGGATAGAGATAGCCAGAAATCAAGAGGGAAGGGGGAGCCAGAGAGGAAGAGAGACAGAGAGACAGACACCTGCAGCCCTGCTTCACTACTTGAAAAGCTTTCCCCCTGCAGGTGCTAGAATTAGGTCCTTGTGCATCGTAACATGTGTGCTCAACCAGGCGCACCACCACCAGGCCCCCCCTTTTCCTTTTCCTCTCCCTCTCCTCTCTCCTTCCCTTTCTCCCTTTTTCTCTCTTCCCTTCTCTGTCTTTCTGTCATTCTGTTATTTGATAGGACAGAAATTGGGCGGTAGGTAGAAAGGGAGAAAGAGAGACACTTGCAGCCCAGCCCCACTGCTCATGCAGTTCCCCTTTGCAGGTGAGGACTAGGTCCTTGTACTTAGTATCTTGTGCGTTCAACCTGGTACAGCACCACCCAACCCACCACTGTAGCTTTATGAAGACCACTGAAAAATTTAAGTCTCTTGGTTCTTCCAGTCAGACCCAGCTGGTCTCCCAGACCCTTGTGTGGAATCGTGTTCTGTGCTCTCCAGTAGCGTAGGCTCTGCAAACGTGCAGCTGGTGAGGCCCTGAGGGCTGGATACTGTGACTACGGAGTTGGACTTTTCATTTGACTCTGATTAAATTTAAATAACCACTTGTGGCTACTGTACTGCAGAGCCCTGCCCACAGACACTGAAATAGAAGCTTCGGAATGGGGTCCAGAAATCTGCATTATAACCAGCCCTCCAGGAATTTCTGATACGGGATGAAGTTTGAGAATCACAAGTTAGAGTTCAACAACAAACAGAAAGAACTATATATAGCACATGCACACGTGTGCACATACACACAGAGAGAGACGTTTTAGAACATATTTATTTTTTAAGATCTTGTTTATTTGTGAGACAGATAATATCATTTTGTGTGATACAGAAAGAGAACCAGACATCACACTGGCACATGTACTGTCAGGGATTGAATTCAGGACCTCATGTGTGAGAATCCAACACTTTAATATCCACTACATCACCTCTCAGACAGTACCTTCTAGAAGTTTTTAAAAAATATATTTATTTATTGAGAGTCGGGCGGTAGCACAGCAGCGCAGCGGATTAAGCGCACATGGCATGAAGCAAGGACTGGCATAAGGATCCCGGTTCAAGCCCCTGGCTCCCCACCTGCAGAGGAGTCCCTTTACAGGTGGTGAAGCAGGTCTGCAGGTGTCTGTCTTTCTCTCCCCCTCTGTCTTCCCCTCTTTTCTCCATTTCTCTCTGTCCTATCTAACAATGACGATATCAACTACAATAACAATAACTAAAAAAACAAGGACAACAAAAGGGAAAAGTAAATACAAATAAATATTTAATTTAAAAAAATTACTATTGGACAGAGACAGAGAAATTGAGAGGGAAAGGGGGAGATAGGGAGAGAGACAGAGAGATACCTGCAGCCCTGCTTCCCCACTTGTGAAGCTTTCCCCTGCAAGAGGGGACCAGGGGCTCGAACTCAGGTCCTCGCACACTATAATGTGAATGCTTAACCAGGTTTACCACTGCTTGGCCCCAGAAGCTTTTTTAAAACCAACTCAGAGTCTATGTAGAAATCACTTTTTTTCCCTTGGGAATCAGGCACAGCAGATTAAGCGCAGGTGGCGCAAAGTGCAGGGACCAGCATAAGGATCCTGGTTCGAGCCCCCAGCTCCTCACCTGCAGGGGAGTCGCTTCACAGGCTGTGAAGCAGGTCTGCAAGTGTCTATCTTTCTCTTCCCTTCTCTGTCTTCCCCTCCTCTCTCCATTTCTCTCTGTCCTATCTAACGACTACAATAATAAAACAACTAGGGCAACAAAAGGGAATAAATATTTTTAAAAAAAAAAAAAGAAATCACAAGCTCCAGCCCTCCTCTGCAGGGAGAAAATCCTCATGAGTGGTGAAGCAGGGCTACAGCTGTCTGTCTGTCTCTATTTCTCCCTCCTATCTCAATTTCTTTGTCTCTACCCAATAAGAAATAAATAAAAGCAATCAATTAAAAAGGAGTCTTAATAATAAACTACAACTTTAAAAAAAGAAGCAGTTTAACTCAGCTGCATGAGTTACTCATTTATCCAAAGGCAAAATTCACTCTTTGCTCTCAAACCTGGGAGAGCAAAGGTGTGTGACACTGGCCTATTTTTAGTTGAAAATTTTCTTTTTCACTCATGACAGCTTCCCACCAATCTTCCAGAGCATTTGCACTACCGTTGCCATAGACCAGACAGAAGAATCTTTGAATGTATAACATGCTAAGAATTCTATGGAATTCCCTGAATTTTAAATTCGAATTAATTTCTTGTTTTCACCCCTTAATTTCCAACCATTTTTGATTCAGTGGTGGGGATGACTTCAGGCTATTGATATAGTCCTCACTTTTCATTCTTAAAATTACTCAGAAAAATTGACGTGGGGGTCGGGCAGTAGCACAGTGGGTTAAGCACACATGGTGCGAAGCATAAGGACTGGGTAAGGATCCCGGTTCGAGCCTCCAACTCCCCACCTGCAAGGGGGTTGCTTCATGGGCGGTGTAGCAGGTCTCTCTCCCCTCTCTGTCTTCCCCTCCTCTCTTCATTTCTCTCTGTCCTATCCAACAACAAATGACTGCAATAACAGTAATAATTAACAACAGCAAGGGTAACAACAAAGGCAACAAAATGGGAAAAAGTGGCCTCCAGGAGCAGTGGATTTGTAGCACAGGCGCTGAGCCCCAGCAATAACCCTGGAGGCAAAATAAATAAATAAATAATGTAAGCTGGGTTGGTTTTAGAAGTTATCAGTAATAATGAATATAACTTTAGGCTTTTAGCTTCTGTGCTGTGGCATTTTTTCCCCCCTCTCTTTTTCTTACTGGAAAAGTCAGCCCAGGATGGTGAAGCTCTGGCAATAACAAAATACAAAAAAAAAAAAAAAAAAAAAACCAAGAAATAAATAAAAGGAAACCTCACAATATTCTCTTCCTCACACAGGCCCATAGGGCTGTCGATGAGAACATTCTTTTTTTTCTTTTTTCTTTTTTTGCCTCCAGGGTTATTGCTGTGGCTCAGTGGCTGCACCATGAATCCACTGCTCCTGGAGTGAATTCCCTTTTGTTGCCCTTGTTGTTTATCATTATTGTAGTTATTATTATTATTATTATTATTGTTGCTGCTGCTGCTGTTAGGTAGGACAACAGAGAGAAAGTGAGAGAGGAGGGGAAGACAGAGAGAGGGAGAGAAAGATAGACACTTGCAGACCTGCTTCACTGCCCATGAAGCAACCCCTCTGCAGGTGGGGAGCCGGGGTCTCGAACTGGGAACCTTACATGGATCCTTGAGCTTTGCACCATGTGCACTTAACCCGCTGCACTACTGCCTGACCCCTGAGAAAATATTTTGTTTCATCATTTTTTAATGTCAAAATGTTGTGTGTGTGAAAGAGAGAGAGACAGACAGAGAGAGAGAGAGAGAGAGAGAGAGAGAGAGAGAGAGCCTCCAATCCCAGCCTCACTTCTTCCCTAAACACCAGAACCACTCCCTAGGCGGCTCACACGCCTGTTGCACAGCACACGGCTGCTCACACACTGGCGTCAGATTGAGCTCTACCGTCTTCTTTTCTGTTTCACCTTGATTTCCTTGTAGTACTTGCTTATCATTGTGACTGCTTAAAACAGCTTTGCAAAATAAGAGAATGTAGTACAGTGCTCCGAGGCCTCCCTGGAGGCAGTCCAGGGCAGACAGAGCCCGAAGTCCTGGTCTCTGGGAGATGTTTGTGTTTCGTCTTGGGCCTTCTCAAAAGACTGCCCAGCAAATTGCTTTGTTCAGTGGTTAAGCATGTGAGTTCTGAAGCCTGTGTAATGATAGTGTACTCATTAGTATCATTTATACATCCTCTGGAAGCAAACATCAAAAGGTCACGTAGTGCAGCGGGGTAAGCTCACATGGTGCAGAGCACAAGGATGGGCAAAAGGATCCCAGTTCGAGCCCCCAGCTCCCCACCTGAGGGGGGGGGTCGCTTCACAGGAGGTGACTCAGGTCTGCAGGTGTCTTTGTCTCCTCCTCTCTGTCTTCCCCTCCTCTCTTGGTTTCTCTCTGTAATATCCAACAACAACAACAACAACAACAGCTATAACAACAATAACAACTATAACAAGGACAACAAAATGGGAAAAATAGCCTCCAGGAGCAGCAGATTTGTAGTGCTAGCACCAAGCCCAAGTGAAAACCCTGGAGGCAAATAAATAAAAAAATAAGGTGACATGTTACACCAGACTCTAAAATTCCAATCTTCACATCACCTTGCTTGGAACCTGAAGATAATGTGTTGGATGGGCTGAGTTGGGAAGAAAGGGAGGAATACCGGGTGACTACACACATAGGTGACACTAGAGGGACAGTCAGAAAGGGGGAACACAGGGTGAGACTTGGACTGGGGGCGGGACACTACACCAAAGCAAGGGACTCTGGGAAAGGAATGGAAGAAGAGGGGCTTGAAGTGTGGGGGGTGGGGGGTCCTAGGCTGGGGTGTGAGAACATGCGGAGCTCATAACGTGGAGCTGGGAAATGCAGCCCACGTGTAGACAGTTGTGCTGTAAACCATTCCCCTCCAAATAAAAATGGGGAAAATGATTTTCTCTCCATAGGACCTGAACTGAGGACCACTGGGGTAGCCCCCTTCCCCACACTGGGGTGTAGGGGTGTCAGGTTGTGTGAAACCGGCCCAGGTGGTGTTTTTGAGTGTCCTGGCCAGAGGTCCCTAAAACCCCTCACCTCAACCCTCAGTGCTCCTAAATCCGAAAGGTATTTCCCCAAACTCAGCAGTCGGTGGCAGAGCGGAAAGGAAAACAAACCACTCCAATCACAACCCCCATCAGACCTGTGTAAATGACACAGGTTCCCTGAGAAACGCTGCTCCTGTGTCTGTCCACAGTTCACGAGGTGTCTGTCAGGCGCATGGGCACAAGGAGGACCTGGGAGGACAGAGACTTGCTCTCTTGGGGCCCAGTACCCAATAAGTATCCAGTATCTCGGTAGGATCACTGAGCAGACTCCAGGATTCAAATCCCTCCTCCTCATCTTATTCCTCCTCCTCCACACTCTTTCCTCCTCCCCTCCCCTTCCCCTCTCTGCCTCCTATCCTCTCTCTTTACCTCCCCTTCCCCTCTCTGCCTCCTATCCTCTCTCTTTACCTCCCCTTCCTCTCTCTGCCTCCTATCCTCTCTCTTCCCCTTCCCTTCCCCTCTCTGCCTCCTATCCTCTCTCTTTACCTCCCCTTCCTCCTCCTCCTCTTCTCCCACCTCTTCTTCCTCCCCTCCTCTTTTTCTTCTGTTTCTTCCTCTCCCCTCACCTTCTCTGCTTCCTCTCCTCTCCTCCTCCTTTCTCTCTCTTTTCCCTCTTCACCCCCTCTTCTTCTCCCTCTCTTTCTCTCCCCTCTTTATTTCTCTTTGTCTCTATTAGAAAAAGAAAGAAAAAATGAGCACTGGAAGTAGTTGATTCATCAAGCAGACACCCAGCCCCAGTGATAACCCCAGTGGCAAGGAAAACAAACAAACAACCTCCCAAAACATGTCAGAGATAAAGCAGGCAATATTTCCAGGTCATTTTTGTCTGGGTTGTTTCCAGATCATCTAATCTCTCACTGGACTGAGAGGGGTGTGTGTGTGTGTGTGTGTGTGTGTGTGTGTGTGTGTGTTCGTCATTGATTCATTCCCAGATGAAGGGCCAGGTGTGAATAGCTCCAGTGGCGCAATCGGTTAGCGCCACTTAATACCAAGACTCAAAGGGAGGGAGTCTTCCTATTAAGTAGCACAGCACAGCGGGTGAAGCGCATGTGGCGCGAAACACAAGATTCCGGTTAGATCCCACAACTCCCCACCTGGGGGAGTCGCTTCATAGGCGGTGAAGTAGGTCTTCAGGTGTCTATCTTTCTCTCCCACTCTCTGTCTTCCCCTCTTCTCTCCATTTCTCTCTGTCCTGTCCAACAACAATGACCTAACCAACAACGACGACATCAGTAATAACAACTACAACAACTATAATTTTAAAAAAAGGGCAACAAAAGGGAAAAAATTAAAATAATAAAGACTCAGTGATGGGGGCCAGGCGGTAGCGCAGCGGGTTACGCGCACGTGGCACAAGCACGTGGACCTGCATAAGGATCCCAGTTGGAGCCCCCGGGTCCCCACATGCAGGGGCGGTGAAGCAGGTCTACAGGTGTCTGTCTTTCTCTCCCACTCTCTGTCTTCCCCTCCTCTCTCCATTTCTCTCTGTCCTGTCCAACAACAATGACAACAATAATAGTAGCAACAACACCGATAAACAACAAGAGCAACAAAAGGGGGGGGGGGAAAAGAACCTCCATGAGCGGTGGATTCGTGGTTTAGACACCGAGCCCCAGCGATAACCCTGGAGGCGAGAAAGAAAGGAAGAATGGGAGAAAGAAAGACTCAATGGGACCGACTGTAGAACATTGTTTCAGCGCAGCCACGCAGATGCACTGGGGCCCCTCAGCTGTCTTCTCCTCCTGGGTCAAGGAAGAGCAGGTGCCTGCTGCACGATGGTTATGTCCACCATGCTAAGTGCGTCCAGGGTCAGGACAGGGTATGCCGGGACTTTAGCGCCCCCTGCTGGAGACATCAGGAGAGACTTTAGAATGGCAGTTTTATAGTTCTTTTTTTTATTTTTATTTATTTATTTATTTAATTTAAGAAAGGATTAATTAACAAAACCATAGGGTATTAGGGGTACAACTCCACACAATTCCCACCACCCAATCTCCATATCCCACCCCCTCCCCTGATAGCTTTCCCATTCTCTATCCCTCTGGGAGCATGGACCCAGGGTCATTGAGGGTTGCAGAAGGTGGAAGGTCTGGCTTCTGTAATTGCTTCCCCGATGAACATGGACGTTGACTGGTCGGTCCATACTACTCCCAGTCTGCCTCTCTCTTTCCCTAGTAGGGTGGGTCTCTGGGGAAGCTGAGCTCCAGGACACATTGGTGGGGTCTTCAGTCTAGGGAAGCCTGGCCGGCATCCTGATGACATCTGGAACCTGGTGATTGAAAAGAGAGTTAACATACGAAGCCAAACAAATTGTTGAGCAATCATGAGCCCAAAGCTTGGAATAGTGGAGAGGAAGTGTTAGGGAGGTACTCACTGCAAACTCTAGTGTACTTCTGCTTTCAGGTATATATTTTGGATACGTGTGAACATATGCTCTCTCTCACAGAAACTGGTGTATATCTAGGTTTTGGGACTTTGTTAGAAAGTGAACCACCTGAGATAGAATCAGAGTATACTATGAAAGGAAAGGTCTTACCCGAGTAATGAAGCTCAAGTGTTGTCTCTGGACACAGTCTGAAGTGAAGCATGTTGAGGTGGCAATCGTTGCATTGATTAGGTTGTGATTGGCAGATGCAATATTATTTGATATGGATTGGGAGAGGCATACGGGAAAGTGGGCCCTATCCAAGGGTTCCAGGACTGGGGGAAGTAGAGGCTCTAGAGTGGAGATGTGAGGTTCCTGCTGTCTTAGGGTTCAAAAAGACAATCGATAGTTAATGTTATCATCACATTATTTGGTAATTGGGTTAACTTTGAAAAGTCCTTTTGTTAAGGTTTGCTGTATCTTGTATATAGCTGTGCTATTGGTTGCTTCTGAAGTTTTATAGTTCTTAAGGACAGGCACTGAGTTCTGCTAGATAGCTTCTTGATACTTATAGAAGTATCAGGACTGCAGAAGTTTGAATCCTAGCTCCATTATTTTTTATTTCTGTAACTTAGACTCTGTCCTGGCCTCATCCCAGGAGAGCTGTAAACTGGAAGTGGTATCTGATTCTTCCTCCTGGGATGTTCACATAAGGTTGTTAAAACAGGGACCTGGGAGTTGGCTTCAGTGGGTAGGGAGCACGCCTTGCTGCCCATGATGTCCTGGAATCACTCCATCCGTGGCACTGGGAGCTCCATGGATGGTGGAGCAATGCTGTGGTGTCTCTCCCTCTTTTTTGCCTTCTCCCGTTTCTTCCTCTTCCTGCTCTCTGTATCTCTCCAAAGTAAATGAATACATCCTTTTAGAAAAGACACAATGCTCTCTACAAAGCAAAACGAAGGTCTGTCCACTCGATTCTGCACATGTGAGAGACTTAGCAGGGCAGCCCAGCTTTCAGACGTCCCCGCGGCTGCCTCAGAGTCTCCACTTGGGGAGCCTCCCAGTGAGCCATGCTGCCAGTGGGAGCCGTGCAGTCTCTCTCCGAAATCTCTCCTCCTCCCCTGCTCTGAGCTGCCCATCAGTAAGTATTCCCTCGGGGCAGGGGAGGGGGCACAAGTTAGCCCTCATGCCCTAGGGTGGGGCTCCTGAGGGGACATTCAGGGACCCAGAAGAGAGACTGCACTGCCCAGCAAAAAAGCCATAGATGTTAAATGAAAGGGTTTAACATTAGAGCTCACATTCCATTATTATCAACATTTGGTCAGTGTTGTGTTAAAACATTTGGCTCTAGAATAAAGCAGAATCAAGAGGACACTGAAATTATAAGCAAGTAAACAAATTCTGGGCTGTTGAGTGAATACCCTTTTGTTTTTGTTAACTTGTTAAAATTTTTCCAAGCTAATTTTTTGCAATTAATGGTGGTTTACAAGATTATGAGGTACGTTTCCACACTGCACCCACCCCAAAAGTTCTGTGCCCCACCCTCCCATCAAGAACCACCATAGTTCTCACAAAATTTTAGCGACAGTGTGCTTGTCTTTTTTTTTTGTTGTTGTTGTTCAGGTGTTTCAGGTCTCTAGATTTCACATGACTGAAATTATCCATAGCTGTTTTTCACCTCTTTAATAATTTTGCTAAGCACAATTACCTCCAGTTGCAAGTACATATGTGTTTTTAAGAGGGTCTTATTCCACTCCTATGCAATCATAAGGGGAGACTCTAGCATTGTGAAATCAACAAGATAAGGAGAAAGGAGGTGAGCTGGAGTGGAGCGGAATAGAACGGAGGAGGGCTGAATGGGGCGAGTGAAGCCGAGTGCGGTAGGATAGCTGAGTGGAGGTGAGTGAGGCTGAGTGGCCGAGTAGGGCCGAGTGGGGCCGAGTGCATCTAGAGTTTCTGAGCAGGTGTACCAAGCAGGCCAGTAGACTCTGCCGGGCCAAGTGGACTGAGTGAACTCACGATGAAGTAATGACCAGGTGACGAAGGAGGAGAGAAGCCATAGGTGTGGCCAGCAAGGTGAGGCTGCAGTGGGGGCGCTGGGGCACCTGTTCCCCTTCATGCGACCCCACCTTGCCCGGGAGCCGGGGTCTGTCCCTCTGCCTAAGAAGTGACCCTCCGCGGGCCTCAGTTTCCCTACTGGTGCAGATGGTGGGCGTGGGTGCGGGCGGCTTCTGTGTGTGCAGGGCCAGGCGGCCAGACTAGTCCTCTGCCTGGGTCACGTGAGGTGAGAGGGCGGGTGTGCAGGCCTGGAGGTGAGAGAGGGCGGGTGTGCAGGCCTGGAGGTGAGAGAGGGCGGGTGTGCAGGCCTGGAGGTGAGAGAGGGTGAGTGTGCAGGCCTGGAGGTGAGAGAGGGAGGGAGGGTGTGCAGGCCTGGAGGTGAGAGAAGGAGAGTGTGCTGGTCTAGAGGTGAGAGAGGGAGGGTGTGCAGGTCTGGAGGTGAGAGAGGGCGAGTGTGTAGGCCTGGAGGTGAGAGAAGGAGAGTGTGCTGGTCTAGAGGTGAGAGAGGGAGGGTGTGCAGGTCTAGAGATGAGAGAGGGAGGGTGTGCAAGCCTGGAGGTGAGAGAGGGCGGCCGTGCAGGCCTGGAGGTGAGAGAGGGCAGGTGTGCAGGCCTGGAAGTGAGAGAAGGAGGGTGTGCAGGCCTGGAGGTGAGAGAGTGTGGTGTGCAGGCCTGGAGGTGAGAGAGGGTGGGTGTGCAGGCCTGGAGGTGAGAGAGGGAGGGTGTGCAGGCCTGGAGGTGAGAGAGGGCGGGTGTGCAGGCCTGGAGGTGAGAGAAGGAGGGTGTGCAGGCCTGGAGGTGAGAGAGTGTGGTGTGCAGGCCTGGAGGTGAGAGAGGGTGGGTGTGCAGGCCTGGAGGTGAGAGAGTGTGGTGTGCAGGCCTGGAGGTGAGAGAGGGCGGGTGTGCAGGCCTGGAGGTGAGAGAAGGAGGGTGTGCAGGCCTGGAGGTGAGAGAGTGTGGTGTGCAGGCCTGGAGGTGAGAGAAGGAGGGTGTGCAGGTCTAGAGGTGAGAGAGTGTGGTGTGCAGGCCTGGAGGTGAGAGAGTGTGGTGTGCAGGCCTGGAGGTGAGAGAGTGTGGTGTGCAGGCCTGGAGGTGAGAGAGTGTGGTGTGCAGGCCTGGAGGTGAGAGAGTGTGGTGTGCAGGCCTGGAGGTGAGAGAAGGAGGGTGTGCAGGTCTAGAGGTGAGAGAGTGTGGTGTGCAGGCCTGGAGGTGAGAGAGGGCGGGTGTGCAGGCCTGGAGGTGAGAGAGGGAGGGTGTGCAGGCCTGGAGGTGAGAGAGTGTGGTGTGCAGGCCTGGAGGTGAGAGAAGGAGGGTGTGCAGGTCTAGAGGTGAGAGAGTGTGGTGTGCAGGCCTGGAGGTGAGAGAGTGTGGTGTGCAGGCCTGGAGGTGAGAGAGGGCGGGTGTGCAGGCCTGGAGGTGAGAGAGGGAGGGTGTGCAGGCCTGGAGGTGAGAGAGTGTGGTGTGCAGGTCTAGAGGTGAGAGAGTGTGGTGTGCAGGTCTAGAGGTGAGAGAGGGCGGGTGTGCAGGCCTGGAGGTGAGAGAGTGTGGTGTGCAGGCCTGGAGGTGAGAGAGTGTGGTGTGCAGGCCTGGAGGTGAGAGAGGGAGGGTGTGCAGGCCTGGAGGTGAGAGAGGGTGGTGTGCAGGCCTGGAGGTGAGAGAGGGCGGGTGTGCAGGCCTGGAGGTGAGAGAGCGAGGCTATGCCAGTGTTTCCAGGGCAGTGTCGTCTGGTCAGCCTCCTGTCTCGGAGCCCAGACCGACTTGAATTCTCTTAGAGGAGCTCTTTTGGGATGGTGTGGGCAGTGCATTTGCTTTCCACATTTCGAGTTCTCCTGAAGTTTCTTATTTATTTATTCATTTATTTATTCATTTATTTATTTTACTTTTATCTTTAATGTTTTCATGCTGCATTGGGTGGTGGGGTCTTGTGTATGCGTGATACTGAGGAGCAGTCTTCCCGACCCAGTTTTATATTATTTATCCCTTTATTTATTGAGACAGAGAGAGGAGGAGAGGCCACAACACTTCCACCATATATGGAGCTTCCCCTATGACTGTGTAAGGTGCTCTATATGGTGTTAGGACTTGTGCACAACTAGGGGTGTGCTCCATGTCATCTAGTAAATGGCAAGTTATGCTCTCTTTTACCCTTTTTTAAAAAATTCTTTTGAAATTTATTTATTTATTTATTTGCCTCTAGGGTTAATGCTGAGGCTTGGTGCCTGCATGATGAATCCACTAATCCTGATGGCTATTTATTCCATTTTATTGGATAGGGTAGAGAGAAATTGACAGGGGGAAAGATGGGGGTGGGCAGGGAGAGAGAGAGAGAGAGAGAGAGAAAGAAAGAGAGAGAGAGAGAGAGAGAGAGAGAGAGAGAGAGGGACCTGTAGACCTGCTTCACCGCTTGTGAAGTGCCCCTCCGCAGGTGGGGACCTGGAGCCTTGCAGCTCAGCTTCTCAGAGTCTGGCATCTTTACTCTTCTAGCTATTTCTGTTTTATTTCCTTTTTACATTTTATTGGGGGGGGATTAATGGATCACAGCACAGTTGTAGACACGGGGTACAGTTTCTCATCTCACCGTGATAGGTGTCTGCAAAACACTCTCACCTCTCGCCTCTTTCCACTGCCATGCACCAGGACCTCAAAGTAGCTCCTCCCAGCCCTTTCCCTCCCAGAGTCCTCCGCTTTCGTGCAATACATCAAACTCAGTCCATGTTTTCCTTTACATTTTTCTTCTCGTCCTTGTTTTTAAGTTCCACCTATGAGTGAGATCATCCAGTATCCAACATTCTCTTTTTGGCATATCTCACTTAATGTGATTTCTTACAAGTAACAGCCAAAATGGGACAAAGGAGATGAAACATTTTTAATTTATATTTTCTCGTTCTGATGTGCTGATCTCAGAATGGACACGAGATGGCACCAGAACTGTAGCCAAGGTCTTCTCTGGAGGCCGCTGAGTATTGGCCCCCTGCAAACTGGCTATGGGAAAGTGACTTGCTTGATATAAGTGGCCTTTATGTATTCAATGCAACACTCAGTGAGTTTCTGCATCTGACTGATTTTTTTTCCAGATGGAAACAAGTATAGAAGTGCAGGGAAACTCATGCACTTGGAGTCTCAGTACCATCATCTTGCTCTGGGAGAGCAAGTCACATCATTGGACTCAAAAACAGCTTCAGGGTCTGAATCTCCTCATTGCCTCTTCCTTCAATATTTGTTATTTTCATCCTTTGGAGACCTTGACCAAGGTTGGGACATTCTTTTTTTCATTTTTTTCCAATAAAAATCTTTATTTAAAAATATTTATTTATTTTATTTTTAAATATTTATTTATTTTCTCTTTTGTTGCCCTTGTTTTTCATTGTTATTGTAATTATTATTGTTATTGATGTCATCATTGTTAGATAGGACAGAGAGAAATGGAGAGAGGAGGGGAAGACAGAGAGGGGGAGAGAAAGACACCTGCAGACCTGCTTCTCCGCCTGTGAAGCAACTCCCCTGCAGGTGGGCATCTGGGAGCTCGAACCAGGATCCTTATGCCCGTCTTTGCGCTTTGTGCCACCTGCGCTTAACCCACTGCGCTATGGCCCAACTTCCTTATTTTTAGTTTTTATTTATAAGAAGGAAACATTGACAAAACCATAGGATAAGAGGGGTACAACTCCACACAATTCCCACCACCAGATCTCCGTATCCCACCCCCTCCCCTGATAGCTTTCCTATTCTTTAACCCTCTGGGAGTATGGACCCAAGGTCATTGTGGGATGTAGAAGGTGGAAGGTCTGGCTTCTGTATTTGTTTCCCCGCTGAACATGGTTGTTAACAGGTTGATCCATACTCCCAGCCTGTCTCTTTCTTTCCCTAGTTGGGTGGGACTCTGGTGAAGTGGGGTCTCCAGGACATATTGATGGGGTTGTCTGTCCAGGGAAGTTTGGTTGGTATCATGCAAGCATCTGGAACCTGGTGGCTGAAAAGAGAGTTAACATACAAAGCCAAACAAGTTGTTGAATAATCATGAACCTAAAGGCTGGAATAGTGCAGATGAAGAGTTGGGGGTCTTCGTTTTGTAGATAGCTAGTAGTCATATTTTAGTTATTTGACTATACTAGTTTTTTTCTTTTTTCCCTGAGCCTGAAAGCTGATATGCAGGTGGATCCAAATTATTGTCTGGGGAGATGATGTCATGGCTGGAAAAAGGACCAGAAAGCTGGATCAGGGAAGAGAGTAGCTTCCAAATATGGGAAATGGGTATAAATATTGTTGACAGTAAGCCCCATCAATTTGATGTGATCTGGGGCCCATATTCAGCTTAGGAGCCTATGTGACTTCTGCATCCCTGTAGATCTGAGCTCACATTCTCTGGTCATGAGTAGGAACATTCCAAGCTGTCTCAGTTTCAGGACCCATCTTCCTCAGGTGGAACATAGAGTATGTTGTCCATCCTCCCTTTGGAGGATGGAACATTCTCTGCTAATGTTGATCCAAGTTGAGGGCAAGGTCCTATGGAGGCCCACAAAGGGGTCTGGTTTTTTTGTTTCTGACAGAGATGACTGGCAACATTGGGGAGAGGGACTTATTTGAGGTGTAGGCCCATCATGTCTGGGAATCTCAGGACTCTCCGAATAGGGCCCCAGCTGATGGGGTGGCCTGATAGTGACTAAAGAGTCATCCTTAAAGTATGCCAGTTTCTTGCCCTTATTCAGCTTTTGCAGTCCTTGCTTTGACATTATTTTTTTCTTTGTCAAGCTCTGAATTTCATAATTTTTCTCAGGAAGCAGCATTCTGTCAGAAAGATTTCTTTCCGAAATTCCATTCATATCCCCTAACTGAAATTAGTAGGCGAGAAAAAGCATACAAGACACACTAATTCCTGAGAAAAATTCATTTCATTTCAATTGTGTGAGGACTTAGGCCCCTCCTCATTTTAGGGAGGTTTGTAAAAATGGAGTTTCATTCAAAGTCTGAAAGTTGTCAGGACATGGTCTTTGCTATAGTACATGAGGGAATATGTAAGCCTTCCTTTCCCCTTTCCTTTTTGTTTTTTAAAAGATGAATTTTCTCCAAAGGCAGTTTGATAGGGTGGAGAAAATATCAGGGTGATCAATAGGTCACCACTCACCCTGACTTTAAAACATTTCTTTTTTTTCTTTTTTTAATTTTTTTTTCTTTTCTGATTTCTTTATTGGGGAATTAATGTTTTACATTCAACAGTAAATACAATAGTTTGTACACGCATAACATTCCCCAGTTTCCCATATAACAATACAACCCCCACTAGGTCCTCTGAATCCTTCTTGGACCTGTATTCTCCCCACCCACCCCAGAGTCTTTTACTTTGGTGCAATACGCCAATTCCATTTCAGGTTCTACTTGGGTTTTCTTTTCTGATCTTGTTTTTCAACTTTGGCCTCAGAGTGAGATCATCCCATATTCATCCTTCTGTTTCTGACTTACTTCACTCAACATGATTTTTTCAAAGTCCATCCAAGATTGGCTGAAAACGGTGAAGTCACCATTTTTTACAGCTGAGTAGTATTCCATTGTGTATATAGACCACAACTTGCTCAGCCACTCATCTGTTGTTGGACACCTGGGTTGCTTCCAGGATTTGGCTATTACAAATTGTGCTGCCAAGAGCATATGTGTACACAGATCTTTTTGGATGGATATGTTGTGTTCCTTAGGATATATCCCCAGGAGAGGAATTGCAGGATCATAGGGTAGGTCCATTTCTAGCCTTCTGAGAGTTCTCCAGACTGTTCTCCACAGAGGCTGGACCAATTGACATTCCCACCAGCAGTGTAGGAGGGTTCCTTTGATCCCACACCCTCTCCAGCATTTGCTGTTGTTACCTTTTCTGATATATGACATTCTCAAAGGAGTAAAGTGGTATCGCATTGTTGTCTTTATTTGCATTTCTCTGACAATCAGAGACTTGGAACATTTTTTTCATGTGTTTCTCAGCCTTTTGGGTCTCTTCTGTGGTGAATATTCTGTCCAAGTCCTCCCCCCATTTTTGGATGGGGTTATTTGTTGTCTTGTTGTTGAGTTTGGCAAGCTCTTTATATATGTTGGTTATTAAACTCTTATCTGATGTATGGCATGTAAAGATCTTCTCCCATTCTGTGAGGGGTCTCTTGGTTTGGGTAGTGGTTTCTTTTGCTGTGAAGAAGCTTTTCAATTTGATGTAGTCCCATAGGTTTATACTTGCCTTAGTCCTTTTTGTAATTGGATTCGTTTCATTGAAGATGTCTTTAAAATTTATGCAGAAAAGAGTTCTGCCAATATTTTTTTCTAAGTATCTGATAGTTTGTGGTCTAACATCCAAGCCCTTGATCCACTTGGAATTTACTTTTGTATTTGGTGAAATACAGTGGTTCAGTTTCATTCTTCTGCATGTTTCAAACCATTGTTTCCAACAGCCTTTGTTGAAGAGACTCTGCTTTCCCCATTTAATAGTCTGGGCCCCTTTGTCAAAGATTAGATGTCCATAGGTGTGGGGGCTCACTTCTGGGCTCTCAATTCTATGCCACTGGTCAGTGTGTCTATTCATGTTCTAGTACCAAGCAGTTTTGATGACAACAGCCCTATAATATAATTTGAGATCTGGGAGTGTGATGCCTCCAGTTCTGTTCTTTTTTCTCAAGATGGTTTTGGCAATTCTAGGTCTTTTCTGGCTCCAGATAAATATTTGTAGCATTTTTTTCTATTCTCCTAAAAAATGTGCTTGGGATCTTGATGGGGATAGCATTAAATTTGTAGATGGCTCTGGGTAGTATATTCATATTGATGATGTTAATTCTTCCAACCCATGAACATGGAATATCTTTCCACTTCTTTGTGTCTTTTTCAATTTCCTTGAGTAGTGACTCATATTTTCAGTATACAGGTCTTTCACTTCTTTGAATAGGTTTACTTCTAGATATTTTATTGTTTTAGTTGCTATAGTAAAAGGAACTGATTTCTGGATTTCAATTTCTTCTAGCTTAGTGTTTGCATAGAGGAATGTTAATTTTGAATGTTTGCATAGAGGAATGTTAATTTTGAATGTTTGCATAGAGGAATGTTAATTTTAAATGTTAATTTTGTAGCCTGACACCTTACTGTATTGCCTGATGATTTGCAAAAGCTTTTTGCTGGATTCCTTAGGTTTTTCTGTGTATACTATCATGTCATCTGCAAATCAGGAGAGTTTGACTTCTTCTCTTCCAATCTGTATCCCTTTAATTCCTTGCTCCTGCTGATTGCTATGGTAAGAACTTCCAACACTATGTTGAATAGTAATGGTGATAGTGGGCAGCCCTGTCTAGTACCTGATCTGAGAGGAAATGCTTCCAGTTTTTCACCATTGAGTATGATGTTGGCTATAGGTTTGCTATATATAGACTCCACTATCTTCAGGAATTTTCCATCTATTCCCATTTTTTGTAGTGTTTTGATCATAAAGGGATGTTGTATTTTGTCAAAGGCTTTCTCTGCATCTTTTGATATGACCATGTGGTTTTTGGTCTTGCTTTTGTTGATGTGGTGGATCACATTGATTTATGTACATTTATTAAACCAACCTTGCATGCCTGGGATAAACCCCACTTGGTCATGATGAACACTCTTTTTAATATACTGCTGTATCCGGTTGGCTAGAATTTTGTTCAGTATTTTAGCATCTATGTTCATCAGATATTGGTCTGTAGTTTTCTTTTTTGGTTGTGTCCCTGTCTGCTTTTGGTATCAGAGTGATGTTGGCTTCATAGAAGCTGGCAGGGAGTATTCCAGTGTCTTCAATCTTCTGGAAGACTTTGAAAAGTAGAGGTATTAGTTCTTCTTTGAAGGTTTTGTAGAATTCATTTGTAAAACCATCTGGTCCAGGACTTTCATTTTTGGGGAGGTTTTTGATAACTGTTTCAATTTCATTGGCTGTGATGGGCCTGTTCATGTTATCCACTTCCTCTTTACTTAGTTTTGGAAGTTGGTAGGTATCTAGGAAATCGTCCATTTCTTCCAGGTTCTCTAGCTTGGTGGCATATAGTTGTTCATAGAAGCCTCGCATGATATGTTGAATTTCTGCAGTGTCTGTTGTGATTTCTCCTCTTTCATTTACTATCTGATTTATTTGGGTCTTCTCCCTTTTTTGTTTTGTGAGTCTGGCTAAAGGTTTGTCAATTTTGTTTACTCTTTTGAAGAACCAACATTTACTTTCATTGATCTTTTGTATGGTTTTCTTATTCTCAATGTTATTTATTTCTGCCCTAACTTTAGTGATTTCTGTCCTTCTGGTTGCTTTAGGATTCTTTTGTTGTTCTTCTTCTAGGTCTTTAAGATGTGCAATCAGGCTGTTTATTTGTGCCTTTTCTTGTTTCCTAATGTGTGCTTGTATAGCTATGAACTTCCCTCTTAGGACTGCTTTAGCTGTGTCCCAAATATTTTGATAGCTTGTGTCTTCATTTTCATTGAAGTCTCAAAGCATTTTGATTTCTTCCTTGATTTCCTCTTTGACCCAGAGGTTGTTTACAAGTGTACTGTTGAGCTTCCACATTTTGGGACTATTACTTATCTTTTGTTGATTGTTAAGTGTTAGTTTAATTCCACTGTGGTCTGAGAAGATGCTTGGGATAATTTCAATGCTCTTGAATTTGCTGATGCTGTCTTTGTGGCCTAACATATGGTCTATCCTTAAGAATGACCCATGTGGATTTGAGTAAAATGTGTATTCCAGTTTCTTGGGATGAATGACTCTGAAAATGTCCAATAGTTCTAGTTTATCTATCTCTTCATTTAGCTCGCTTATGTCTTTATTTATTTTCTGCCTGGATGATCTGTCAAGTTGAGAGAGTGGGGTGTTGAAGTCCCCTACTATGACTGTATTGCTGTTAATATATTGCTGTAGCTCTTTCAGTAGACGTTTGATGTATTTAGATGGCTTCTCATTGGGTGCATAGCTGTTAATAATTGTGAAGTCCTCTTGATTGACTGATCCTCTGAGCATTAAGTAGTGTCCATTCCTATCTTTTTAAATCTTATCTATTTTAAAGTCTATCATGTCAGATATGAGAATAGCTGTTCCTGCCCTTTTTTGTGGGCCATTGGCTTGTATGATAGTTTTCCATCCTTTCACTTTAAGTCTGTGTTTGTCTTGTTGAGTTAGGTGGGTTTCCTGTAGACAGCATATTGTTGGGTTGTGTTTTCTGATCCATCTTCCTACTCTGTGTCTTTTAATAGGTGAATTCAGGCCATTGACATTTATTGATATCAAAGATTGAAGATATTTTAGCGCCATTCTTGTAGAGTTTTAGAGTGTTCTGATATATGACCTATTTATGATGGTCTGACTGTTTATAGGAGACCTTTCAGAACTTCTTTCAGGGCAGGCTTGGTGATACTTGATTCCTTCAACTGTTGCTTGTCTGAGAAGGTTTTGATGCCTCCATCTAGTCTGAATGACAGTCTAGCAGGATATAGTATTCTTGGTTGAAAGCCTTTCTCATTGAGCACTCGATAGATATCTTGCCATTCTCTTTTGGCCTGTAGTG
Organism: Erinaceus europaeus; assembly: GCF_950295315.1. NCBI lineage: Eukaryota > Metazoa > Chordata > Mammalia > Eulipotyphla > Erinaceidae > Erinaceus > Erinaceus europaeus. Next base: position 26,957,807 of record NC_080182.1, read on the forward strand.
TTTGTGTGGAGAAGTCTGCTGCTAATCTTACGGGTTTTCTTCTGTAGGTGACTCTTTGTTTTTCTCTTGCAGCCTTCAGGATCCTTTTTTTTATCCTTATTCCTTTCCATTCTAAATATGATGTGTCTTGGTGTCTTTAAGTCTGGGTTAATTCTGTTTGGGACCCTCTGGGCTTCTTGAATTTTTATGTCTTTGATGTTGTCTAGACTAGAGAAGTTTTCAGCTATTATGGCCTGAAGAATGCATTCTTCCTCTCCCTCTCTTTCTACCTCTGGTAAGCCAATAATGCGTATATTGTTTCTTTTGAAGTCATCCCATAGGTCTCTGTTGTTGTTTTCAGCATCTCTTAATCTCTTTTTGAGATCTCTTACTTCTTTTTTAGTTGTCTCTAATTCATCCTCGATCTTGCTAATTCTGTCCTCAGCCTCATTGATTCTATTCTCTCTGCCCTCTACTGTTTTCTGGAGTTCATCTATTTTGTTTCCCTGTTCTGATACTTTTTTAGCTTGTTTAGCTAGTTCTGTTCTTAGCTCAGCTATTTCAGCTTTCAGCTCTCTAAGAACATTGAGGTAGTTAGTGTTTTCTTCCAGAGTCTCATTTGTTGTTCCTATATTTCTGATTACATTTGTTTAAAACTCTTTACTAACTCCTGTGATGATTTCCTTAGCTAATGTTTGGATGTTGAACTCGTTATTTTGTGCTTCACCCTTTGGGGGACTTTTAGCTGGACTGTTGTCCTGATTAGTTTCTCCAATATTTCTTCTTGTTGGTTTACCCATTTTATATATTATGTTATGAGTTCCCTCTCTTAGTACTTTTCAAATTACTGATCACTATTTCCTAGATTGACTTGTGTCTAAGTAAGGTAATTAAAGGGTTCACAGTGGTGGAAGTTAACAGTTGTTTCAATAGTATTTTAATCCCTAAGTTGGAGCTCAGTGATTTAAAAGCCTCTTTTTTTTTTTTTTTTTCTTCTCTGTAGACTATGGGAGCCTGAGGGCTTCTAACTTAGTCACTGACTCTTAACCAAGAGATAAGGCAAGGTGTGGCAGAGATAGTCTGGTGGTTATGCAAAGAGACTTTCACAGCCCCACAACTATGCCACCGAGGTATATGTCTTCTCCTGAATTTCCTGGTTAGATTTCTGTCCCTGGTGTCCCTCCCTGCTGCTGCTCCAGATTTTGAGGGCAATAGCAATGGAGACTCAGAGTTGCACTTGGTGAGTCTCCGGGGAGTCCTCTCCCCCCTTCAGCTGTCTCCTTGTTGGTGGAGGTGGTGTCTCAATGGATAGAGCATCGGACTGTTACCAGCCACTTAGTCTCTCCCTAGGCTTCTCTCTGTCACTAGCCACGTGTTTGCACTCACTGGTGATTTGGTGGGTTCCTGTAGTCGTTCTAGTCCTGTCTTGTTTCAGTCCCAGGTGGTCTCCTTTGGTATGCCTAGTTGATATGGGAGAGGAGAGGAGAAGAGAGGAGAGGAGAGGAGAGAAACAGATCTGCTGCTGCTTCTAAAACATTTCTATTTGGCTGTGTCTAATGGACACAATGCATCTCAATGGTATTTAGCAAATTTGTGTTTAAAAATGGAGAAAATACTGTCTCAGGGCAAGGTTCTAAATGTCCAAATGAAGTAATCTCTACCTGTTTTTTTTTTCTCTCTCTCTCTCTCTCTCTCTGTTTCTCTCTCTGTGTGTGTCTGTCTGTCTGTCTCTCTTTTTACCATTGCTCTGCTCAACTCTGGCTTTAAATAGTTTTGGGGATCAAACCTGGGAACTCAGGAAACTCAGGTATGAACAGAATTTGCATAACCATTATGCTATCTCCTCAGTCCTTCCACTTGAGTTTTTGATGTATCCTAGAAGAATGCAGAGGAGCTGGCTGCAGTACCAGAAAACTTCTGCCTCTCAGTTTGACATGGACAGTTTTCTCTCTCACTCACTGCTCAGAGTGATGTGGTTGTTTGGGGTCCTCCTCCAGGAAGTGCATTAGCGGCCCAGGCTGGAGTGACTGGTGAGCCTTTCAACACCTTGGCCCGGCTTCTGCCCGTCAAAAGGAGCAGCAGGCCATTTCAGGAGTGAGGATCCAGGTAGCAACACCACTTCCTTCCTTCCACACTCTAGCAGCCAGGACCTGGCCATGTGATTCTGAGCTTTAAGGAACATTAGAGAATAGTCTTGGGGACTGGGATCTCTGAGCATCTGCCAGATCTGCCACAGTGGGCAGGAAGATCAAGAGGATATTTTGTGTCCTGTAATAACTCTCCTGTGTTCTATTCTGTGTCACTCTGCTCTGTTCTGTGATTCCATTCTCTGAGATCCTATCATATTCTATTCTATTCTATTCTATTCTATTCTATTCTATTCTATTCTATTCTATTCTATTCTATTCTATTCTATTCTAATCTATTGTTTTCAATTCTAGGATATTCCCTCTGTGACATTCTACCAGTTCCTATTTTGTGATATTCTTTTATATTCTATTTTGTGATAATTCATTGTATTCTGTTCTATGATAGTTTATCCTATCTGATATTATTTTATCTTTTTTTAAATGGGTGACTTAGTATTAATTTACAAAATTATGTGATAATGGGTATAATTCCACACCATTGCCACCTCCAGAGTTCTATGTCCCCTTCCTTCCACTGGAAACTACAGTAGTTCTTCCAGGATCACTGAAGTGGGTTGACTGTTATTTCTATAATCATACCTCTCTCCATTTCTATCTATCTATCTATCTATCTATCTATCTATCTATCTATCTATCATCTATCTTTCTACATATATGTTTGTCCATCTGTTCTATGGTCCTGCCTTCTCTTCCTTTCTAAGCCACACATATATTGATTGTTACTTCCAAATGTCCTTCCTTTTGTCGTCCTTCTCTCTCCAGGTCTTGAGTTCAGAGCCCTCTGGTCATTTTGTCCAAACATTTCTCCTATCCTATCTTATCCTGCCATCTTCTCCTCTGCTATCCTATTGTAGTCTGTGGTGGCTCTGCTAGGTGGCAACAATGTAGGTGGCTGGATTTGGGATAGATGTGATTTTGACTCTGGGATAGGCAAGTCCTACTGATGATCAGAAGTGACTAAAAAGGGGGGGGGGAAAGAAGCTAAAAACATTCCCAGGGTTTTGGGTTTGGGGAGCATGGGTGGTGGTGGTCAGGAGAGGGTTGGGACTCCTCAGAGGAAAGAGACTTAGGGCAGGAAAACTCGTGACTGGTGAAATGCCCTGTGTTTGCACTGTTCTAGCTGAGACATCTATCATATGGATATGTGGCAAGGGCTGTAGGCTGAAGGGAGAAGTGGGAAAGTCACCGGCCAGGGCTATCATTGAGGACCATGCTTCCTCCGGGGAGTGGGAGAGAAGTCAGGTGGGTGAATGGGAGTGCAGGAGGTGGAACCAACAGCAATAGGCAATGTTTCTCTCACTGAGGAGAGTCAGGTGAAGGGACTCACCTGGCTTGTTAACAGTTCAGATCTCGGAGCACTGAAATTTGATGAATTTTATAAAGTATTGTTTTGTCTTTGTGGCCTCCGAAATCCTTGCTGTGTCACCATACTGGTCAGCTGATGTGTGCAGAGAGATATTTTTGAGTAGCATGGAGCTAACAGTCTCTTGAGTTAGCTGGAAGGCAGGACCACAGGGTGCTCAGGATGCCTTATGCATGAGGCTCCGTTTGTTATTCTGCTTTAGATCAGCCACAGCTGAGTGCTTAGATCATTAGCCTGTCCCCCCTGGAAGCCCTGCAACCCCAACTGTGCTCTTGGTCTTTTGGGTTCCCAGGAATTCAATTCAGCCCATGGAAAGTTCATTTCTAGATTTTACTTTAAAAATTTTTCAGTTAGTTTCCTTCTGTTCTTTTTCTTTCTTTTTTTTTTGGGGGGGGCCTACTGGGCTTTCATGCCTGCCTGTTTTCAGCACTCCCTATGGATTCTTGTTTTATTTTGCTTTTTCCTCTTTCCAGACAGAGGGTGAGAGACAGGGAGAGGGAGAAGAAGAGACACCATGGCACCTACCTCTCCACTGGTTATGAAGCTTTCCCCCTTGCATGGTGCTGTGGGGCTGGGACTGGGGTCCTTGAGCATGGCCAAGTGTATGCTCTATTGTATGAGCTGTCTCCCAAACCCCTTGGCCAGCCTCCTTCTGAACTCCCACTATTACAAACACCCCAGTCGAATGCCTTTTAGTGGGTGCCTCTACACTAGGTAGTCCTGGCTAAGCTGAAAGAAAGAAAAGACCTTGCATGGGGGGTAGGGGTAAGGGTAGGGTAGGGTTCTCAGGCTCTTTTAGACAGATGAATGGAGCTTATAATTCAGTTCTTCCACTGCCCCAGTACCTGCTGGGTTGTAATTTTTTTTTTCTTTATTTTGGCCAATCTTACTGGCTTTGAATTTTCAGAGAGTGCAAGTGGGCAGCCCTGTCTAGTATCTGATCTGAGTGGAAATGCTTCCAATTATTCATTGAGTATGATGTTTGCTGTAGGTTTGTTATATATAGACTCCACTATCTTCATGAATTTTCTATCGATTCCCTTTTTTTGTAGAGTTTTGATCATAAAGGGATGTTGTATTTTGTCAAAGGCTTTCTCTGCATCTTTTGATATGACCATGTGGTTTTTGGTCTTGCTTTTGTTGATGTGGTGTATCACGTTGATTGATTTATGTATATTAAACCAACCTTGCATCCCTGGGATAAATCCCACTTGGTCATGATGAACAATCTTTTTAATATACTGCTGTATCCGGTTGGCTAGAATTTTGTTCAATATGTTAGCATCTATGTTCATCAGAGATATTGGTCTGTAGTTTTCTTTTTTGGTTGTGTCCCTGTCTGCTTTTGGTATCAAAGTGATGTTGGCTTCATAGAAACTAGAAGGGCGTATTCCAGTGTCTTCTGGAAGACTTTTAAAAGTAGAGGTATTAGTTCTTCTTTGAAGGTTTTGTAGAATTCATTTGTAAAACCATCTGGTCCAGGACTTTTATTCTTGGAAACCTTTTTGATAGCTGTTTCAATGTCATTAGCTGTGATGGGCCTGTTCATGTTATCTAGTTCCTCTTTACTTAATTTTGGAAGTTCATAGGTATCTAGGAAATCGTCCATTTCGTCCAGGTTATCTAGCTTGGTGGCGTATAGTTGTTCATAGAAGACTTGCATGATATGTTGAATTTCTACGGTGTCTGTTGTGATATCTTCTCTTTCACTTATGATCCGATTTATTTGGGTACACAGAATATTCTTAATGAAGTCTGCATTTTCATGTGGCAGAAATCCTCTGAGTAGTGCTGTGTTGTCCACCATGATTTCTCACTGATGATCTAGGAAAATTGGGAATCAAATCTCTTAATACTTCAATCACAGGATGTAACAAATCCTCAACTTTGTTCAAAGACATGGTTGGACATCAGAAATGATCTGGAGCTATTGACATGCTGGGGTGCATATTCCCATTTTGAGATTTATTCCATGGGTTTCTAGGAAATGACAAAGGGACCTCTGCCCTTCATCTCTGGCCAGAATGGAAATCTTTTTTTTTTTTTTTTTCCTCCTCCAGGGTTGTTGCTGGGCTCGGTGCCTGCACCATGAATCCACCGCTCCTGGAGGCCATTTTTCCCCCCTTTTGTTGCCCTTGTTGTAGCTTCATTGTGGTTATTATTATTGCCCTTGTTGACGCAGTTCGTTGTTGGATAGGACAGAGAGAAATGGAGAGAGGAGGGGAAGACAGAGAAGGGGAGAGAAAGATAGACACCTGCAGACCTGCTTCACCGTCTGTGAAGCGACTCCCCTGCAGGTGGGGAGCCGGGGGCTTGAACCGGGATCCTTACGCCGGTTCCTGCGCTTTGTGCCACATGCGCTTAACCCGCTGCGCCACCGCCCGACCCCCTGGAAATTTTTTAATGTGAAAGCATGAAATATAAAAGTGACAGAATGGAAATCATGAAACTCATGAGTGATGTTACCTGGAAACCATACATTCTCTTAGAGAATCTACCTGAATTGGCCATCCCCACCACACTGCAAAGAGTGGACGCTTGGAGCCACTGTGACCTCACACAGCAGGAATCTCTGACTCCAAAGCACATATTACAGAGTGTGGAGTGAGACTGCACTAATTGGATCTTAGAGTCAAATGGTACAACTTGGTGCAACCTGCCATGATCATTACACCTCTGGTTCCTCTAGGCAGATGTACCAAGGGATCTGGTGGAAAACTTTCAAGCACACTTCTTCCAGATTGTTAGTTTCCAGCAGAGAATAAAGTTAGAAGACAGGTAAAATGCTCATTGGGGACACTCTGGCTCTGTCCTCCCCAGTTGGCTCTTATCACCTTTGTGCAGACACTACAATTGCAGGTCTGCAGAGATGAGGCAATGCCAGCCTGGCCTTTAAACTCTGCAGGTGCTTCTGATATGCTCAGCTCAGTCCACATGTTTCTTTATTCCTCAGACTTAGAACCAGGAGTGGCTTCAGTATTAGGCAGGTCATGGAAGGAGGTAAATTGACCCTATCAATGAAGTTTAGATGTTTTTAGATCCAGCTCTAGCCATTCCATAGCTCAAAAGTTTGCTTTCTGAGAGATACAAAGGGAAAATTTCTTTTTGTATTTTGTTTTTAAATCTCTCTCTCTCTCAATTGAGATAGAGGAAGAGAGAGGTACATAGAGAGACACCTGCAGCACTTCTTCTCCACTTGTGAAGCTTCCCCGCTGCAGGTGGTGACTGGAGGCTTGAACCTGGGACCTTGTGCACTGTAATACGTGTGCTTAACTAGGTGCATCACCACCAGGCCCCAGAAAAATTTCTTCTTATATTTACCCTTTAATTCAATAGCATAAAAATTTATTTTTACATGATATAGTCTATTAATTTTGGGTTCTTTGTCATTAGTCTTATTCTAATGACTTTCTTTTATTTGCTGTATGAGTTTTCAAGATACATATCGTATAATCTAGTAACATTAATAATTCATATTCAAGTAAGGTTTTAGTTATAACTCTAGTTTTTATTAGATAGTCATTTCTCTTATCTCCATAAGTGGTTAGTAATATTATGTATTATAATAAGTATCTTTGTAGTCTTTATTTTTTTTAAATCTCTATTGGGGGATTAATGGTTTATAGTTGTCAGTAAAATATAATAGTTTGTACATCCGTAACATTTCCCAGTTTTCCACATAACAATTCAACCCCCACTAAGTCCTCTTCTGCCATCATGATCTAGGGCCCACACACCCCCACCCCCAGAGTCTTTTACTTTGTTGAAATACACCGATTCCAGGCCAAGTCTCTGTAGTCTTTATAATAAAAGTAATTACATGGGAATAATTTTCAAAAATTTATTGAACTGGGGCCTTGTGAATGTGTGACTTCACTGATTCTTTGCCACTTATTTATTCAGACAGAGACCCAGAGAGACACAATAGCACCAGCATTGCCACTACCCCCCTTCACCCACCCCCACCCCACTCATTTTGCAGAGAATGGAATCTGGACCTCATATATGACTACCCAGCCAACCCCTGACATCAAACTCTTTAGAAGGGGATGGTTTTCAGTACATCAAACATTGACTTGTAGAATTTAATCTCATATTCCCTACAACATATCTAACAGTACTTTCTCATGAGGGTATAATCTCCTTGGATTTCTTAAGTTTAAACTAGATACTCTCATTGCTTACAGCTGGCAGGTAGGATATTTTTCACATTATAGTTTCTCACTGCAAGGTTGCAGTTGCTTTAAAAATCAAGAAAGCAAGGTGGAGACAATGGTGATTTTTTTTTTTCCTTGTTTGCCTGAGAGCCAGGGGCCCTAATCTGGTGTGGCAAGGAGAAAAAGTATTTGAGCTCATTTATATATTTTTTCTGCTTACTGTTCATTTTTTCAACATACCACTTCCACTTTAATAGGTAATGACAAGGCTGAGAGCCATTTAGTTGTGGGGAAACACAGGACAACATGAGCCCCATCTGACACCGACCTTTGCGCATGGGCTTCGGGTTTTGCATTTTTCATGTACTTAGTGCAAACAGAGAAATGAATGTGCTACCCAGATGTCTGAGTGAGGATAAAAGAAAGCAAATGTTTAGAAAAAGTCAGAATCTCGCTCTAGTTTTATCATTAGGTTTCTTTCTCAGGCAGACAGATTACCTTTCAGAACTGACCAGGGTTCTAGTTCTGCCAGCTTAATATTTATGCTCAGGAGTTTCTGGGCTTTCTTGTGTCTTGACTTTGTAATAATATTGCTTCTATTCTCCTTCTCCTCCTCCTCCTCCTCCTCCTCCTCCTCCTCCTTCTCCTTCTCCTTCTACTTCTCCTTCTTCTTCTCCTCCTCCTTCTCCTCTTCCTTCTTCGATTTTATTTATTAATGAGAAAGATAGGAGGAAAGAGAGAAAGAACCATAAAACAGAATATCATTGTGTCAGAAGGAATGCAATTCTGAGACATGTTGCAACATGGGTGAACCTTAAGGCACTATGCTGAGTTTCAAAAGCCAGTTGAAAAAAGACAAATGTTTTATGACTCAGTGATTCTACTTTTTTATGATTTAGAAAAAACTGTTTTATTTATTGGATAGAGGAATGGGGAGCTAGAGAGGGATAGAAAAGGAGAGATAGCTGCAGACCTGCTGTACCACTTGTGAAGCTTCCCCCTAGCAGGTGGAGAGTGGGGGCCTTGAACTAGAGTTCTCGCATGTGGTGACATGTACAGACCCACCACCAGCATGGGGCCCAGTTATTCTATTTTGCATCTATTCTAGAATAATGCACTGAGAGCAAGCAAATTCATTAAAATAGAATTATTACAGGGCTGGGGCAGAGGGGAAAGAATATGGAGTTATTGTCTAATGGGGAAAGAGTTTCACTTCAGGATGATGAGAAAACCCTGGAGAGGAACAATGTTGGTTGCTCCACAGTGTGAATATACTCAGTGCAGATACCTATACTTGAAATGGTTGCGTGGCGACGTTCATATTATTACGTATATCACATATGTTTCGTAGTTTTCTTGTACCTGCTTCACTAAATGTAATCAGTGTTGACTGTTTGAATCGCTGAGTAGTACTCCATAGTATATATGTCCCATCACTTCTTTATTCAGAGTTCCCTCCGTAGACATTTAGGCTGCTTCCATTCCTGAGCTTTTGTGAGTAATGCAGTTAGCAACATGGGGGTGTATATGTTCCTTCAAAATAGTACATTCGTGTTCTTTGGGTACATGCCCAAGAGTGGCGTTGTTGGACCCTGAAGCATTTCCATTTTTGTTTGTTTTAGAGCCCTCGTTACTGTTAAACAAAGGGCCTATAGCAGCTCACATCCCCAGCAAGACTGCATCCTTCACTCACAGCATACAGGCCCAGTTAGTTAGTTAATTAATTAATTAATTAATTAAATTATTTATTTTTAATGGGTGTACTACATATCAGAAAAGGCCTGGGATTAGTCACATGTAGTGGGAACATATGGACATTTGAAGCCATCACAGGACGTCTGGTCAGTTGAAAAACTGATCGAGGGGGCCAGGTGGTAGTGCACAGGGTTAAGCCCACATGGCACAAAGTACGAAGAACTGGCTCAAGGATCATAGTTTGAGCCCCAGGTTCCTCACCTGCACAGAAGTTGCTACACATGTGGTGAAGCAGGTCTGCAGGTGTCTATCTTTCTCTCCTCCTCTCTCAGTTTCTTTCTGTTCTTTCAAACAACAGCAGCAACAACAACAATGGAAAAAAGATGGCCCTTGGAGCAGTGTATTCATAGTGTGAGCACCAAGCCCCAGTGATAACCCTGGAGGCAGAAAAAAAAAAGCCAAAAACCAAAAAAAACAGGACACTTGGAATAATAGGTCTGGCTTAGAAAGGAAGAGAGGGCAGGGCCATAGGAAAAAACAAAAGGCAAATATATATAAATATTGATAGACAGTTAAAAAAAATAGTCAAGCCTTACCTATGATCTTGGGAGAACTACTATAGTTTCCAATGGAGGGAATGGGGACACAGCACTCTGGTGGTGGGAATGGTGTGCAGTTGTACCCCTGTTATATTATAATTCTGTAAGTTAATATTAAATCATTAATAAAAAAGCATCAGCAGATATGTGTATTAGGAAATAGTTTTATTATCTTTTATTTTATGTGTTTAATATTTTGTGTAGCACATTGTTTTTTTAAACTTAAGATTTTTTAAAGACCTAAACATGTTTCATCTATATCTAGTCCATTTATCTTAAGTGTACTGTTGCATTACATTATTACATCTGTTTATTTCTTGCTTCCCAAACTTTTGATAATACATAGCTGGAAATAAAATGCAAAACAACCGGTCCTCATGGCTTCTTTTTTTAAAAATTTATTTCTTTATTGGGGAATTAATGTTTTACATTCAACAGTAAATACAATAGTTTGTACATGCATAACATTCCCCAGTTTCCCATTTAACAATACAACCCCCGCTATGTCATGGCTTCTTACTATCATTACAAGGTTACATTTTAACATCACATTTAACCTGAAAGCAAAAAATCTAAAACTGGTAGAGAGGAAATCATCGTGCACGCGAACCCATGTGTTCTACATGAAATCAAACTTGGGATGAAGGTTCCATCAGGCTGTAGAGAGAGGGTAGTCTGATTCACTTAAGACTCAGAATGTAAGGGGCCAGGTGGTGACACACCTGGTTAAACATTCAGATTGCAGTGCACAAGGATGCAGGTTCAAGCCCCTGGTCCTCAACTGCAGGGGGAAAGCTTCATGTTATATCATGAGTGGTGAAGCAGGGCTGCAGGTGTCTCTCTGTCTGTCTCCCTCTCTATCTCCCCTTCTCCTCTTGATTTCTGGCTTTCTCTATCCAATAATAAATAAATAAAAATATTGAAAAAAAACTCACAAGGTATTAAGAACCTCTCACCCCAGAGCACTGTGGGAGATTGTACTACCTAGGTTTTAAAAAAAAATTTACTGGGAGTCCGGCGGAAGCACAGCAGGTTAAGCGCTCGTGGCGCAAAGCACAAGGACCAGTGGAAGGATCCTGGTTTGAGCCCCTGGCTCCCCACCTGCAGGGAGGTCGCTTCACAAGCGGTAAAGCAGGCCTGCAGGTGTCTTTCTCTTCTCCTCTCTGTTTTCCCCTCCTCTCTCGATTTCTCTCTGTCCTATCCAACAACAAAAACAATAATAACTAGAACAATAAAAAACAAGGGCAACAAAAGGGAATACACAAATATTGGAAAACTAATAAAATTTACTTATTTACTCAGGATAGAGATAGAAAAATTGAGAGGGAAAAGGGAGATGGATAAGGATGGAGATGGAGGGAGAGAGATTGAGAACTGTAGCACTATTGCCCTTCTCACTTGCATGAGGGGGCTGTGGGCTTGAAGCTGGGCCTTTGTGCACTGTAATGTGTGTGTTCTACCAGGAGCACCACTGCAGTAACTGGCTTTTATGATCAAAGTTAGTAGATTTGGTGAATTCTACATGATTGTTACCTTCAGATCCCTACACAGATGTGGCAAGAGAATTGATGGAAAACTTTTGAGCACAGCTCTTCCCAGATTATTAGTTTCCAGGAAAGAATAAAGTTAGGAGACAAGTAAAATGCTCACTGGGGACACCCTGTCTCTGTCGTCCCCAGTTGGCTCTTGTCACCTTTGTGCAGACACTACAACTGCAGGTCTGCAGAGAGACGAGGCAATGCCAGCCTGGCCTTTAAATTCTGCAGGTGATTTTCAACAGACACAGATCACCACACACACCTATCTGGGTAAGTGCCTCTTAATTGTTCACATTTAGAATTGTTGGCAAATGAAGTGAGTATGGGAAAGGGAAACTTGGATCTACTAGTGAGGTTTTGGTAACCTTACATTCAGATCTATAGTCCACAACTTAAGAGGATTTGTTTTCTGAGTAATGCAAAGGGGTATTACCTTTGATATTTATTCTTTATTTTGGTGACAAATCTTTTTTTTACATATATCTTTGTTTACATACGAAACACTTAGCCCAATATTCTCATTCATTTATCTGATTATTTTGCTTCATATGAAGTTTTCAATATGCATACTGTTTAGTTGTTTTATATTAAATCACTCCTACTTCACATTAACCAAAGAACTCATAAGTTTTTTTAAAAAATTTTATTAGTGACAATATTGATCTACAGAATTATGAGATAACAGGGGCAGAATTCCACACCATTCTCACCATTAAATTTCTGTGTTCTCATTCCCTCCGTTGGAAGCTGCAGTAGTTCTCCCAAGGTCACAGGTGTGGGATGACTATTATTTCTGTAACTATCTCTTTTTGTATATATTTGCCCCTTTTAATATGGTCTTACCTTCTCTTCCTTTCTAAGTCGCACCTATACCTATAATTACTTTTGAATGTCCTTCCTTTTTCCTTCTCTTTCCGGGTCTTGATGGAATTGGAGTTCAGAGCCCTCTGGTCATCTTCCCCTGACATTTCTCCCCTTTGGGGAATATGGACCAAAATTCTTCTTCTTCTTCTTCTTCTTCTTCTTCTTCTTCTTCTTCTTCTTCTTATTATTATTATTATTATTATTATTATTATTATTTGCCTTCAGGGTTATCACTGGGACTCAGTGCCTGCACTATGAATCCACTTCTTCTGGAGGCTATTTTTCCCATTTTGTTGCCCTTGTTGTTGCCCTTATTGTGGTTGTTATTGTTGTTCAAGCTTTTGTTGTTGTTGGATAGGACAGAGAGAAATGGAGAGAGGAGGGGAAGACAGAGAGGGGGAGAGAGAGATAGACACCTGCAGACCTGCCTCACCGCTTGTGAAGCAACCCCCCTGCAGGTGGGGAGCCGGGGGCTCGAACCGGGATCCTTACGTCGGTCCTTGCACTTTGTACCATGTGCGCTTAATTTGCTGTGCTACCGCCCAGTCCCCATTTTGTTTGTTTGTTTTGGGGTTTCTTGTTTGTTTGTTTTTGTTTTTAACAGAGCACTGAACAGCTCTGGTTTATGGTGGTGCAGAGGATTGAACCTGGGACTTTGAAGCCTCAGGCATAAGAGTCTCTTTGCATAGCCATTATGCTCTCTACCCCTGCCCGAGAACTCATAAATTTTAACTCTCTCTATTTTTTACAGATAGAGACAGAGATGGAGAGAGAAACAGAGACAGAGGGGTTGTGCACTTGGCAAAGCAGCACACTGTCCATGTGAGATAAGAGGAGTATAAGTGCACAACGTTTCCACCACCAGAGTTCTCTGCCCCCATCCTCTCCATTGGAAACTGCAGTGGTTCTCCCAAGAAACAGATATGGGTTGACTATTATTTCTATAACTATCTATATTTATATATATTTCCCCATTTTTGTCCCTTCTATGGTCCTGCTTTCTCTTCCTTTCTAAGTTACTACTTCCAAAGATCCTTCCTTTTTTCCTCTTCTCTCTCTGGATCCTGATGAATTGGAACTCCAAAAGCCCAACCCAAACCGACTAAGGGTTTCTTTCTGTTGTATTTTTCTCTTTTGATCTTAAAGGTCAAAAGAGAAAAAAGGTCCAAAGGTCACTGCTGATTGCAGTGACCTTAAGATCACAGTCCATTTGTGGATGTTTTGTGTCATGTTATCTATTAGGATTTTGGGTAATGGTAGACTGAAATTTTTCATTTTTTAAAATTAATTAATTAATTAATTGGATAGAGACAGAGAGAAGCTGAGGAGGAAGGGGGAGATAGGGAGGGAGAGAGGAAGAGAGACACCTGAAGCCCTACTTCACCACTCATGAAGCTCCCCTGTGTCCCCCACCCACCTCACCTACAGGTAGGGACTAGGCTCTTGAACCCGAGTCCTTGCACTTGGTGGAATGTGTGTCTGACTGTCTGTACCACCACCAGGTTCTCAAGAATGTGAACTTTCTGCATTGATCACTATCATTATCAGGGGATTAAAAGCATTCTTAACTGACTTGTCTTTGGTCTGAGAGCGACTCAGACTTCGCTCTTAGCTCTGAGATTTCCCAGTGGTAAATTTTCAAAGAGATCATTCAGATTTCTATTTGGCATTTTAAAAAAATCATTTTATTGGAGGGAAATAAGGGCCTGTGTGTCAGCTGTTGGCATATAGGTAGAGCCTTTTACTGCCTCTTGTGAGCTGTCTGCACACGGCCACCACCACCCATCCAACACTCTCTCCCTCTCTCTTTCTCTTTTATTTATTTTATTTATTTAGATTTTATTTATTTATCAATGAGAAGATAAGAGGAGAGAGAGGGAGAGAGAACTAGACATCACTTGTACATGTGCTGCCTGGAATTAAACTCAACAAATATTTATTATTATTTATTTTTATTTTTATTTTTACCAGAGCACTGCTAAGCTCTGGCTTATGGTGGTATGGGGGGCTTGAACCAGGGACTTTGGAGCCTCAGGCATGAGAGTCTCCTTGCATAACTATTGAGCTATCTACCCTGGCTTCTTTTTTCTTTTTCTTTCTTCCTTTTGTTTCTTTCATTCATTCTTTTTTTTTTTTTTTGCAGATTTCCTCACTCATACTCACTAGTAATTATAGAAATTGCTACATACCCATTGTTACGCCAGATGCTGCTGATTCAGGCATTGTCTTGTTCTTGAAATCTAAAATCAGGTTGATTTAGGAAGCTGTGCTGCAGTGTATAATGGTGGCAGGACGCATTAAGATGAATCCCTACATTATAATCCTGATGGCATCTGAAGTATTCACTTAGATTACTGAATGTGGTAATATCTATCAACTCCAACAATTTATCTTGCTTTTCCCCTTAGATACTTATTAGGTGTTTCTTCTCACCGGAAACATGAAGAAAAGCAACAAAATCACCACTTTGACTGCCATAAGAAAGTCTTATGTCTGAAATTGTCATCAGGGTCACAGTGGACACCACCTTCTTCTCTTCCATGTCCACACCTCCCTTCTCAAGCACAGGCCCAAACCAGATAGCTGGACCTCTGATCACTTGGCTCTGATCCACATAATGGTGACAGTAACTCGGGTTTCATTACTAGTTTGATTCTCTAATTTTTGAGATGCCATTAATTACACAATAAGTTCTCCATGTGTCCAGGTTGGTGAGAGATTTGTTTGTACTGCTTCTCTGTTGAACACCTTCTGGGTTATCATCTTTTGCCCTCAAATCGGTATTTCGGCAACATTCAGCCCTAACTCCTCACATCACAGTGTGTATTCCCTTTATGTCCACTGGTGTTCAGTTCTTCCTGTCCACTATTGCTTCACATAATGTGGCCTCACTTGGTCTTCTGGTTACCACTCATCCCCGAGTCATTTCTTTCCTTACTTGTTCACCAAACAGGTGACCTTCCAAGATGTCTCCTTTAGAGAACTCATGACCCACTCAAGTGGATGCATCCTGATTCTCTAGTATAGACCTCAGCAGTTGTCCCAGCATCTTTTTTAAAAATAATTTTTATTTATTTTCCCTTTTGTTGCCCTTGTTTTTATTGTTGTTGTAGTTATTGTTGTTGATGTCGTTGTTGTTGGATAGGACAGAGAGAAATGGAGAGGGGAGAGGAAGACAGAGAGGGGGAGAGAAAGATAGACAACTGCAGACCTGCTTCACCACTGGTGAAGCGACTCTTCTGTAGGTGGGGAGCTGGGGGCTCGAACCAGGATCCTTACGCCGGTCCTTGCACTTTGTGCTATGTGCACTTAACCCGCTGCACTACCGCCCGACTCCCCTCCCAGCATCTTTACAGCACCAACCTTTCTCCCAAAGCACATCCAGAAGAAGGGGCTTCCCAGATAATTCTGTTGCTCGTGAGTCTCCTTATGGTCATGAGCTTTTTGGATTGTATTGTTTATCTTTCTTTCATTTGCAGAAACAATGACTCAGTTTGTGAAAGTATCCAGAAACTGATGACCTCTGGCAACACCACTGTCATTCCTTTGGTACTAATTAGACCTGAAAAGCACATTATCAGGGTTCTAAGTTCTATATGGGGGAATAATAGTAACTGTTTCATTTCAGCACTTGACAGTTCTATTGTTTTTCTTAAGCTTCTATTTTTAATTTCATATTTTGTTAACATTTTTTCTTCTGAAAAAATTAATTGCACAGGAACTTTTATTTTTTTAAAACATTTATTTATTTTAATTAGAGATATAGAAACAGAGAGAGGGAGCGAAAGTGGGAGAGAGAAAGGTAGAGATATTAGGCTATTACGTATCTCTAGTTTACAGTGGTGCTGGGGATTGAACCTGGCAACTCAGAGTCTCTGGCATGAAAGTTTTTGGCAGGTGCTGTCTCCCCAGCCCAGGAAACTTTTAATTCTGATGCTTGTGCAGATGATAAGTTATAAATTTACTGTTTTATTACTGTAAAAAATAAATTGTTCTTCCATCTCTATTACTAAAACATGTTCATCTAACCTTATTTGGTAAATCATGTTATATCCAGTGCATCTTGAGATAGTTGGTTAATCACAGGAAGATAAATAATAGCATAAGCATCGTTTAATTGATTAGTATACTTGAAGTCATTCCTATTGTGACAATTCATTTCTGTCTTTTATTGAGAAAATGCTGTTTTACAAGATTGTGTTGCTTCAGGGATATAATTTTACACTTCCTCAGAATATATTAGTTTTTTTTTCTTTTGCCTCCAGGGTTATTACTGATGCTCAGTGCCTGCACTGTGAACCCACTGCTTCTGTTGGACATTTTTTTCCATTTTGTTGCCCTTGTTGTTGTTGTTATTATTATTGTTGCTATTGCTGTTGTTGTTGTTGGATAGGACAGAGAGGGGGCAGAGAAAGACAGACACCAGAAGACTTGCTTCACCGCTCATGAAGCGACCCCCTTGCAGGTGGGTAGCCGGAGACTTGAACCAGAATCCTCAGGCCGGTCCTTGAGCTTCACGCCATGTACGGTTAACCTGTTGCGCCACTGCCCGGCCCCCTCAAAATATGTTAATACATTCACCTTTCACCCTGATGTCAAAAAAACAACAAACAGAATTACTGAGATAAAAAATGCCATTACTGGGACTATCGATCAACCAGTCAATGCCCATGTTCAGCAGGGAAGCAATTACAGGAGCCAGACCTTCCACCTTCTGCATCCCACAATGACCCTGGGTCATGCTCCCAGAGGGTTAAAGAATAGGAGAGCTATCAGGGGAGGGGATGGGATATGGAGTTCTGGTAGTGGGAACTGTGTGGAGTTGTACCCCTCTTATCCTATGGTTTTGTCAATGTCTCCTTTTTTACATTAAAAAATGCCATTAGCAGTGCAGGAGGGTTCCTTTGACCCCACACCCTCTCCAGCATTTGCTGCTGTTACCTTTTCTGATGTATGACATTCTCACAGGAGTGAAGTGATATCTCATTGTTGTCTTGATTTGCATTTCTCTGACAGTCAGAGACTTGGAACATTTTTCATGTGTTTCTCGGCCTTTTGGATCTCTTCTGTGGTGAATATTCTGTCCAAGTCCTCCCCCCATTTTTGGATGGGGTTATTTGTTGTCTTGTTGTTGAGTCTGGCAAGCTCTTTATATATGTTGGTTATTAAACTCTTGTCTGATGTATGGCATGTAAAGATCTTCTCCCATTCTGTGAGGGGTCTCTTGGTTTGGGTAGTGGTTTCTTTTGCTGTGAAGAAGCTTTTTAATTTCATGTAGTCCCATAGGTTTATACTTGCCTTAGTCTTCTTTGTAATTGGATTCGTTTCATTGAAAATGTCGCTAAAATTTATGTGGAAAAGAGTTCTGCCAATATTTTCCTCTAAGTATTTGATAGTTTGTGGTCTAACATCCAAGTCCTTGATCCACTTGGAATTTACTTTTGTATTTGGTGAAATACAGTGATTCAGTTTCATTCTTCTGCATGTTTCAACCCATTGTTTCCAACACCATTTGTTGAAGAGACTCTGCTTTCCCCATTTAACAGTCTGGGCCCCTTTGTCAAAGATTAGATGTCCATAGGTGTGGGGGCTTATTCTGGGCTCTCAATTCTATTCCACTGGTCAGTGTCTATTCATGTTCCAGTACCAAGCAGTTTCGATGACAATGGCCCTATGATACAGTTTGAGATCTGGGAGTGTGATGCCTCCAGTTCTGTTCTTTCTTCTCAAGATTGTTTTGGCAATTCTAGGTCTTTTCTGGTTCCAGATAAATATTTGTAGCATTTTTTCTATTCTCCTAAAAAATGTGCTTGGGATCTTGATGGGGATAGCATTAAATTTGTAGATGGCTCTGGGCAATATATTCATTTTGATGATGTTAATTCTTCTAACCCATGAACATGGTGATATATCCTAAAGAACCCAACACATCCATCCAAAAAGATCTGTGTACACATATGTTCTTGGCAGCACAATTTGTAATAGCCAAAACCTGGAAGCAACCCAGGTGTCCAACAACAGATGAGTGGCTGAGCAAGCTGTGGTATATATACACAATGGAATACTACTCAGCTGTAAAAAATGGTGACTTCACCGTTTTCAGCCGATCTTGGATGGACCTTGAAAAAATCATGTTGAGTGAAATAAGTCAGAAACAGAAGGATGAATATGGGATGATCTCACTCTCAGGCCGAAGTTGAAAAACAAGACCAGAAAAGAAAACACAAGTAGAACCTGAAATGGAATTGGCGTATTGCACCAAAGTAAAAGACTCTAGGGTGGGTGGGTGGAGAGAATACAGGTCCATGAAGGATGATAAATGACATAGTGGGGGTTGTATTGTTAAATGGGAAACTGGGGAATGTTATGCATGTACAAACTATTGTATTTACTGTTGAATGTAAAACATTAATTTCCCAATAAAAAAATAAATTTTTAAAATATGCCCTTGATCTTAATCTTACATATAAGAAGATGCAATTATTTTATTAATCTTTTATTTTTCCATCTCTTTTCCTTCAAGTTCATAAATTGTTTATTTTCATAAACATTTTCATGAATATATATTTTAAAATTTTTATGGGGGAATTAATGGTTTACAGTAAGCAGTAAATACAGTTGTTGGTATATGTGTAAATTTTCTGTAAAACACTCTCATCCTCAGCCTATGTCCCTTCCATTATTATGCACCAGCATGTAAGCCCCCTCCCAGAATCCTTTACTTTGGTGCAACACACCAAACCCAGTTCAAGTTCTGCTTTGTGTTCCCTTCTGTTCTTATTTCTCAACTTTCGTCTGTGAGTGAGATCATCCCATATTCATCCTTCTCTTTCCAGCTTCTCTCACTTCACATGATTCCTTTAAGCTCCATCTAAGATGAGGTGAAGAAGGTGACTTCATCATTTTTTTAAAAAAAATACTATATTGTCTTTATTTATTTATTTATTCCCTTTTGTTGCCCTTGATTTTTTTTAATTGTACTTATTATTATTGTTGTTCTTGATGTTGTCATTGTTGGATAGGACAGAGAGAAATGGAGAGGAGGGGAAGACAGAGAGGGGGAGAAAAAGATAGACACCTGCAGACCTGCTTCACCACTTGCAAAGCAACTCCCCTGCAGGTGGGGAGCTGGGGGCTGGAACCGGGATCCTTATGCCTGTCAGTGCGCTTTGCACCACCTGCCCTTAACCCACTGCGCTACCGCTCGACTCCCAACTTCATCATTTTTAATAGCTGAGTAGTATTCCATTGTGTAGACCACTACTTCCTTAGCCACTCATCTGTTGTTGGACACCTAGGTTGCTCCCAGGTTTTAGCTATTTCAAATTTGGTACTATGAACATAGGTATACACAGATCTTTTTGGATGGGTGTGTTTGGTTCCTTAGGATATAACCCTCAGAGAGGGATTGCTGGGCCATAGGGTAGGTCCATGTCTGAATACTTGGGTAGAGAATAATGGTATTATTATCCTACTCAGGGCACTGCTTAAAGAGGGGAGAACATATATATCTTGGAACTGAGTGTAAAGCAAGTCCTAGTTTTGACTTCTATTAGCTCTTGAACTGCTTGCGTGTGATATTTCTTATATCAAATGTTAATGATCACAATAGCACTGTCTCTGCCAAGATGGAACCAGCTGCTGGCATTCATGCTTTTTAACTTGATATAATCTCATTTGTTTAATCTTGTTTTGTTTCACTTGCCCATGTGGTTGCATCTCCAAATACACACTTGATATTAAGGTCCTGAAATGTTTCACTGTATGTATTTCTATTTTATCATTTCATTTCTAATATACAGGTCAATGATCCATTTTGATTTAATTTTGCATATGGGGTTAAGTGGTGTTCTAATTTCACCTTTCTACACATAACTGTCCACTTTTCCCATGACTGTTGTGGAAGAGACCTTCTTTTTCCCATTGAGTAGTTTTGGCCCCTTTGCCATGTATTAAGTATATACGGTCTTATTTCTATATTCTTTATCCTGTTCTGTTATATTCTGTTGTTGATCCAAGTATATATATTTTTTGTTCCAGTACCACACTGTTTTAATTAGTATTACTTAGGAAGATAAACTGAAGTCAGGGAGCATAATGCCTCCATTTTCCTTATTAGTGTTCTGGCTATTCAAGTTTTTTTTTTTTTTTCATTTTTCTCTTTGCCCCTGAGCCTGAAATCTGATATGCCAGTGGATCCAAGTTATTGTCTGGGGAGATGATGTCATGGCTGGAAAAAAGACCAGAAAGCTGGATCAGGGAAAGAGCGTAGCTCCTTAATATGGGAAAGGGGTATAAATATTGTTGACTGTAAGCCATATACAAATTTAATGCTATCCCCATCAAGATCCCTACCACATTCTTCAGGAGAAACGAACAAATGCTACAAATATTTATCTGGAACCAGAAAAGACCTAGAATTGCCAAAACAATCTTGAGAAGAAAGAACAGAACTGGAGGTATCACACTCCCAGATCTCAAATTGTATTATAGGGCCATTGTCATCAAAACTGCTTGGTACTGGAACATGAATAGACACTGACCAGTGGAATAGAATTGAGAGGCCAGAATAAGCCCCCACACCTATGGACACCTAATCTTTGACAAAGGTGGCCAGACTATTAAATGGGGAAAGCAGAGTCTCTTCAACAAATTATGTTGGAAAAAAATGAGTTGAAACATGCAGAAGAATGAAACTGAACCACTGTATTTCACCAAATACAAAATTAAGTTCAGGTGAATCAAGGACTTGGATGTTAGACCACAAACTATCAGATACTTAGAGGAAAATATTTGCAGAACTCTTTTCCACATAAATTTTAAAGACATCTTCAATGAAAATTAATCCAATTACAAAGAAGACTAAGGCAAGCATAAACCTATGGGAGTAGATCAAATTAAAAAGCTTCTGCACAGCAAAATAAACCACGGCCCAAACCAAGAGACCCCTCACAGAATGAGAGAAGATCTTTACATGCCATAAATCAGACAAGAGTTTAATAACCAACATATATAAAGAGCTTGCCAAACTCAACAACAAGAAAACAACCCCATCCAAAAATGGGGGGAGGACATGGACAGAATATTCATCACAGAAGAGATCCAAAAGGTCAAGAAACACATGAAGAAATGTTCCAAGTCTCTGACTGTCAGAGAAATGCAAATCAAGACAACAATGAGATATCACTTCACTCCTGTGAGAATGTCATACATCAGAAAAGGTAACAGCAGCAAATGCTGGAGAGGGTGTGGGGTCAAAGGAACCCTCCTACACTGCTGGTGGGAATGTCAATTGGTCCAACCTCTGTGGAGAACAGTCTGGAGAACTCTCAGAAGGCTAGAAATGGACCTACCCTTTGATCCTGCAATTCCTCTCCCGGGGATATATCCTAGGGATCCCAACACACCCATCCAAAAAGATCTGTGTACACATATGTTCTTGGCAGCACAATTTGTAATAGCCAAAACCTGGAAGCAACCCAGGTGTCCAACAACAGATGAGTGGCTGAGCAAGCTGTGGTATATATACACAATGGAATACTACTCAGATGTTAAAAATGGTGACTTCACCGTTTTCAGACGATCTTGGATGGATCTTGAAAAATTCATGTTGAGTGAAGTAAGTCAGAAACAGAAGGATGAATATGGGATGATCTCACTCTCAGGCCGAAGTTGAAAAACAAGATCAGAAGAGAAAACACAAGTAGAACCTGAATTGGAATTGGTGTATTGCACCAAAGTAAAAGATTCTGGGGTGGGTGTGGGTGGGGGGCGAGAATACAGGTCCAAGAAGGATGACAGAGGACCTAGTGGGGGTTGTATTGTTATATGGAAAACTGAGAAATGTCATACATGTACAAACTATTGTATTTACTATAGAATGTAAAACATTAATTCCCCAATAAAGAAATTTAAAAAAAAGAAAACTGACATTGGATTTTTCTTAGGCATTGTGTTAAGTATCTTGATCGCTTTCAAGAAAGATGGCTATTCAGTACTATTTATTCTTCTAGCTCATTAACAAAAGATTTTCTTTATTTCTTTTGACAATTTCCTGTAGTTTTCATCATAAAGATCCTTCATCTCTGTTTTAGATTCACCCCAAATTATATGTGTGTGTATGTTTGTGGATATGTATGTGTTTTAGATAGAGATAGAAAGGGATAATGGAAGAGAACATAGCACCAAAACCTCCTTCAGTGAGGTGGGGGTTGGGCTCAAACCTGGGTGGTGCACATGGCAAAGCAGCACGCTATCCAAGTGAGCTATTTTGCTGGCCCTGCATTTTATCCTTTTGGCATCATCTGTAAATAGGATTCTTTTCTTCATTTTCCTTGCCTCCTTTTGATGGGAAAAAGTTGAGACATTCTTAAGAGATGCCTTAACAATCTCATGCCATATCTTTAAAGGACTAATAGTCATAATAATAGCTAACATTTCTATAGAAGTCATTGTGTGAGATAGTTTTTTTTTTTTATTAGATTTGGCATGCTATTTAATCTTTCTGTAATGACAAGATCTCTCAGTTTTGGTAATGTGATTATTTTTCCATTAACTCATCAACCGACTTCAGCAGATCTGTCATTTTAGTTGAATCAATACCTAAGGAAACCAGGTCACTTAATAATACTATCAGCCTATTCAAGTTCTTTTTTTCTTTTTGCCATAAGCATTGTAACAAAACAACAAACATATGACATTATTTGAGGGCTTTGCAGTGAATATTGTTTTTGATAGGGTCTTCTTTCAACCTTGTGAAATTGTATACGAAAAGTGTTGACCTGTGATTTTAGGGAGAAGAGTATAAAGTGGGAATGAAATAGAGATTAGTGATGGCATCTGGGGAATGTGAAGGTCGGTTTGAGTACATCGGCGTGAGAAACGATGCAGAAGGATTTACCCACATATTTTGTTGATGGCTATAATAATACAGGTTGATATTTATGAGGGCAGTAATGTTTCTGATAATTTTTTTTTTTGCTTTTCTTCTCAGCTTTTTTTTTTTTTAGCTATATATTCCTTTTCTCCATGAATTTGAGTGAAGACATGAAACTTCATGCTATTGTTGCCACAAGAAATGCCTTTTTCTCTGAAGTTGGCATTGGGACCTTAGCTAACACCTTCCTTCTTCTCTCCTACACTCTGATATTCCTTCTCCAGAGCAAGCCCAGGCCCATGGATCTGATTATCATTCAGTTGGCTTTAATTCATATAATGGTGCTGATGACAACGGGCTTCCTGGTTACAAACATTTTTGGTTCTTCACACTTCTGGAATGACTTCACCTGTAAATTAGTTATCTATATTAGTAGGTTGTCAAGGAATCTGTCCATTTGTACCTCTTGCCTGCTGAGCATCCTGCAGGCCATCACCCTCAGTCCTCAAAGTTCCTGTCTAGCCAAGTTCAAACATAAATCCTCACAACATAGCCTATATTGCCTTTTTCTCCTATGGCTCTTCAATATGTCCATGAACACACACTTCTTTGTCTCCATTTTTGTCAATCTCAATGTGTCGTCAACCCATGTTCTATTCGTAGCTGAATTCTGCTCTGTTTGGCCTCAGAATTATTTCCTCATGCAGATACTGTTCACACTCATGATCTTCAGAGATGTCACTTTCATTGGGCTCATGCTTCTTTCTAGTGGCTACATGGTGACTGTCTTGTACAGGCACAGGAAGCTGTCTCGACAGCTTCACAGCACCAGCCTTTCCCCCAGAGCAGCTCCAGAAAAAAGAGCCACTCAGACCATCCTACTGCTCATGGGTTTCTTTGGGGTGATGTACATTATGGACTGCATCATGTCCTCCTCAAGAACAGTGTGGGCCAATGACCCAGTTCGTCTTTATGTTCAGGTACTTGTGGCCAATGCCTATGCCACCATTAGTCCTTTTGTGCTAATTAGTACTGAAAAACGATTCATCACATTGAGGAAGACAGTTACTGTTTAGTAATTTAGTGAAGGATAATTTCTCCCAAGATGAACAAATTCATCATTCTCTTCTACATGAATGTGTATGTTTCACATGTTACTCTTAGTCAAGTAGAATATATGTGATCCTGCACTTTCTGCTAGACATTTAACAAAGCATATATTACAAGATAGATGATTTAACCACAGCCTTACCTGGGGTAGGGTAACATACATTTTTTTTTCCTTTTCCTTGCCAAGGTATAGTGAATACTGATCTATAAATTAGTTTTCTTTTTTCATGTATTTAAAAAATACAACACTGGGAGTCGGGCTGTAGCGCAGCAGGTTAAGTGCACGTGGCACAAAGCACAAGGACCGGCGGAAGGATCCCAGTTTGAGCCCCGGCTCCCCACCTGCAGTGGAGTTGCTTCGCAATCAGTGAAGCAAGTCTGCAGGTATCTTTCTCTCCCTCTCTCTGTCTTCCCCTCCTCTCTCCATTTCTCTCTGTCCTATCCAATAATGAGATGACAACATCAAGAATAACAACAATAACTACAACAATAAAACAAGGGAAACAAAAGGGAATAAATAAATAAATCTAAAAAAAATTTAAAAAATACAACATTGGGGGCTAGGAGTAGCATAGTGGGTTAAGCGCATATGGCACGAAGCACAGGAACCTGGGCAAGGATCCTGGTTCGAGCCCCAGGCTCCCCATCTATGGGGGGAGGTTTGCTTCATAGGCAGTGAGGCAGGTCTGTAGGTGTCTATCTTTCTCTCCCCCTCTCTGTCTTCTCTTCCTCTGTCCATTTCTCTCTGTCCTATCCAAAAGAACCAGGAATAACAACAACAATAATAATAACAAGGCAACGAAAATGGAAAAATTGGCCTTCAGGAGCAGTGGATTGGTAATGCAGGCACTGAGCCCCAGCGATAACCCTAGAGGCAAAGAAAAAAAAATCATTACTCGGGTGAGACCTTTCCTTTCATAGTATTCTCTAATTCCATCCCAGGTGATTCACTTTCTAACAAAGTCCCACAACCTAGAATATACACTAGTTTCGGTGAGAGAGAGCATATGTTCACACGTATCCATAAACTACTGCAAAATATATACCTGAAAGCAGAAGTACACTAGAGTTTGCAGTGAGTACCCCCCTAACACTTCCTCTCCACTATTCCAAGCTTTGGGTCCATGATTGCTCAACAATTTGTTTGGCTTTGTACGTTAACTCTCTTTTCAGTCACCAGGTTCCAGATGTCATCAGGATGCCGGCCAGGCTTCCCTGGACTGAAGACCCCACCAATGTGTCCTGGAGCTCCGTGTCCCCAGAGACCCACCCTACTAGGGAAAGAGAGAGGCAGACTGGGAGTATGAACCGACCAGTCAACGCCCATGTTCAGCGGGGAAGCAATTACAGAAGCCAGACCTTCTACCTTCTGTAACCCACAATGACCCTGGGTCCATGCTCCCAGAGGGATAGAGAGTGGGAAAGCTATCAGGGAAGGAGGTGGGATATATGGAAATTGGGTGGTGGGAATTGTGTGGAGTTGTTCCCCTACTACCCAATGGTTTTGTTAATTAATCCTTTCTTAAATAAAAAAAAAAAATCAACATTACTTATCTGTTGATTCTTCTCATGAATTTATAGGCTCAAAGCAACATGACTCACAATCCCAACAATCTATGTAAATTGAGGAACAAATTCTAAGACATATGTAAAATGCAAGTTACTCCTCATATCAAAAACAATCGAGTAGGAATAAAACTGTAAGACCTTGCTTCCCATTTTATTAAGGGGCAGGTGGAGGCACAATCACCAAAGCACATACATTACCAACTTTATTAGAATTTATCTAGTCAGGACTCTGCTTCTTTCATAATTATAAACATAAGTGTCTATGGGGTAGAATAGAAAACCAAGAGTAAAAGCCCCATTTGTTTGCCCACCTAGTTACTGACAAAAATACTAAAATGATCCTACAGGGAAAGGAAGTACTGTTTTTATATATGTCATGATAGTGATTGTATAATGGCTTACAAGATTATAAGAGCAAAGAGGTGCTGTTTCATACCTTCACCAAAGTTCTGTGAATAAAGAAAAGTTTTTACTTTCTTTCATTTATTTTCTCAGAGAAGTTTTAGAGGGAAGGAAATAGGGACTAGAGAGGATGAGAGATACACCTGTAGTTCTGCGTTACCGCTTGTGAAGCTTCCCCTCTGCAGGTGAGGAACCCGAAGCTGGAACCTGGGTACTTGAGCATGGTAACTTGTGCGATCCACTGGGGAAGTGGTTTTTTATTTTTTTTTTCTTAACACAGATAGGTTTTGTATGAATAGATACACTTGTGAAGAAAACGAATGTGTCTGGGATCTTTTACTTCACACACGAATTCAATACGATGATGTAGTTCAATAACAAAGATAAATCAAAAAGCCTTTAGTAGAACACATAAGCACATTTTAGTATGACGTATAATTACTCATGTTGCACAGGCCAATATGTCTTAGGATGCTCTATCTGAAAACATGATGGTTGAGACTTCATAAGAGCGATTATGTTCATCATAGTTACAAATGAAAACAGTAACGGGGCGGGGCCAGGGAGATAGTAAAGTGCTATGCAACAGCTTTGCCTATCGGAGACTCGGAGACTCCAGAGGCCCCACATTCCAGGTCCAGCACTACTGTATTCTCGAACTGGTCTGTGCTTTGGTTTTTCGTCCATGAAAATAATTAAGTCTTTTCTTAAAAAAAAGAAAACATAACAAAGAAGACATACCTGAGAAGAAAACACGCCAAAATATCTACCATTACCTGTGTCCATTTCATATAAAGAACTACAACTCAGTAATAGAGAGAGACAGTCAAGATTAACAGAAGATTTGAATGGACACGTAGGAGAACAAGGTACCAGAAGAGCAATAAATACATGAAAATATCTCATCCTTTAAAAGAGCACAGTAAATGGTTCTATGTCTGACAGTCAATTATATATTCATTAGAATATATCAAAGCATAAACCAAATAATAGTTATTAAAAAACAGATAACAGGTGTTGGGGAGGATGTGGTAAAAAGGGAATGTAAATTGGTACAGCTGAATTGGTGAATAGTATAAAAGTTCCTCAAAAATTTAAAAAGGATTACTGAGCAGATTACTTAATGACAGATTACTTAATTTATTAAAATAAGATCATTTAGTAGAGCAATGATTCTTTGTATTTATGCAAAAATGAAAACACAAAGTTGGAAATCTATGTGCACCCCTTGTTCACTGCCACATTATTTATACTTTCTATTATACACAAGTGACTGAGGTATCTGTTTAGTGGAGAAAAAATGTGTGTGTGCATGCATTTACAAACCATGTATGTGTGTATTACTGGATCATAAAACAAATGAGATATTGCCATTGTGATAACATGGGTGAATTGGGATGTCCTTTTGGTAATAAGTTCTACACAGGAAGCCAAAACATCACGTTCTCAACTATGTGTGGACTCTAAAGTCAAGAACAGGCAACAAGGTACAGATCTATTCAGATAGTGAGGACGTAGAGACATGTCCTTCTCCAAGCAAGCAAGATCACTGCAGGATAACTAACTGCACTCAGGCAAGAGCTCTCTGAGACATGTAACTTTAATCTGGGATCAAGCAGTGAGCGATACGGGACTCTCCATGTCCCCAGTGCATCATGAACCTATTTCAACACTGCAGTTGGGAATATGCTAGAAGTGGTGGGAGCCCAAGCACCAACTTTCCTGGTGACTTCTGCAGTTTTCTGAGAGCAGGACTGGTTGAGACCACTGTGGGATTTGATCTCTGTACTAGCAGAGCCTCTAGACAGATTCCAGCCACTGCTCAATAGTAGATTTACATGGGAACTGAGAGACATTTATTATGAGTGCTAACTCTTGGCGGGCAAACATCAGCCCTCATCAGAGTGATGGCAAAGCCACTGTACTCTGTGGACCTCCTGTAGCATAACAAGCTAGCAAGGGGTCCCCGCTGCCTGCCAGACTGTTTTCTCTGACAGCCTGGAAAGGTAGTGGGCACTGTCACTACCTTTCAGTCCTTTTGGAACTGAGTCCCTGCCCATAGGAACCTTGTGGCTGCTGAATGCTTGTAGCTGTGCGCTCCTGGTTGCTACCCAGACTGTCTTGACCTTGTGATAGAAGCTTTCCAGGTCCTTGGGACTGCATATAAGCCCCTGGTCATAGCCAGACCTGCTCAATCACATACTCCCACTACAGGTGATCATGGAGCGACATAGAATAAGAAGACAGAGGACAGGGGATGGGTGGTGGTGCACCTGGTCGATTGTACTCATTACAGTTTGCTAGGGCCCAGGCTCAAACCCCTGGCTCCCACTTGCAGGGCACAAGCTTCACATGCAGTGAAATAGTGCTGCAAGTATCCCTCTCTCCTTCTCTACCCTCCCCTTCCCTTTCGATTTCTATCACAAGTAAATAAATAACAGAGAACATTGCCCACTCTTACGGATTAAGACCCAAGTTTGAGATCAGCCCTCACTCCACTTCAGTACCTGTATTCTCTCTCTGCCTATATTCAAAGTTGACCCACAGTAGTAAAGCACTGGAGATGATATAAATAATAATAAATTCAATATCAATAGAGCTATATGAACTTCCTAAAGAAGACTTCAAAATAGTGATCATAAGGATGTTTACAGAAGTGGGTTCAGTGGAAGAAAAACTCAACAAAGTCAAAGAAAGAACTGAAATCATAGAGCTGAAGCACTCAGTAGCTGATCTGAAAAATGCAGTGGGAAGACTGCTGGCAGAAAGACAGAAAGCAAAGGTATCTCTTTATGGTAAGCTTGAAGATAAAGTAGAGGAAACCATAAAAATGAAACATTACAAATAAAAATATATGTTAGAGTTATGGGCCAACATCAAGAAGAAGAACATTTGCATCGTAGGACATCAGAAGGACAACAGAGAGAGAAAGGAAGATAATTTTTATTTGAATAAATAATAACTAAGAATTTACTCAGTCTAAGAAAGGAAACAGATACCGAGACCCAGAAAGCTCCAAGAGTTAACTACATAAGACCACATCAGTGCACCCAAAAATTCATTATAATTCAAATGGCAAAGATCAATGCTAAAAAGAGAAAGTTACATTTAAGATAACTCTCATAAAACTGTCAGTTGCTATTTCTCCATCCTTTCCTTCCTTCTTTCTTTTTTTCTATTAGAGGCAGAGGTTAAGAGGTAACAGATACAGGGAGGGATAAAGAGAGACACTTCAGCACTGCTTCATCACTTGTGAAGCTTCACTCCCTGCAAGTGGGGTCTGGGGGACTGAACCTGGGTTCTTGCGTATGGTAATCTGTGCACTCTACTGTTTGCCACCTGTCAACTGATTTTTTTTTCTTAAGAGTAATTTCTATAGTCCAAAAGGGACTGGAATGCTATATTCAGGGTAATTTTTCTCCCTTCCAGAAGCCTTCTGATCAATACCACACTGGTGACCATGAATGATTTCTCTCTGTTTCTTCCAGAGGGCTTAGGAGTAAAACTTCTCAGTTTCTTACTCACTGAGTGTAGCAAGTGCCCAGCTTTCAGCAGAATATGTATTGCACATCAGAAATGGCCAGTGGTTATTGACATGTAATGGGCCATTCCAGTGATTTCCATAAAATGAAAAGGAAAAGGGACTTATTACCTAAAGTAAAATGGATATATTTTTAAAATATTTATTTATTTATTCCCTTTTGTTGCCCTTGTTTTATTGTTGTAGTTATTGTTATCATTGTTGGATAGGACAGAGAGAAATCAAGAAAGGAGGGGAAGACAGAGAGGGGGAGAGAAAGATACCTGCAGACCTGCTTCACCGCTTGTTAAGTGACTCCCCTACAGGTGGGGAGCCAGGGGCTCGAACTGGGACCCGTTCACCAGTCTTTGTGCTTCAGGCCGCCTGTGCTTAACCCGCTGTGTTACCACCCGACTCCCAGTAAAAGGGATATTTTTACATTTCATTTGATCTGAGAATATGGAATAAAAGATTGATAGAATGGATACCATGGACATGTGAGTCGTGCTATTGGAATCCTAGTGTTCCATCTGCAAAGAAACCTAAGTAAGGATTCAGGTCCACATCCCAAAGCTGGAAGAAGATACTCAGTGTGGGATAGGCCTACACTAATTGGATCTTTGGGTAAAAGGACTGAACTTGGCGTTGTCTGTAATAATTAGGAATCTTTTGGCTCCACAAGGGAACTGATAGGAAAGTTTTGAGCACAACTCTTCATGGACTGTTTGTGTCTCGGAAGAAAGAATAAAGTTAGAAGCAGACAAGTAAAATACTCATTGGGGACACCCTGCCTCTGTCCTCTCCTGTGGGCTCTTGTCACCGTTGTGCAGACACTACACTTTCAGGTCTACAGAGAGATGAGGCAATGCCAGTCTGGCCTTTAAACTGTGTAGGTCTTTCTTACATGCACAGATCACCCCACATGCCTGTCTGGGTAAGTGCCTCTTTGCTCCTCAGACTTAGAATCAGGCTTCAGGTTATGAAAGGAGGCAATTTGGGTCTTGTAATGAAGTTTTGGTAACTTTAGATCCAGATTTGTTATTCTTCAAAATTCAGAGGATTTTCTGAGTAATGTGTTAGAAAAATTTCTACTTGTATACTTTCCTTTTAATTTGGCGATATGAAAATTAGTTATTCTTTCATAGAATGTATTCAGTTAATCTTATGTTCTCATTCATTTCTCTGATGAACATGGATTTAACTTGCTATATTGGCTTTCAAGTTACATATTGTCTTGTTATCTAGTTACTGTAGGATCAATTATTGTTAATGCATACTCACCAAGGGATAGATTAGCTTTAACACTAACTTCTATATTAAACATATTCATTATGCTTCTCTTATCTTCCCAAGTAAATTAGTGATATTATGTAATTATATACCTTTGTATATGGCAGTAATTATAAATTCTCTGGAAGGAAATCAGTTTTCATATACCAGAAATCGACTCGCAGAGCTGAGTCTCATATTCCCACAGAATACATAACAACATTTTCTCATAAGGACAAATTTTGTTCTCTTTGATTTTCTAATTTATACTAAATGCTCTTACTGCTTAAGTACCCTTCCAATTTTAATATATATGCTGCCAAAGGGAGCACACTGCTTAAGTGTATGCTTTCTCAGATAGGATATTTCTTTTGCTTTTTAGACAAAGGAAAAAAAAATGGTTACCTGGACTATTGCTGGGACTCAGTGCCTGCATGGCTGCAACCCTTACTGGTGGCTGTTTCCCCCCTCTTTTTTTTTGTTGTTGTTCTTTCTGTTGATAGAGGATGAGAGAGAGGGTGGGGAGGGGCAGGAAGGACACCTACATCACTATTCCATGGCTCCTGAAGCTTCCCCCTTCCAGGTGGATTTGGGACCTGGATCATCAACTATGTGTCATACCAGGTAAGTCACCTCCAGACTTCTCTTCCCTCTTACCTCCCCCCAGATATAATATTTCAAATTAGAGGCAGTGACTTTGAGGCTAGAGTAGTTTTACAAATTCAGAAGAGAAGGTGATGACCTTTTCCTTCCTGCTTCCCTAACACCCACATGTCAAATCTCACAGGTGTGGCAAAAAGGAAGACTTATTTGAGCCCATATATGTTCTCCTCATATATTACTCATCTACAAAATACTATTTCTCTTATAACTGATGATGTTCATGTCCAAAACCATTTAGCTAAGGAAAAGCTTAGGACAAAATGAACACTACCTGGTACTTACTCTTAATGCATGGCTTATACAGTTTGGATTTTACAAAGTATGTTCTATACATGTATTGTAAACAGTGAAATTTATATATTTTTCCCCTTGATACTGAGATTTCAGAATGACGATGGAAAATAGCAAAAGATAATTTAGAAATTGTCAGAATTTCACTCTTTATGATTGGGTTTCTGCTGTTGAGCTGGCTGGCTTTCTGAATAATGTCTGCTGTAGCCTGTTTTTCTTTAAGAATATGGTGGGAATGTTGTTTATGTACACTCCTATTAAAGTGTAGTCATACAAACCACTAAGAATTCATTTCAATTTGTTAATATTAAAAAAAAGAAATATGGGCTCTGTAAATGCTCCTGCTTTAAGTGTGCAACCTGTGTTGTAGTTTGTGATTCTTTCCATTTGAAAAAAAAATCATTAGATTATTTTTTCATTGTAAAATAAGAATGTTGCTATTTATTCATGCTCCTGATTATTATACATGTTTTTCTGTATTCCAGAGTTCAGAGAGTTATCTCACCAGGCATAGCTGAGCATCCTCCAGTGTGGATGGCTTATTTATTTATTTTACCAGAGCAATGTTCAGCTCTGGCTTATGATGGTATGGGGGACTGAACCTGGAACCTGGGGCTCAGTGCCAGCACTATGAATCCACTGCTCCTGGAGGCTATTTTTTCCATTTTATTGGCTAGTACTGAGAAATTGAGAGGGGAGGAGACATAGAGAGGGAGAGAGACATAGAGACACCTGCAGACCTACTTCACCACTTGTGAAGCATCCCTGTTTTAGGTGGGGAGCCAGGGCTCAAACCCAGATCCTAGCATGGATCCTTGCTCATAGTACTGTGTGTGCTTAACCAGGTGCACCACCACCTGGCCCCCAGCATGAGAATCTTTTTGCATAACCATTATTCTATCTCCCCTGTCTGATTGTGAATGGAATTGAAATTCCTAAATATTGCATACATATCACACCCCTTACATAGCATTTCCAATTTCAAGACTTGGGTAGGATTACACTCTTGTTGCAGAGGAGCAAACACTAGGGCCATCCCTTCCTTCCTCACCTGCAGTGTCATCAATCCCCAATTGTATACTGGGACCTGGGGAAGGTCTTCTTCCCACTGCTCTCTTCCCTTCTGTCCACTGGGCTGAAGTGCAGTGACCTCAGAATTGTGACTTATTTGTGGATGCTTTCTATCACTTGTCATTTAGCATTTGGGCAATTTCACAGTGATTACTCCTTTGGCTAAGTATTCTTGAGCTGGTGAGGGCTGGGCGGTGGTACACTGGGTTAAGTGAACATAGTATGAAGCACAAGGACCAGTCCAAGGATCCTGGTTGGAGCCTCTGGATCCCCACCTGTGGGGGTGGGGAGGTCACTTCACAAGCAGTGAAGCAGGTCTCTGTCTCTCTCCCTCTACACCATCCCCTCCCCTCTCAATTTCTCTCTGTCCTATCAAAAAAAATTGAAATGGTCATAGGAGTAGTGGATTTGTAGTACAGCACTGAGCCTCACCAATAAACCTGTAGACAAGAAGAACAAAAACAAAAAAACAAAAAAAGAATTCTTGGACTGGAAAAGTAAATCACTTGGATAGTGATAGCACTGCTTTGCTGTATGTTGTTGGACTGTGTTGCAGAGAAGAGAGAGAGGAGATCCGGAGTGAAGAGGGAACACAAATCTTTATTTGCACAGACACCTCAGAGTTGGGTGAGAGCACAGTGGTTCGGGCCACATGGAGGTAGCAAAAATGGCCACCTCCTGGACCACCCTCCCTTGTGTCTAATCACCTAAGTGAAAGGCCATCAAGAAAACGAGGGGCGGAAGGAGAAGGGCTTTATAGGGCAACAACCAGGAGTGACGTGTCAGGAAAGGATTAGTTGAAAAAGGCATTGTGAGAATATCGTGGGAAGTGGCAAAGCCTGAGGGGACAGCTTGGCAGATGTGACTGCATCTGCATAATTCCCCAGCATGTCCCCCTTTTTCTTTATATCTAATGGACACAGTATAGGAAATATAGAGTGGAGCAGGCTTAAATGTTTTTAAGGACTGCCGTGCTCAGGTGGGAAGATATAGGACATTTTTTGTGGGGGAGAGAAGACTTACATAGCAGCCAACCTTGTGAGATTCATGTGTCTCCCCCTGTGCTCAACTCCTCTGTAGAGAGAGAGACTTACCTGGAGGGACTCATCTCATAGGTTAAACTCTGCCAGGCTCCACCATCTCCTCACAATTTTTTTTACATCTTTTTCTATCTTTTTATCTAGTCATTGCATTAAGATGGCTCAATGTCTGTGAAAGACTATCTGTGACAGAGGAATAGTAGTGTAGGGGCGAGAAGAAACCTTTTGGGCATAAACCTGAATGCTATAACAAAATAGGAAGGGACAAGTAGGGGAACAGTAAGAGCCAGTGTGATGCCAAGGGAAGGCTGTTGGGCAAGGGGCATTTCCTGTCTCTGGGGGTGTCCCCTGCATCTGAGGGTAGGGCTTAGTAATGGGGGAAGGGTGTTTCCTGCCTCAAAGGACAGGACCTGCAGGCGGGAGGGTGTGGCCTGCCAAGCAGAAGGGCTATTTGGCATTGTATAGTCCTCAAGGCAACAGTCTGCTAAGTCCATGAACTACTCCCAGTCAGTCTTTGAAAAACCAGCAGCGTGAAGGGAAGGAAGCTGCTGTAAAATTGTGTAAAATGTCCAAAGGGTATACCAGAAGTCTGATAGAAGTCTCAGTCCAAAGTAGTCGACTAGGGGGAGAAATGCCATGGGATGAAATGCTGCACGTCTATCTCTATGGGGAAGGTCAGCCACCAGAATTCTGCTTTACTGTAGAGAGTAGGCTGGATCCACCAAAACGTGACAGACAAAGCAGAAGCAGGAAGGGCAGACAGGCAGTAAGAAAGTTCTGTCCTTGGAGTCTGTGAATCAGGTTCCTCAGATCGTGTCAGGTGACATCTTGGGTTTTGAGGGGTGTGCCACTGTAGTCGTGCTGTCTAGTGGGTGATGTCAGAGTGTGCAGGGGTCCATATGGCTTTTCCCTGGATTCCTGTGAAAGAAACACAAACAATCTGCTTCCCGTGGTTAGCAGGGCATCTGATTTGAATTTTTTTATAGAAAAAGAGGTTTGGTGCCTTAGCCAACTGAATATTGGGGGATGTATCTTTCTTTATTTCTTTCTTTACTTAATTGGGCCTAGGTGTTTGGCAGGCCTTCTCAACAACCATTTGTCTTTGGGGGTAGTAAGGGATGTCTGTGGCATGGGTGATGTTATAAAGGGAAACATCTTTAAATTGTTGGCTGACAAAGGCAGGCCTATAGTGGCAAGACAAGATACACCAGTTAAATGTAGAAGAATATGTGAATGTCATTAATTCACATAAGTTGTATATGGAGGAACTTCTTATAGTTTAGTACCTTACCATATGAGCAGATGCTTCTTCATGTGAATGCTTTGACATAGTTGTAGTCAATTACTTGTGAAAAAAAATCTTTTAACCAGTTAGAAGTTTACTATAATTGATAATTCAATGATTATAATTGGTTTAAGTATTTTTATAATTTTGTTTAAAGGTCATCTAATGTGGCCTTCTGTAGCAGTCTCTACAGCAGAATCTTCAGACCAATTTTAGTTAAAATATATATATTGATTTTTTAACTATTTTTACTTTGGACTATAAACAGACTCAGGTTGCTTAGAGAGTCAACGCATGTTAGTGACAATGGTTTTAATATTTACAGTGTAAGACTGATGCCAGATCTGTTGTGAATTAATTTCCACAAGATAGCTTACAGGGCACTTTTGGGGGCCCTCCAAAAGTGTCCTGTATAGAGAATTTGTATTTTAGTTTCGGGGATGTTTAGTCATGTTAAATATTTAGACTTTTACGTTAAATAGTTAGTTACTTTTAGCAAATTAATTTTACCTTGCCTGGTAATAATGTAGCTTCAAGGTTACACTTTTAACCATTAATGTTTACTAAACATGAAACATACCCATAAACATTTAGTTATAATACACAGGAGGAGAAAAACTTTTGTTATGAAAACATATCATTTTAAAAACAAATTTAGATCTGTCTTTACTCACACAGTTTAAGACTAAGCACTTTACATTTATACCAAGACTTATATATAAAAAAATCAAAAGAGAGAAAAAAAATTTTTTGGAATGTTTCTGGATGTCTCCAGAAACCTTGGCTGTGCCCAGCATTTTTATATAAAGTCAATTAAGTTTTAGAGTACTCTGAGCATATGGGTGATACAAATTTTTTTTGGTCATTCAGCACACTCACTCACAAAACACAACTGGCCAGTCATAACATAAGATATTCAGAGAAGGGGTAGGAGAGAGGGCTCTGTGAGCCAGATTTTTCAGATTCCGCCATGTCGTATTATGGGTCCTGGGGTGCATCCTGCATCTAGTCATCTTGTAGTATTTCTTGTTCCTCAGGGATAGCAGCGCCATCATGCGGGTATTATTGGACATGGCGGGCAGGAACCCAGACAGGTTTGGAGTAATTCTGTGGAAAAACGCATGCAAAACTCCTCCCCATGGTCAATAGGGGGTCAGGCCCTTTCCAGATTTTATCGAGTGGGTCTTTCCATCTGACCTTAATATCTGGGAGGGTGGATGGTGTTTGCCAATGAAGAATGATAGGAGGTAGGTCCGAGTTTTTGTAAATATTAAAGAGATTTAATGTAATTAAGGCTTTTGCCAGCTGGATATTGGGGGGGTACATTCCTCCTTTATCTTTATTTAATTGAGCCTTAAGGGTTTGATGGGCCCTCTCAACAATGCCTTGTCCCTGTGGATTATAGGGGATGTCTGTGGTATGAGTAATGTTCCAGAGGGAACAAAAATCTTTAAATTGTTTGCTGGTAAATGTAGTTCCATTATCAGTTTTCAGTTGAAGAGGTAAGCCCATTACAACAAAACAGGAAAGCATATGGCTTATAAGCTTTTTTGAGCTACCTCCCGTCTGAGCTGTTGCCCACATAAATTTAGAAAAGGTATCAATTGACACAAACACATATTTTTGTTTGCCAAAGTTGGGTATGTGGGTGACATCGATTTGCCAAAAGAGCATTGGCTTTTAAGCCTCGGGGGTTAACCCCAAGAGTTTGAATATGAGACCTGCACAGGAAGAGCATATAGTAAGAATATGTTTCAACTGTGCTAAAGGAACATCAGGAAATCGAGCTCGAAGGACTCTAAGATTAACATGGGTTAGGTAATGAAAGGCATCAGGATTAGATACAGCAGCTAGGAGAATTCCTGTGGAGGTGAGGCGTTCCCTTTGGACAGGGAACCAGGAAGAGGGCTGTGAGAATGAAGGTGTTGAACATACAGTGGTTGGTTTGAGAACAGAGCATAGAGGCAATTTGAACTAAGAGAGGGGAAAGTGGGTTGTCATCAATTTTCACATAAGAACGAGCAAGCCATGGAAGTAAGTTAACAGTATACACACTGTCAGAAAAAAAGTTGAAGGATTCTGGTACAGCTTTTAATGCAAAGAAAACAGCATAAAGTTCTTTGTACTGAGGGTAATTATCAGGAAGCTCAGAAAAGAGAGGTTTAGGGGATTGATTGTCTGGGTAATATATAAGGGCAGCAGCTCCCTTTTTTCCACCATCAGTGAAGACTGTAGAAGCAGAGGGGATGGGATCACGAGAGAAAAGTTTAGATACTAGTAGAGGCAAAAGAGGTAAAGAAGCTATCAATTTATTAGAAGGAAAATGGTTATCTATTTGTCCTGGAAACCCCACTAAGCTTATGGCAAAACGAGAATGGTGGCATATGAGCAACTCTGTATCTGTGAGAGAACAGGGAAGAATAATCGAATCTGACTCCCTTCCTAAGACTTGCACCAATCTGTTTCTTCCTTGGCGAACCATGAATGCTAATGCATCTATCCCGGTAAGGAGTCTTGGATCTCTGCCTACTGGCGTATGAAGCCACTCGAGAACCCCATGGTTCTGCCACAGTGCCCCCAATACTGTGGGGATGGAGTTAAAGATTAGAAAGTTTACCGGAGAGGAGGGGGAGAATCCAACAAGGTGCATGTCTTGGAGGGCCTTGTTAACCCTTTTCAGTGCCAAGGAGGCTTTGGGAGTTAACATACATTTTGAGGAGGGCTGTTTGTTTCCTTTTAACAGGTCAAACAGTGGTTGGAGGCAGCTAGTAGGCAGATAAAGATACTGCCTAAGCCAATTTAAATTTCCAAGAAAACTGTAAAGAAGCAAGAGTGAGATTAGAAGGAAAACTAACACAAAGTTTTAAGGAATGAATTTGCATTAGAGAAATTTCTGAACCTAAGAAAGATATTGGAGGAATTATCTGTACCTTCTCAGGAGCTACATTAAGGCCACTTTAAGGCAGGAATAAGAAAATCACGTAGGGCACAGAGTACTATATCTAATTTTCCCCACATTAAGACGTCATCCATGTAGTGAAAAACCTTAAGGCCATTATGAATATATGGAAAAAGGGCAGATTTAACAGCCTCTTGACAAATTGTAGGACTATTGGCCATGCTCTGGGGCAATACCACCTATCCAAATCTATTTGAAATCATTCAAATAGGCAGGGCTGGAATTATTAATAGAAGGAACAGAGAAGGCAAAATGCTTACAATCTTGTGGGTGCAAGGGAATAGAGAAAAAACAATCTTGTATATCAATAGCTATGATTGGAATTCCCATGGAAATCGCAGAAGCAAGAGGCAAACCCCTTTGGGGGGAGCCCTAGAACTGCATGGTTT
Organism: Erinaceus europaeus; assembly: GCF_950295315.1. NCBI lineage: Eukaryota > Metazoa > Chordata > Mammalia > Eulipotyphla > Erinaceidae > Erinaceus > Erinaceus europaeus. The sequence goes on from NC_080182.1 coordinate 26,996,596, forward strand.
TATTAACTGCATGGAGATCTTGGAGGAGGCACCATTTTCCTGAGCGCTTTTTAATCACAAAGACAGGAGTATTCCGGGAGTCGGGCTGTAGCACAGCGGGTTAAGCACAGGTGGCGCAAAGCACAAGGACCGGCATAAGGATCCCGGTTCGAACCCCGGCTCCCCACCTGCAGGGGAGTTGCTTCACAGGCGGTGAAGCAGGTCTGCAGGTGTCTATCTTTCTCTCCTCCTCTCTGTCTTCCCCTCCTCTCTCCATTTCTCTCTGTCTTATCCAACAACAATAATAACTACAACAATAAAACAACAAGGGCAACAAAAGGGAATAAATAAATAAAATAAATATTAAAAAAAAAAGACAGGAGTATTCCATGGGCTTTGGGAATGACGAATGTGTCCCAAGGACAGCTGCTCTTGGATGAGCTCTTTTAAAATTTCTAGCTTCTCCCTAGGCAAAGGCCACTGTTCCACCCAGACAGGCTCATTAGAAAGCCAATCTAAGCAGGGAGTTTGGTAATGAACAGTGGCCGTTAGTATTGGGGGTGCTGGTTAGATCTAGAAGTCTCGCAGGAGTGGGTGTTGCACTCTGCAGAGGCATCTGTGGCTATTATAACATCAAGAGATTCCAGAAGATCTCTGCCCAGTAGGTTGGTGCTAATATCAGCTACCAAAGGGCGGAAGTGTCCAGTAGTCCCTTCCAGGTCTTCTTCCCACATAAGCAAATCTTGTGTGAGAAAGGCTTGGGTCAACCCTCCAACTTCATGTAAACAGGGCCCTGGGAGGAGTTCCCAACTCTGGGGAACCTCTGCTTGCCTTAAAATAGTCTTTTCTGCCCCCGTGTCAATCAAACATTTAAAAGGAATATTGCCAATCCTTACTGTCATAGTAGGGTGACCTTGTTCTAAAACAGGAGTGGTCCACAAAATCTCAGGCTCTGAATTTGCACCATTCAGGGGCATGCCATTTTTATGAAACTTGGACGAACAATCTCTCCTCCAATGGAAACCTTTCTGGCATCTAGGACAAGGTGTTTGTGGCCTCTGGCTCCCTGACTGAAGGTGGGTTTGCCCTGACTGGAGGTGGGGTTACCCTGACTGTAGGCGGGTTGCCCTAACTGGAGGCGGGGTCACGGCTTATCTTATGTGGGGTAGCTGCATAAGCCTGTGTCATAATGGGTTCCCCATAAGAGCCTGGTCTAAGTTCCTGTGTTGCTAAAATCCAATTATCTGGGTGTTGGTGTCTAAGACTGAGGCAAGCCTGACAGAATTCCGGTAGCATTCCATCCCAGACAATAGAACGCAGGAGGAGAAAACGGGCTTCAGGATTATAAATCTTTCTCTCTAAGCTTGACCGCACCCTGGCAATGAAGTTAGCTAGGGATTCATCGGTTTCTTGGCGAAGGGAGAGAATGGGGACTGAGGCCACTCCTGTGGGTGGGGTTAACGTCTCCCATTCTTGTGATGCACAGATGTGTACCTGTTCAAAACAACTGGCTGGAAACTTGGCTTCTGCCTGCTGAATACCAGTTTCAAACTCTCCCTCTCCAAACAGTGCATCAAAATTCCACTCCAGCTGATTCTGACTATTTCTCTGGGATTGCTTTGAGCATTCATCATGAAAACATGCCTCCCATTGCAGGTACAGGGGATCTGGGAGCATAGCACAAGCTACGTCCCTCCAATATTGGGGGGTATTAAGGTGCTGGAGAAAGTCTGATAAAATGGACTTGGTCCATGGAGCATGATGTCTGTCATCCTTAACTGCCAGTCTGAGCTCTCTAACTTCTTTGGAGGAGTATGGATGCCACACCTGAGGGTTTTGTCTATTGGGGGTGACATTTACCAGAAAGGTGTGGACTTGCTTTGAAAATGAGGTAGCAGCAGGGGGAGGAGTCATGGAAGTGGAAGCCACCGGAGGAGTGGCAGCAACAACGGCAGCCAGAGAAACCAAATGTGTGTCTGCTAAAACGGAACTCTTGGGGCCTAATGCAGAGGGCTTAGGGTGGATAAGCGCCAAGACAATACCCCTTAACTCTTGTATCTCAGCCTCAAGGTCTCTTAACTTTTTGGCAGGGCGCCTTATATATATCCCAAAAGCTGCAAACATAGCCAAGGGGATCCACAGTGCAGCCCCAAGTAAAATGTCTCCGAGATAGAAAGCCTGCCCCATGAGAAAAGAGTAGAGAGTTTGGGAAGCCTCTTCATAAAATGGAAGGAATCCCATGTCAGAGAGGAACACGGGGCTGCAGAGAGTCAAGCAGCTGTATACTTACCTGCATCTGGGCACCAGATGTTGGGCTGTGCTGATAAGAGAGAGAGGAGATCTGGAGTGAAGAGGGAACACAAATCTTTATTTGCACGGGCACCTCAGAGTTGGGTGAGAGTGCAGTGGTTCGGGCCACATGGAGGTAGCAAAAATGGCCACCTCCCGGACCACCCTCCCTTGGGTCTAATCACCAAAGTGAAAGCCTGGCAAGAGAATGAGGGGTAGAAGGAGAAGGGCTTTATAGGGCAACAACCAGGAGTGATGTGTCGGGACAGGATTGGTTGAAAAAGGCATTGTGAGAATATCGCAAGAAGTGGCAAAGCCTGAGGAGACAGCTTGGCAGATGTGACTGCATCTGCATAATTCCCCAGCAGTATGGGCAACTCAGGTTCAAGCTCAGTTCCCACCAGTTTGAAGGAGACTTTGGTACTGTAGAGTCATTCTCTCTGTCTATCTCTAATCTCTCTCTGTCTCTCTCTGCCTCCCTGTCTCTATTTTAAAAACATCTTAACTGGCTTTCAGCTTTTTCTTGAGGGTGGCTCAGTCTACATTCTCAATTCTACTATCTCCCAGCAGTAACTTTTCAAAGAGAATGTTCATATTTTTTTCAGGAATATCTTACTCATTTTCCATTTATGGCATTGTCCCTTAACTGGGTACTAGCTTTACCTTCCAGTTTTCCAGTGTGGCTTCTCCAATTATGAGGTATTTCAGAATTTTTCCATATTATTTTGCTTGTGATTTATGTTGCTGCATTCAACATTTCAAGCCACTTTGAGGCTGCTGGTTGTGTCCAATGTTTAAGATGAGATTTTTAAAAAAATTACCACAAGGGTATTGCTGGGGCTTGATGCCAGCAAGACAAATCCATTCACTGCTCTTAGTGGCCATTTGCCCCCTCCCTCCCTTCCTGCTTTCCTTCCTTTTTTCCTTCTCCCTCCCTCCTTCCTTCCTCTCACTCTGTCACTCTTTTTCTCTTTCTTCTATTTTGTTTTGATAAGACAGTTAGAAATTGAGTGGGGAGAGGAAATAGAGTGGGAAAGAGAGATGCCTGAAGACCCATTTCATTGCTCATGAAGCATTCCCCCTGCAGACGGGGAGCAGTGGCTTCAACCTGGGTACAGTGTACATATGGTACAGTATGCACTTAACCAGGAGTGCCACTGCCTGGTCCCCTAAAATGAGATTTTTGTCTTTGGAAAATTCAATGAATTGAGTACCATTGCAGTATCTACAACTCATTTTTTCCTTAAATATATATATATATATATATATATATATATATATATATATATATATATATATATATTTACTTAGATTTGTAGAAAGAGCAAGATTACTTGCAGAGAATGAGAAGGTTGTGTGTGTGTGTGTGTGTGTGTGTGTGTGTGTGTGTGTGTGTGTGTGTTTGATGCTGGGATTAAACACAGGAGCTCAGGCTTGAAAGTTCAGTATGTTATGCATCACTCATTCCTAAGAGCTTTCTTTGAAGCATTGGACTATCCTGGTGATGATAGAGTTTAATTGTTGTCCTGAGATCTTAAAAAGAGAAATGATCTGGACTCTATTTAAGCTGTGGTGGTATTTTTTAATTTCTTTAAACTGTGGTTCTACCATTGAAACTTACAAATAGATGTCACCCAGCCACAGTCAAGAAGTGTGGGGAGGGATGAAAGATTAGTGATAGCAGCAGATGAGTTTGAAGGTCATCTTGAGTATAGAAGAGTGAAAAAGGATGGAGTGAGAGATTCATCAACAGTTTTGGATGGAGGTAATATTATATGATGAGATTAATACATATTTTTTCTTGTTTTTCCCACCAGTTATTTATCACATACTTCTGTCTCCTACAAAAATGAATGAAAGCAACAGATTTCCTGCTACAGTTGCCATACAAAATGCCTTGTTCTTCATAGTTGGTGTTGGTGTCTCAGTTAACACCATGCTTCTCTTTCACATCCTCATCTTCCTTATCCAGCACAGGCCCAGGACCACTGACCTAACCATCTTTCATTTGGCCTTCCTTCACATAGTAATGCTGATCACCGTGGGTTTCACAGTTGCAAATATTATGAGATCTTCCCATTCCTGGAATGACTTGAGTTGTAAAGCAGTTGTCTTCTTGAACAGGCTGATGAGAGGCCTGTCCATTTGTACCACCTGCCTGCTGAGCATTCTCCAGGCCATCACCCTCAGTCCCAGAAGCTCCTGTTTGGCCAAGTTTAGACATAACTCCTCACAGCACAGCCTGTATTGCCTTATTTTTCTTTGGGTCTTCAATACGTCTATTAGTGCTCGATTCTTACTCTCTGCTGTTGCCAACTTTAATGGGACCTCCACCCATCTTCTGTTTGTAACTGATTTGTGCTCTCTTTGGCCTCAAAACTATTCCCTGTTGTTTATATTTACCACACTAACAGCTTTACAAGATGTCATTTTTATTGGGCTCATGGCTCTCTCGAGTGGGTACATGGTGACCCTCTTGTGCAGGCACAGAAGACTGTCCCAACATCTCAAGAGCACTAACCTTTCTCAAAAGACATCTCCAGAAAAAAGGGCCACCCAGACCATTCTTCTCCTCATGAGTTTCTTTGTGGTCATGTACTTTACAGACTGCATCATCAACTCCTTGAGAACAGTGTGGACAAAGGACCCAGCTCTTCTTTATGTTCAGATTCTTCTGTCTAATGGTTATGCCACCATCAGTCCTTTGGTGCTAATCAGCACTGAGAAACAAGTAACCATGTTGAGAAAGAATGCTTCTCTTAGAGTGAGTAAATTCTGTGGCTTCTAAGTGAGTATTCATGCCATACATGACAGGTCTGCTAAATATATTATGTGGAGTATGTATTTTCTAGTATACATGTTTATTGAATACATGTGGAGATGTTATAAACGTGATTTAACCATACCCTTACTGGAGGTCTCACAATATTTTCCTGTACTTGCCTAGGAAAACAAAAGCACATCTATGAAATGGTTCTTGCCTCTCAGGCTTGGATTCACTAACACCACTTATAGACACTTTTTCCTAGTTGTTAAAGTGTTGAGTGTCATTTGTTGTATCCAAGCTGGTTTTATGTTTATGGGATTTGACCTCAAGTTAGGAAGGAGATACGTTTAGGATTTTAGAGGTGTCTAAGTTAACCTCAAGTTTTAATGCATTTTCTTGTTTGATGCTTCTGATAAAGGTTGTCATAGAAACACTAATTGTATTTTAGTTGATATATATGTATTTTTTGTCAGTATATCTTTTGGACAATTGTATGTGTTGTTTCTTCTAAAGATTGTCAAGGGATGACACTAATGCTGATGCTGTCAGAAAAGATTAGGAGACGTATCTTGCTTATTTTATTTTGTGTAGATAGAGGGTTAGAGGAAAGTGAAATAGGGGTTATGAGAGGAGGGTGTCTAGACCTAAGTAGTAAATATTTGATTATACAATTTACAGTCCTTCTTTGGGCTTTTCTAGTAGATTGCTGAGCTTATTAGTCTAGTCTAATGACAGAGGACTCTTAACCACTTTTACTTTGAGGTTTAAACTTCCTCCTAACTTGTGGATGTATGTATACCTGTACCCAGTCCCCCAGATCCTAGCCTATATTTAGAGTCTGTAACTTTGTTAGAAAGTGTGCCATCTGAAATGGTACTAGGTAGTCTCACGTGCTAGGAAAGGTCTCACCAGATTATTGGAATTGGCTGGTTGGCATCTCAAACTTGGCATCTCTGGATATAATCTGAAGTAAAAAAGCAGTGGCAGAATAATGTGGCATGGTGGCACTAGTTTCACTAATTTAACTGAGGTTAACAGAGGCAGTGTAACAGGGTGAGGGATCAAGAGGCGAGGCATCAAAAAATAAAGTCCCGGAGGTTCCACGACTGGGAGAAATATAGATTTTAAAGGGAATGGGGAAGGTTCCTTGTGGTCTTAGAGTTTAAAAAGGAAATAGATAATTCTTACTAAAACCAAGTTACTTGGCAGCTTGGTTTGACAGAAGAAATCTTAAAATTCATTATGACACAAACAGTTTTGCAACGACACCCAGGATCAGAGTCAAGGTTGACTTGTTGAGGTGGTTATCTTGTGGCATACACACAGATAACCATTATATTGTATATATTATATTATATTGAATATATATATATATATATATATATGAGTGCTGAATGCCAATAGTACCTCAATAAAATTAAAAACCAAACAGCTAAAATGTAGCAAACATGCTTGCCGATAAACTAAAAGTCTTGAATGTTGCTGGTACAAATGTAGCATGATGCCATGACTTTAAGATGTTCTCTGTTTCTTATAATTTTATTTATTTAGTATAGATACAGAGAGAAATTAAGACAATATGTAGAGAGATGAAGAGGGAGAGGGAGAGTATTCCAGTTGTTTCACCGCTCAGGAAGCTTTCCCATGGTAGGTGGGGACTAGGTACTTGGACCCTCATCCTTGTACACCATAATGTATACACTCAACCAGGTGTACCACCACCTGCCCCTTTTTTTCTGTTTCTTTTTGGCACCTACACCTTTGCTGAGTAGTTCTCATGGTGTATTTAAACAAGAAAAGTGAAAGCATGACAATTAAAAGACTTGTGCATGAATTTTCATAGCAGCATTCACAGTAGATAACAACTAAGACAACCTAAAAGTCCTTTAAGAAGTGAACCATTGGGGAGTCGGGCTGTAGCACAGCGGGTTAAGCACAGGTGGTGCAAAGCACAAGGACCGGCATAAGGATCCCAGTTCGAACCCCGGCTCCCCACCTGCAGGGGAGTTGCTTCACAGGCGGTGAAGCAGGTCTGCAAGTGTCTATCTTTCTCTCCTCCTCTGTGTCTTCCCCTCCTCTCTCCATTTCTCTCTGTCCTATCCAACAATGACAACAACAATAATAACTACAACAATAAAACAACAAGGGCAACAAAAGGGAATAAATAAATAAAATAAATATTAAAAAGAAATTAAAAAAAAGAAGTGAATCATGAAAATTTGTGGTATCTTGATGCAGTGGAACAGTATTACACAATCAGAGTAAAGACCTTTTGCACATCTAGGGAGATATCCCACAGGAAACATGGTCTTGCATGCCAGAGGCCCCAGGTTTGAATTCTGGAACCACATTTCCATAGCAAGCAGTGCTCTGATTTATCTCTTATTCCCTCGCGGTCTTCTCTCAGAAACAAGCAAAAATATATAAGCAAAAAATGAATCAGGGGATGAGTGGTGGCACACCTGGTTGACTGCACATGTTACAATGTGCAAGGACCCAAGCTCAAGCCCCCAGTTCCCACCTGCAGGGGAAAAGCTTCACAAGTGGTGAAGCAGAGTTGCAGGTGTCTCTCTCCCCTCTCATCTCAATTTCTGGCTGTCTCTATCCAATAAATAAATAAAGATAGTTAAAAAATAAAAAAGTGGAAAGGTTCCCGGAAGATGGCGGACTGAGAAGCTGCTAGTGGCTTGAGCTCTGACCACATCTTCTGGAAACAGTAGGATTTTCTGCCTTTAGTAGGCCAGTCAATAAGGGGTCCTAGTGGTGACACCAAGGAGGTGACTATAACTTAATTTGGGTTAAAATATAGAGTAGGAAAAAAGGGGAAAATTTTTTTTTCTTTCTTTTAAATTATTAAGCACACCTCCTCCCCCTTCCACCACCCCCATAACCAGTCCCTGGGGACCAGCTCCTAGCAGGCTCCCCTGCTGAGCCCCTTTCTTTACCAAAATTCCTGTCCCACCAGGGAGTATCATTCATTCTAAGTCTGTACCCTTCTGAAACCTCTGGCCTCTTTTCTTTCTAAGTAGCCAACCCCCCACCTCACCCCGCATAGCTAATTAAATAATTAAAAATAAATTAATTAATTTTAAAAACTCTTTCCTTTCACCACTCTTTTATGACTGTTCTTTTTCTTATCTTTTTCTTTTTTTCTCTTTCTCTTTTTTTCTTTTTCTCATTCTTGCCATCCTTTCTTCCTTAATCCTACAGCTTCCAAAGCCACAGGCCCCATCCCCCACACCACCAAACAGTGTGCTTTTTTGAATTCACTGATACACATTTGGGAATTATTTTCGGGAAGAATTCTGACTCAGAGTTGGACTCACTGCGAGTATCTCTGCTCAACATCCCTTCCTCCTTTAGCTACCCCTAGAATATACAGTGGATAGTAGATCTACATAACTGTCTATTTCAGCTATCCTTGTCTAGTCCTGAGGTTTTTTTTTTTCCTCTTTCTTAACAATCAGCTGAACAATGGCACTACAATACATTAAATCCATAATATCAATAAATGTCAATGGCTTAAACTCACCCATCAAAAGGCACAGGGTGGGGGGATGGATCAGAAAACATAATCCAACCATATGCTGCTTGCAAGAATCCCATCTGTCACAACAAGATAAACACAGACTTAAAGTGAAAGGATAGAAAACTATCATACAAGCTAATGGACCACAAAAAAGGGCAGGAACAGCCATTCTCATCTTAGACACGATAGATTTTAAATTAAGTAAAGTAATAAAAGATAGGCAAGGACATTACATAATGATTAGAGGATCAATCAGCCAAGAAGACTTAACAATTATTAACATCTATGCACCCAATGAGGGACCATCTAAATATGTCAAGCACTTACTGAAAGAATTTCAAGAATACATTAATAGTAATACAATAATAGTGGGAGACTTCAATACCCCACTCTCACACTTAGACAGATCAACAAAGCAGAAAACCAACAAAGATACAAGAGAATTGAATGAAGAGATTGACAGTCTAGACCTCTTGGACATTTTCAGAGTCCTTCACCCCAAAAAACTGGAATACACCTTCTTTTCAAATCCACATAACACATACTGAAGGATAGACCACATGTTAGGCCACAAAGACAGCATCAATAAATTCAAGAACATTGAAATCATCCCAAGTATCTTCTCAGACCACAGTGGAGTAAAACTAACATTTAACAACAAAAAGAAAATTATTAAAAGTTACAGAATTTGGAAACTAAACAACATACTCCTCAAGAACCACTGGGTCAGAGATTCACTCAAACAGGAAATTCAAATGTTCCTGGAAACAAATGAAAACGAAGACACAACCTATCGAAATATTTGGGACACAGCTAAAGCAGTTCTGAGAGGGAAACTTATAGCCATACAATCACATATTAAACACCAATAAGAATCTCAAATGAATGACCTTACTGCACACCTCAAGGACTTAGAGGAAGAGGAACAAAGGAACCCTAAAGCAACCAGAAGGACAGAAATCACTAAAGTTAGAGCAGAAATAAACAACATCGAAAATAAAAGAACCATACAAAAGATCAATGAAGCCAAATGTTGGTTCTTTGAAAGATTAGACAAAATTGACAAACCCCTAGCCAGACTCACCAAACAAAAAAGAGAGAAGACTCAAATTAATAGAATTGTAAACAATGGAGGAGATATCACAACTGACACCACAGAAATCCAGAGAATCCTGCGAAACTTCTATAAAGAACCAAGGTAGAGAATCTGGAAGAAATGGAACAATTCCTAGAAGCATATGCTCTTCCAAAACTGAATCAAGAAGAACTACAAAATCTAAATGCACCAATCACAGACAAAGAAATTGAAACCATTATTAAGAACCTCCCCAACAAGAAAAGTCCTGGACCAGATGGCTTCACAAATGAATTCTACAAAACTTTCAGGAAACAGTTAGTACCCATACTTCTTAAGCTTTTCCATAAGATTGAAGAAACAGGAATACTCCCTTCCAGCTTCTATGAAGCCAACATCACCCTGATACCAAAAGCTGATAGGGACAGAACAAAAAAGGAAAACTATAGACCAATATCTCTGATGAACATAGATGCCAAAATATTAAACAAGATCTTGGCTAACCGGATACAGCAACATATCAAAAAGATTGTTCATCACGACCAAGTGGGATTCATCCCAGGAATGCAAAGCTGGTTCAACATCCGTAAGTCAATCAATGTCATTCACCACATCAATAAAAGCAAAGCCAAAAACCACATGATTATCTCAATAGATGCAGAGAAAGCCTTTGACAAAATCCAACACCCATTCATGCTCAAAACTCTACAAAAAATGGGAATAAATGGGAAATTCCTCAAGATAGTGGAGTCTATATATAGCAAACCTACAGCCAACATCATACTCAATGGACAGAAGCTGAAAGCATTCCCCCTCATATCGGGGACTAGACAGGGCTGTCCACTGTCACCGTTACTCTTCAACATAGTATTGGAAGTTCTTGCCATAGCAATAAGGCAAGAGAAAGAAATCAAAGGAATACAGATTGGAAGGGAAGAAGTCAAGCTCTCACTATTTGCAGATGATATGATTGTATGCATAGAAAAACCTAAAGAATCCAGCAGAAAACTACTGGAAGTTATTAGGCAATATAGCAAGGTATCAGGCTACAAAATCAATGTACAAAAATCAGTGGCATTTCTTTATGCAAACACTAAATCTGAAGAAGAAGACATCCAGAAATCACTCCCATTTACTGTTTCAGCAAAATCAATCAAATACCTAGGAATAAAGTTGACCAAGGAAGTGAAAGACTTGTATGCTGAAAACTATGAGTCGCTACTCAATGAAATAGAAACTGATACCAAGAAATGGAAAGATATCCCATGCTTCTGGATTGGAAGAATAAACATCATCAAAATGAATATTCTCCCCAGAGCCATATACAAATTTAATGCAATACCCATCAAAGTTCCACCAAGATTCTTTAAGAGAATAGAATGAACACTATAATCATTTATCTGGAACATGAAAACACCTAGAATTGCCAAAACCATCTTGAGGAAAAGAAACAGAAATGGAGGCATCACACTCCCAGACCTTAAACTATATTATAAAGCCATCATCATCAAAACAGCATGGTACTGGAACAAAAATAGGCACACAGACCAGTGGAACAGAATTGAAAGCCCAGAAATAAATCCCCACACCTATGGACATCTAATCTTTGATAAGGGGGCCCAAAGGATTAAATGGAAAAAGGAGGCTCTCTTCAATAAATGGTGCTGGGAAAACTGGGTTGTAACATGCAGAAGAATGAAATTGAACCACTTTATCTCACCAGAAACAAAAATCAACTCCAAATGGATCAAAGACCTAGATGTCAGACCAGAAACAATCAAATACTTAGAGGAAAACATCGGTAAAACACTTTCCCACCTACACCTCAAGGACATCTTTGATGAATCAAACCCAATTGCAAGGAAGACTAAAGCAGAAACAAACCAATGGGACTACATAAAATTGAAAAGCTCCTGCACATCCAGAGAAACTATTAAACAAACAAAAAGACCCCTCACAGAATGGTAGAAGATCTTCATATGCCAGACATCAGACAAGAAACTAATCACCAAAATATATAAAGAGCTCAGCAAACAGCACCAAAAAAGCAAATGATCCCATTCAAAAATGGGCAGAGGATATGAACAAAACATTCACCTGAGAGGAGATCCAAAAGGCTAAAAAAAATATGAAAAACTACTCTAGGTCATTGATTGTCAGAGAAATGCAAATTAAGACAACACTAAGATCCCACCTCAATCCTGTAAGAATGGCATACATCAAAAAGGACAGCAGCAACAAATGCTGGAGAAGTCGTGGGCACAGAGGAACCCTTTTGCATTGCTGGTGGGAATGTAAATTGGTCCAGCCTCTGTGGAGAGCAGTCTGGAAAACTCTCACAAGGCTAGACATGGACCTTCCATATGATCCAGTAATTCCTCTCCTGGGGTTATACCCCAAGGACTCCATAACACCCAACCAAAAAGAGGTGTGTACTCCTATGTTCATAGCAGCACAATTCATAATAGCTAAAACCTGGAAGCAACCCAGGTGCCCAACAACAAATGAGTGGCTGAGAAAGCTGTGGTATATATACACAATGGAATACTATGCAGCTATCAAGAACAATGAACCCACCCTCTCTGACCCATCTTGGTCAGAGTTAGAAGGAATTATGTTAAGTGAGCTAAGTCAGAAAGATAAAGATGAGTATGGGATGATCCCACTCATCAACAGAAGTTAACTAAGAAGATCTGAAAGGGAAACTAAAAGCATGACCTGACCAAATTGTAAGTAGGGCACCAAAGTAAAAACCCTGTGGTGAGGGGTAGACATGCAGCTTCCTGGGCCAGTGGGGGGGAGGAGTGGATGAGAGGGATGGGTCACAGTCTTTTGCTGGTGGGAATGGTGTTTATGTACACTCCTAGTAAAATGTAGTCATATAAATCACTAGTTAATTAATACGAGAGGGGGAAAATTAATTGTATGTCTCGAAGTTTTTCAAAACGCAAACTGAATCTTTTTAATATATAGGCTGTGTAATTGATATGCAGACTCTCTCAAAAGCCTAGACCAAGTAGATCAGAAGCAACCAATAGCACAGCTATATACAAGATACTGGGTACTGTACAGCAAACCATAACAAAAGGACTTTTCAAAGTTAACCCAATTATCAAATAATGTGATGATAACATTAACTATCGATGACTTTTTGAACCCTAAGACAGCAGGAACCTCACATCTCCACTCTAGAGCCTCTACTTCCCCCAGTCCTGGAACCCTTGGATAGGGCCCACTTTCCCGTATGCCTCTCCCAATCCATATCAAATAATATTGCATCTGCCGATCACAACCTAACCAACACAACGATTGGTACCTCAACATGTTTCACCTCAGACTGTGTCCAAAGACTTCACGTGTGGAATGACAACCCTTCAGCTTCATTACTCGGGTGAGACCTTTCCTTTCATAGTATACTCTAATTCCATCTCAGGTGGTTAACTTTCTAACAAAGTCCCAAAACCTAGATACACACCAGTTTCTGTGAGAGAGAGCTTATGTTCACACGTATCTGTAAACTACTGCAAAATATATACCTGAAAGCAGAAAGTACACTAGAGTTTGCAGTGAGTACCCCCCTAACACTTCCTCTCCACTATTCCAAGCTTTGGGTCCATGATTGCTCAACAATTTGTTTGGCTTCATATGTTAACTCTCTTTTCAGTCACCAGGTTCCAGATGTCATCAGGATGCCGGCCAGGCTTCCCTGGACTGAAGACCTCACCATTGTGTCCTGGAGCTCCGCTTCCCCAGAGACCCATCCTACTAGGGAAAGAGAGAGGCAGACTGGGAGTATGGACCGACCAGTCAACGCCCATGTTCAGCGGGGAAACAATTACAGAAGCCAGAGCTTCTACCTTCTGCAACCCACAATGACCCTGGATCCATGCTCCCAGAGGGCTAGAGAATGGGAAAGCTATCAGGGGAGGGGGTGGGATATGGAGATTGGGTGGTGGGAATTGTGTGGTATTGTACCCCTCCTACCCTATGGTTTTGTTAATTAATCCTTTCTTAAATAAAAAAGAAAAATAAATAAACAAAAATAAATTAAAAAGTGAATCACTAAACACAAGATAAAACGATTTTTCACAGATTTAGCTTTGTGAACTAAAGAAACCAGATTCAGAGTCAGAAAGAGAACGATGAGTATGGGATGATCTCACTCAAAGACAGAAGTTGAAAAAAAAACTACCATGATACCAGTCTGCCTTCCCTGGGCATCAGTGTGTCCTGGAACCCCACCGCTCCTGAGTCCTAACCCACTAGGGAAAGGTAGAAATAGGCTGGGGGTATGGATCAACTTGCTAATGCCCATGTCCAGTGGAGAAGCAGTTGTAGAAGCCAGGCCTCCCACCTTCTGCACTCATAAAGAACTTTGGTCCACACTTAATAGAGGGATAAAGGATAGGGAAGCTTCCAATGGAGGGGATGGGACACGGAACTCTGGTGGTGGGAATTATATGGAATTGTAGCCCTCTTATCCCTCAGTCTTGTTGATCATCATTAAATCACTAATAATAGTAAAAAAGAAGTTTAAAAATTGGAAAACACAAAGCGGAACTTGGACTGGGTTTGGTGTATTGCACCAGAGTAAGGGACTCTGGGGTGGGAGAGGAGGGTCAGGTCCTGGAACATGATGGCAGAGGACCTAGGGGGGGTTGAACTGTTATGTGGAAAACTGATAAATGTTATACATGTATAAACTACTGTATTTTATTTCCTTACTGCACTTTATTGCCTGTAAACCATTGGTCCCCTATTAAAGAAAAAAAAAAAAAAGGAAAGAAACCAGATTCAGAAGGACATACACTACTTAATGTCATTTATATTCTAGTAAAATAAAAAGTAATCTAAGGTGAGGGGAAATTAAAGTAGTGGTACCCGTGGATGTGGAGAAACTGACTGCACAGGACACCAGTCCTTACTGTGTATGTGGAGATGTCCTAAGTTATGACCGGTTTATGGGTTATGTATGTATCTATTTGCTAAAAATTTTTGGATTCTATTTAATTGAAGCAAACGCACACCTTTGAACTGTGAAATGATGATAATGGTTTTGGTGGTGATCATATTGATGATGGGATGTTGGAAGGTGGGTGCAGGGACAAATGTGTAGGGAGTAATACTTAGCATTGTGAAGAATTTGTGGTTGGCATACTAGGAGTCATTTGGCGATGGAACACATGAGTAATAGTACTGAACACCACATGTCCCATCTGACAGTCTACATGATATTGGGAGTCCCATCATATTTCAGGGAGTGGACACTGAAAGCCTCTGAGAACTCATAGGAGGCACCAGGAATCTCATTGGATCTTAAGAACAAAGGATTGATGTCTAACTTGGTGCCTTCTGCCATGATTGCCAACTTTTTTTTTTAAACTATTTCATTAATGATTTAATAATGATAGACTAGATTGTGGGATAAGAGGGGTACAATTTCATGCATTTCCCACCACCAAAGTTCTGTATCCCATCTCCTCCATTGGAAGCTTCCCTATTCTTTATCCCTCTGGGGTTATGGATCTTTATGGGGTGCACAAGGCGGAAGGTCTGGCTGCTATAATTGCTTCTCCACTGGACATGGGCATTGACAGGTCAATCCATATTGTCAGCCTGTTATCTTTCCCTAGTGGTGTAGAGCTCTGGGGAGGTAGGATTCTAGGACATATTGGTGAGGTCATCAGCCCAGGGAAGTCAGGTTGGTGTCATGATAGCATGTACAGCTTGTTGACTGAAAAGCATTAAGATATAGAACAGAACAAATTGTTAAATAATCAGGAGCCTAAAGGTAAGAGTATAACAGATGAGATTTGAAATTAGTACAGCTTACAATGTTCCTAGCTGTGACCATGGAATGTGAACTCAGACTGACAGAGATGCAGAGGTTATACAGGCTCCTGTGCTAAATATGAATAGACATGGGCCCTGGGTCAGACAGATGAAGTTTACAGTTGACGACATGTATATACTTTTCCCATATTTGGGAGCCACTTTCTGCCCTGATCCAGCTTTTTTGTTCTATTCCCAACTCTGAAACCATTCTCCCAGACAATCCTTTTAGACTATCTGCATGTTAGCTGTCCAGTCCAGACAAAAATTAGTAAAGTCATGGGCCCATAAGAATATAGCTAAAATAGACTTCCTAGCTTCTTCCAACAGGAAGACCCCAAATCTCATGTGCTATACCCTTACCTTTAGGTTTCTGATTGTCAACTTCTGGTCCTTGTGCATAGATATATTAAGAGAACTGATGGAAGAGGTTTGAGCACACTTCTTCCTGGATTCTTTGTGTCCAGGTGAGAACAGTTAGGACAGAAGTAAAATGTTCCACTGGGGACACCCTGGCTCTGTCCTCCCCGTTGGCTCTTATAACCTTTGTGCAGACACTACAAATGCAGGTCTGCAGAGATGAGGCAATGCCAGCCTGGCCTTTAAACTGCAGGTGCTTTTCACAGATACAGGCCATACCACAGGTCTGGGCAAGTGCCTCTTTATCCTTTAGGCTGAGAAACAGTAGTTGGAGTCTCAGACCTGAAATTGTGTAAAAACTATGTTGTCTGGGTCAAGGACCTCTGTGTTCAATCAGAAACTACCAAATACCTAGAGGAAAACATTGACATCACTCTTTTCCATCTAAATTTTATAGGCATCTTCAATGATACAAACTCAACTGCAAAGAAAACAGAATTTAAAATAAACCCGTGGGACTATATCAAACTGAAATTTTTCTGCACAGCAAAGAAACTTCTACCCAAACAAAAAGACTCTTATAGAATGGGAGAGCTTTACATGCCATACATCAGACAAGAGGCTAATAACCAAAATATACAAAGAGTTCCCCAGACTCAGCAACAAGGGAACTAATGACCCCATCCAAAAGTGGGGAGAGGATAACACCAACAGAATATTCTCTGAAGAGATCCAAAAGGCCAACAGACATGAAAAAATGCTCCAAGTCATTGATTGTTAGAGAAATGCAAGTAAAGAGAGCAATGAGATACAAAGTCACCCCTGTGAGAATGTCACACATCAGAAACAATAGCAACAACAAATGCTGGAGAGTCTGTAGGGGCAAAGGGACACTTTTGCACTACTGGTGAGAATGTAACTTTGTCAAACTTTTGTGGAGAGCAGTCTGGAGAACTCTCAGAAGGCTAGAAATGGAACTACCTATGACCTGGCAATCCCTCTTCTGGGGATATATCCTAAGGAGCCTTCCAAAAAGATCTGTGTACAGCAATGTTCATAGCAGCATTATTTATAATTGCCAAAAACTGGAAGCAACCCAGGTATCCAACAACAGATCAATGACTAAGTTGTTGTATATATTCAAAATAGAATACTACTCAACTATCAAAATTATGAATCCAACTGTATTCACTTCTTGGATGGAGCTTAAAGGAATTATGCTAAGTGAGATAAACCAGAAAGAGAAGGGTGAATATGGGAAGATCCACTCATAGACATACACTGAGAAATAGGAACAGAAAGGGAAGCACAAAGCAGAACTTGGATTGGGTTTGATGCATTACACCAAAGGAAAAGACTCTGGTAGAGGGGGGGGGGGGCTGTGGTAACACAGATCTGTGGTGGTGAGAGTGGTGTGAGACTATACTCTTTTTATTATTATTATTAGTGGTTTAATAATGATCGACAAGATTGTGGGATAAGCGGAGTACAATTCAATACAATTCCCACCACCAGAGTTTCATATCCCATCCCCTCCTTTGGAAACTTCCCTATTCTTTATCCCTTTGGGAGTATGGACCAAAGATCTTTATGGGGTTCCAGGAAGTAGGAGGTCTGGCTTGTATAATTGCTTTTCTGCTGGACATGGATGTTGACAGGTCGATCCATACCCCCAGCCTGTTTCTATCTTTTCCTAGTGAGGCAGGGCTCTGGGAAGGTGGGGTTCTAGGACATATTGGTGAGGTTGTCTGCCCAGGGAAGTCAGGTTGGCGTCATGGTAGCATCTGCAACTTGGTGGCTGGAAAGCATTGATACAAAGCAGAACAAATTATTTAATAATCAGGAACCAAAAGATAAGAATATAGCAGATGAGATTGGGTTCTTCATGTTGGAAGAAGCTAGCAAATTTATTTTAGGTATATTTCAAGGGGCCTATGACTGTACTAATTTTTGCTGGAGCCCCACAGCTAACATGCAGGTGGGCTAAAAGTATTGTCTGGAAAGATGGTGTTAGAGTTGGGAATAGGACTAGAATGTTCTTAATTGTGACCATGGAATGTGAGCTCAGATCAACAGGGATCCAGAAGTTACACAGGCTCCTGTGCTAAATATGAGTAGACATGGGCCCTAGGTCAGATTGATGGGGTTTACAGTTGGCAGTATTTATATACTTTCCCCATACTTGGGAGCTACTATCTGCCCTGACCCAGCTTTCTAGTCCTATTCCCAACTCTGAAAATAGTTTTCTATTAATTATTTTCTAGTAACTTATTATTTCATAATATTATAAATAACTATTAATTCAAGATGTCAGGAGGGGGAGCCAGGTGGTGGAACACCTGGTTGAGCACACATGTTACAATGTGCAAGGACCTGGGTTCAAGCCCCCAGTCCCCACCTGCAGGGGGGAAGCTTCACAAGTGGTGAAGCAGTGCTGCAGGTGTCTCTGTCTCTCACCCTCTCTATCCCTCCATTCCCTCTTAATTTCTGACTGTCTCTATCCAACCAATAAATAAAGATAATAAAAAATTTAGAAAAAGATGTCAGGAAGGAAAATAGATTGAATCTTTCAAGTTCTTTAACTGCCTAGATTTGAATTCTGAGTATATATTCCTTTAATCTAGGCACTTAATGTTTCAAAATTGTAAGCTGTTAGAATTCAGACACAGGACTTGAATTATTAAAGCATTTCTAAAAATAATTCTTTTTGTGTTTTGCTTATAACCTTAGACCAGTTTAATCACACTCATTTGCTCCTGTCAAAATGTAAGATATTTTATTAAATGACATAAAGCATGATGAAGACAAATATATTGCCATAAATCCTAACCATGGGATTGTCAAAGAAAAACAAACCTCCCGACTGACTGACTTTGTTATACTAATAATTATCTTTGGGGGGGAGCAAGCACACTGGGTTAAGCACACGTAATACTAAGTGCAAGGACTAGCACAAGGATCCAGGTTTGAGACCCCAGCTCCCCACCTGAAGGGGAGGGGGTCACTTCACAAGCAGTGAAGTAGGTCTGCAGGTGTCTTTCTCTTTCCCTCTCTGTCTTCCCTTCCTCTCTCAATTTCTCTCTGCCCTATCCAGCAACAGCAACAATAATAACAGCAACAACAACAATAGAAAAAATGGCTGTCAGGAGCAGAGGAATCTCAGATTACCTCATCCATAGGTAGAATTTAAGAGACAAGCCAGAAAGGAAAAACACTTAATCTCTCCCTAGGCTTCTCAATGTCCACGAGCCACACGTGTTTGCACTCACCAGTGATTTGGTGGGTTCCTGAAGTCGTTCTAGTCCTGTCTTGTTGCGGTCCCAGGTTGTCTCCTTTGGTGTTCCTAGTTTACCCAGGAGAGGAGAGGAGAGGAAAGGAGAGGAGAGGAGAGGAGAGGAGAGGAGAGGAGAGGAGAGGAGAGGAGAGGAGAGGAGAGGAGAGGAGAGGAGAGGAGAGCAGAGGAGAGGAGAGAAACATAGCTGCTGCTGCTGCTCCCAGGAGATTAATGTTTTACAGTCGACAGTAAATACTATAGTTTGTACATACATAACATTTCTCAGTTTTCCATATAACAATACAACCCCCACTAGGTCCTCTGTCATCCTTTTCTAGGACTTGAACTCCCCCCTCCACCCACCCCAGAGTCTTTTACTTTGGTGCAATACACCAACTCCAGCCAAGGTTCTGCTGAGTGTTTTCTCTTCTGGTCTTGCTTTTCAAAACTTCTGCCTGTGAGTGAGATCATCCCATATTCATCCTTCTGTTTCTGACTTATTTTACTTAGCATGATTTCTTCAAGTTCCATCCAAGATGGGCTGAAAATGGTAAAATCACCATTTTTAATAGCCATTGTGTACATTTACCACAGTTTGCTCAGCCACTCATCTATTGTTGGACACCTGGGTTGCTTCCAGGTTTTGGCTATTACAAATTGTGCTGCTATGAACTTGGGTATGCACAGATCTTTTTGGATGGGTGTGTTGGGTTCCTAAGGATATATCCCCAGGAGAGAAATTGCAGGGTCATAGGGTAGGTCCATTTCTAGACTTCTGAGAATTCTCCAGACTGAGTTGGACCAGTTTACATTCCCACAAGCAGTGCAGGAGGGTTCCTTTGTCCCCAAAACCTCTCCAGCATTTGTTGCTGTTACTTCTTCTGATGTTTGTCATTCTCACAGGAGTGAAGTGGTATCTCATTGTTGTCTTTATTTGCATTTCTCTGACAGTTAATGGCCTGGAGCATTTTTTATATGTTTCTTGACCTTTTGGATCTCTTCTGTGGTTAACATTCTGTCCACATCCTCTCTCAATTTTGGATGGGGTCATTTGTTTTCTTGTTGTTGAGTTTGGCAAGATCTTTATATATTTTGGTTATTAAACTCTTGTCTGATGTATTGAATGTAAAGATCTTCTCCCATTCTGTGAGGGGTCTCTTGGTTTAGATAGTGGTTTCTTTTGCTGTGCAGAAGCTTTTTAATTTGATGTAGTCCCATTGGTTTATGCTTGCCTTAATCTTCTTTGCAATTGGATTCATATTCATTGAAGATGTCTTTAAAATTTATGTGGAAAAGAGTTCTGCCAATATTTTCTCTAAGTATCTGATAGTTTGTGGTCTAACATTCAAGTCCCTGATCCACTTGGAATTTACTTTTGTGTTTGGTGAAATATAGTGGTTCATTTTCATTCTTCTGCATGTTTCAACCCAATTTTTCCAGCACCATTTGTTTAAGAGACTCTGCTTTCCCCGCTTAATAGTCTGGGCACCTTTGTCAAAGATTAGGTGTCCGTAGGTGTGGGGGCTTACTTTTGGGCTCTCAATTCTATTCCACTGGTCAATGTGTTTATTCATGTTCCAGTACCAAGCAGTTTTGATGACAATGGCCCTATAATACAATTTGTGATCTGGGAGTTTGATGCCTCCAGTTCTGTTCTTTCTTCTTAGGATTGCTTTGGCAATTCTGGGCATTTTCTCACTGAGATAACATTTGTAGCTTTTGTTCTATTCTCCTAAAAATTGGGGGGGGTGCTTGATGGGTGTTGTGTTAAATTTGTATATGGCTTTGGATAAAATATTCATTTTGATTATGTTAATAGGTCACCCCTGAGTGATTTTCTTAGAAGGGTAGATGGGGAGTAAATTTGCCAAAACTTTACTTACCTGTGTTTATTTTTATTCTACCCCATATTAATAGTTTAAGCAAAGAAAACATTATATATTAGAAAAGAAATCCAGAAATCAATCCCTTTTGCTATAGCAACAAAACAATAAATATCTAGGAATAAACCTAACAAAAGAAAGATTTTTATCCTGAAAACTATAAGTCACTATTCAAGGAAATAGAAAAAGAAGTAGAAAGATATTACATGTCCATAGGTTGAAAGAATTGACATATTCTACCCAGAGCTATATACAAATTTAATCAAGAAGGAAAAGGTCTTTAACAAACAGCATTGTTAAAATTGGGCAACATCAAGTATGTGAATGAAACTAGATATATCTTAATGTCATGAACCAAAAGTAATTCAATATGAACTAGAGACTACAGAGGAAAAAAGATCTGCAAAATATAAAATACAAACAAAAATTAAACAATATATACTTTAAGAACACATTTGTACTAGATGACTCTACTCCATTATCAAAAGAATCTCAAGAAAATATAAACAAATAAGATTTCATCAAATTAAAAATGCTTCACATATGGATAGACACTTACTCTAAATATGGGCCCTAGGTGAGATTAATGAGGTTAACAGCTAATAGTATTTATGTACTTTCCTCATGTTTGGGAGACATTTTCTGTCCTAATCCAGCTTTGTAGTCCTAATATCAATTTTTAAAAAAATTTATTCATTTTATTTTTATTTATAAAAGGGAAGCATTGACAAAACCATAGGATAAGAGGGTTACAACTGTACACAATTCCCATCACCAGAACTCCATATCCCATGCCCTCCCCTGATAGCTCTCCTATTCTTTATCCCTCTGGGAGTATGGACCCAAGGTCATTGTAGGATGTAAAAGGTAGAAGGTCTGGCTTCTGTAATTGCTTCCCTGCTGAACATGGGCGTTGACAGGTCAGTCCATACTCCCAGCCTGTCTCTCTCTTTCTCTAGTAGGGTGGGTCTCTGGGGAAGCGGGGCTCTAGGACACATTGGTGGGGTTGTCAGTCCAAGGAAGTCTGGTCGGCATCATGCTAGCATCTGGAACCTGGTGGCTGAAAAGAGAGTTAACATACAAAGTCAAACTTATTGTTGAACAATCATGAACCTAAAGGCTGAAATAGTGCAGATGAAGAGTTGGGGGGGTCTTCCATTTTGTAGATAGCTAGTAGGCATATTTTAGTTATATTCCAAATGGCCTGTGGCTATACTAGTGTTTTTTTTTTCTCCTGAGCCTGAAATCTCATATGCAGGTGGATCCAAGTTATTGTCTGGGGAGATGATGTTTTGGCTGGACTCTAACACCATCTTCCCAGACAATACTTTTAGTATTTAGCATGGCAGGCTCAGGAAAAAATTAACAGAAAACATAAACAGGTGCCATCTGCTGGTAATCAATAAAAAGAACATATAGGCATCAAGGAATCATATAAATAGTAGAGGAGTAATATCCAGGGCACCAAATCTGACAGCCCTATGACAGCGTGCTCTGGGCTCATTTCCTCTCCCATAACCATGACTGCTAAGACAAATAGCATGACATGCCTAAAAGAAACCTGAGCACTGATTTTCACCAGTACCAGGAGAGCGTTTTCTTAGTTATGGGAGGACACTAAGACAGAAGAGGGTCCCCATATCACATGACTAAAAGTGCAACAATCTAGTGAAGAATTTTAGATACAAGAAGAGTAGTCTGTGCACTGCCATCGCCAGACTGATAAATTTTACCATCATTATCCTCAGCTGTAGTCAGTAATACTGTATTGCACATTTTATGTTGTCAAGAGTGTACTCCTTATAATTTCTCAATGAATGAACAATTTTTTTGCAGTTTTGCTTAGTTATAGATGGTAAATACAATATTGCAATCATTTTACATCTATATCTGGGGTCTATATTATACAACTGAACATATTATAGTTATCTGCCATTTTTACAATAACAATATGAAAACTACATAGGTTTAATGGCAAAAGTGTAACACTGTTTCAACTAACACAGAGAGAATACTCTGGACTTCACTGTCCTATTAAAAACATAATATTAGCTAATATTGCAAGTTAGTGAACAATGAAGCATTTACTGTATTTTCCCCAAATGAGTTTTAGGAAAATGATTATTCGCTTTCAGTACAGAGTAATATCAAAGGACTGAAGGAGGCATAGCCATTGCTCACCTGGTTCCAGAAACTTGAACCCACTGGGTCAATGTTCCATAGTATTCCTAAGGAGAAGGAGGACAAAACAGAGTCCAAAAAGTACACGCCCACGAATAAAGCCATGAGCAGCAGGATGGCCTGGGTGGCGCTGATAGTGGAGATGCTCTGGGGGAAAGGCTGGTGCTGTGAAGATGCTGAGTCTGCTTCCTATGCCTGCACAGGAGAGTCGCCATGTACCCACTAGCAAGAACCATAAAGACTACAAGGGAGACATCCCAGAATGTCTCTAATGAGGCAAAGAAAGCAAATAACTGCTGAAGAAAATAACTCAGGTGTGGAAGTGAGCAAGAGTCATTGACAATCCCAGTAGCAGCTGTGGTCTGATTAAAGGAAGACATCGAGGACTAGGAGTTATGTTAATAATCCAGCAGAAAAAAATAGGAATACAGGATGTGTTGTGAGGATTTCTGTTTGAACTTGGCCAGACAAGAGCTTCTGGGGCTGAGGGTGATGGCTTGGAGGATGCTCAGCAGACAGGTGGTACAAATGGAGAGGCCTTTCATCACCCTGTACAGAGAGAATTTACATTTGAAGTTATCCCAAACATCCTGAGACACAAATGTGTTTGTGGATGTAAATCCCACAGAGAGAAGCATAATTGTATGGATTAGGGCCAGTTGACCCACGGTCAGGTCAGTGGACCTGGGTCTGCGCTGGAGAAAGAATATAAAGACGTAGAAGAGAAGAAGGAAGATGTTGGTTGATATCCCAATGACAATCTCAGAGTAAACGATGTATCTTAAAACAATAAGACTGAAAGCTTGCTGCTGGAGTTCATCTTTATGGGAAAGAATCATTTAGCAAAAATCTAGGAATAAAAGCAAGAAAACTTCATCATCATCACATACATTACCATCCTTGGCTGTCTGAACAGACACTGTTGCTGTCATCAGCACGTGGTTCAGTCCTGAAGCTGCCCCTTTGCTCCTCAGAGCTCAAGTCCTCCTCACTTCCTCCTGAAATCCATCTCCACTCTCTCCCTGCTCCACCTCATCTGGCCATAGCTGGATTGTGCTGTCTTCTCTGGATTCCACAAGCATTGGCTTTCATCTACAATGAAGTGCTTACTACTGTATGGAGCATGGTTTTTATTTTATGTGAGATTTTCTAAATCTGGTAGTAGTCTCCCCCTTATTTTTTAGTATTTCTGGCCTAAAGATAAAGCGTTAGTTGTGAAGTAAGGACTCATATTTTGTTGAATTTGAGTAAGAACTGCATAAGCGTAGAAAAAAATAGCCTTCTCAGGAGTCAGGTGGTAATGCAGCGGGTTAAGCGCAGGTGGCACAAAGCGCAGGGACCAGCATAAGGATCCCAGTTCGAGCCCCCAGCTCCCCACCTGCAGGGGTGTCGCTTCACAAGTGGTGAAGCAGTTCTGCAGGTGTCTATCTTTCCCTCTTTCTGTCTTCCCCTCCTCTATCCATTTCTCTGTCCTATCCAACAATGATGACATCAACAACAATAATAACTACAACAACAATAAAAACAAGGGCAACAAAAAGGAAATAAATATTTTTAGAAATCTTTAAAAAAAACAAAAAGAAGGCCTTCTCAACTGTATGTTGCCTATTGAATAATTGATAAGCAGAGCTATATTATCTCAGTGATGTAATTTTTATTTCTGTTTCCATACTGAATACATAATTTTTTTTTAAAAAAAGGAAAGCTTATTTCTTTCTGATAAAAAAATAGACCACTTATAAATAAAAGTGCAGGTAGAATGTCTGCCAAGGTACCCTGTACTAGGAGAGGGACAGCATAATAATGACAGGTGTCACTTCACGGTGTGGCCAAGGTGTATGGTGCATGGCAGGATGTGTCTGTCAGAGAAATTCTAGCTACAGATTCAGAAAGAGGAAGTGTGGAGAAAGAGCTGGCATAGTCAGTAGAATCAAAATCAGTACCACAAGCACCATCTAATGACAGTGCTTTACATAGAGCATAAGTGAAAAATGCAAATCCAGGAGAATGATAAAAAAATCATGGAGACTATATGAATAATGAATTACAGCTCTTTCTAAAAATGGACAAGAATTACCTTTTTGGGAGGTGGGGAGGAGCAGATTTCAAGGAGAAGTGTCCTTCAGTTCAGGGAGTCTTTTACACTTACGGATATTTATAGTATCAACCCTTGTAGGCTTATTTTGAGAAAAATCAAGAAAAGTACCCTTATAATTTCAAAAGAATGAAATGGGAAGCCCTAGAGACACTTTACTATTAACCCTAAGTGTTCATAATGGGAAACCCCAGCATGCAGAAAAATAGTGGGATCCATGGTAAAAAAACCAAGAGAAACAAGGAGACCTAGTTTTCTTATTAAACAGTTTTGACTTTGATTTATCACCTTCCCTTTTATATTTTAAATTTGTTTCACATCTATTTCATAACTGATTCATGGTGTGATATGTTTTCCAAGAAAATCTGAAACAACTCCAAGCATTAAGTTTCAGAGCATATGAAAATATATTCTTCTGGGACCAGGTGGTCGCACACAAGTGTACCTTTTACCATGCTCAAGGACCCTGGTTCAAGCCCCTGGTCCCCACCTGCAGGGGGAAAGCTACATGAGTGGTGAATCAGGGCTTCAGGTGTCTCTCTGTTTATCTCCCCCCTCTCCCACTCTCTGTTAGATTTCAGTCTGTTCTATCAAACATAATAAATATTAAAATATTTTTTAAAAAATAAAATATATTCTTCTATGTATTCTATCTGTTGGATAGATTTGGGCATCTTTGTTATTAATGAGTGAAAAGTAGTAATTTTCAAGGCTGAGATAAGTGGATAAATGATTAACAGAAACACTAAACGCTTTCCTCACCAAGTGATGCAGACAAATTCTTAGTTCTCTATGAGACAGTCAAGACGCATCTTTTTCACCACTCTGCACTTGATTGTTCACATAATTTCAACCTCATTTTACTGACTTATGGTTTGAAATACACTAAGCTCTAGAACACATGGTTAAGTGCTTTCAACATTAACTTGAAATTTTTGAAATTAATAGTAGAACAAGGAAGACATTCATGAGACAATATGGTAAATGATATTTAGGTATGTGAGGTTAAATTCTCTGTCAATGATATAAACAAAAAACCTCAATTATTTTCTTTTGTCGTGATCACTGGGGCTTCACCTATGCGGATTTTTTATTCCTGATAGAATGACAGAGAGAAGGGCTGGGTGTTGGTGCTCCTGGCAGAGTGCACATGTGACAATGCACAGGAACCCGGGTTCAGACCCCTGGTTCCCCACCTGCAGGGGGAAAGCTTTACAAGTGGTGAAGCAGTGCTGTAGGTGTCTCTCTTTCTCCCTCTCTATCTCCCCTATCCTCTTTGATTTCTCTCTGTCTAATAAATAAATGAATCATTAAAAAAGGAATGACAGTGTAAAAGACACACACACACAAAAGCTTCCTTTAGTATGGAGAGACTTGGCTTAGCCACTTCTGTGCACAAGATACAGAAGGTACACTAGTCAAGTGAGCTATCTTTCTGACTCATCATTTTCTTCTAAAAACATAACTTTTAATAACAGAAACTGAAAATGCACTTATTATAGGATATCCTGTAATCTAGGATCCCTCTGCTTTATGAGCATGAGAGCAGCAAAACCAAACTAGATACATTTGATGCAAATTCAGAGATAAGTGTTTCCTGTAGGAAGTAATATGGGCTAGCTATGGTTTAGTCTAAATGACAGGATGATAGAATGTCTGAAAGCAGAAACATTGAGTAAGTAAATATAATTGTATCCAGATAAATGAATGCATTCCTAAAATTAATTGAGTAACACACAGATAGAAACCACCAAATAAGGAATTAAATCACATGTGTGAGAAATCAAATTAGAATTCAAAGTATAGAAACAAGAAGGAATCTCTTTTCCAAGTAAGAGAAAACAGTATCTAATCTGCAAAGGCTTGTTTGAACTGGATGTCTAAGTTAAGAACTCATAAAATGTCACTACTGAACCCAGTTGGTCTCTGTTGATGATTGCCTAGGACTCTTCCCACCCCCAAATTCTAAGTCCAAGGTATAAAGAGGAACTTACCTACATGGACATGTGTGGTGATCTGTGAGCATGTGAGAAGCACCTGCAGAGTTTAAAGGCCGGGCTGGCATTGCCTCATCTCTCTGCAGACCTGCAATTGCAGTGTCTGCACAAAGGTGACACGAGCCAACTGGGATCGACAGAGCCATGGTGTCCCCAGTGAGCACTGTACTTGTTTCCTAACCTTTATTCTCTCCTAGACACAAATAGTTTGCGAAGAGTTGTTTCTATCATTCCCTTGCCACATCTGCATGGAGGGACCGAGGGTGGCGATTATGAAGACAGCACTAAATTCAATCATTTGATCCTGAGATCGCATAGTTTTCTACCACTGTTGTTCCACATTGAGGGCAAGGTCCTGCAGAGACCCACAAGAGAGTTTATGATGTTGTTTCTGCTGGAGATGACCAGTGATGGAATACAACACTGTTTTAATTACTATTAATTTGTAGTACAGATTGAGGTGCTTTTGCTTTTTTGGAGTGCTTTGATTATTCATGGTATTTTTATTTACTTATTTACTTTTTGGTGTATGTGTGTATGGTTTTAATAGAAGTTTCAGATAAGCTGTTATGTTTCTGTGAAATATATCAGTGGGGTTTTGATAAGTATTGCATATATTGATTTTAGTAGATATCCATTTTAACAATGGTTTTAATATTTAACAATAGTCCTCCTTCCAACCCATGAACAGGGGCTATCATTCCATTTCGTTGTGTCATTCTCTTTTTTTTAAACAATATTCTATAGTTTGCATTGCAAAGATTCTTCACCTACTTTGTTAGGTTTATTTCAAGGTATTGTCATTTTGGGTTAGAGCATACATGACATTGATTAATTCTTTTTCTGGTTCATCATTTATTCATATTTGTTAATATTGTTTCTGTGACATTACCAAATTTATTATTTCCATTATTTTTCTTTAATGAATTCTTTGGAGTTCTCTAGGTATATTCTCAAGTCATCAGCAAATAGTGATAGTTTAATTTCTTCCTTTCTAATATTTATTTGTTTTGGTACCTCTTTCTTAGCTGATTGCACTAGTGAGAGCCTCCAGGACTATACTGAAAAATAGTGGTGGTGGTGGACTCCCTTGTCTAATTCCAGATTTGGGAAAAAAGTTTTCATTTTGCCCCATGAGTTGTGTTAGCTGTTGGTTTGTCATATATGTTACCTTTATTACATGGAGGCATTTCTCACCTACTTTCAGTTTCTAATTTTTCATTCTTTATCATAAATGGATGTTGGGTCTTGTCAAATGCTTTTTCAGCATCAATTGATAGGACCAGGCAACTTTTTCTTTTTGTTGTTATTGTTGATGTGGTGGGTTATGGTGACTGATTTGTGAATGATAAACTCTTTATTCTTTTCAGTTATGAATCCCACTTGGTCTCGGTGGGAGGGGGATTAATGTTTTACAGTAAATATAGTTGTTGATACATGTGTAAACTTTCTCAATTTTCTGCAGAACAGAATCTGTGGATTTTAGTAAGGTACTGTCATTACACTGTGATTATCCTAACTGACCCTGAACCTGGTCATTCCTCAATTTATTATTTATAATAATTTATTTATTTGAAAAGAGACAGAGAGAAATCAAGAGAGGAGGGGGAGAGAAAAAGAAAAGGAGAAAGGGGCCAGGTGGTGACACACCTGGTTAAGTGCACACATTACAGTGTGCAAGGACCCAGGTTCAAGCCCCGGTCACCACCTGCAGGGGGAAAGCTTCATTAGTGGTGAAGCAGGGCTGCAGGTGTCTCTCTGGCTCTCTCCCTCTCTATTGTCCCCCTCCTCTCAATTTCTGGCTGTCTCTAATAAATAAAGATAATAAAAAAATTTAAAAAAAAAGAAGAGAGACACCTGCAGGCCTGCTTCATCATTTGTGAGCTTCCTTTGTGCAGGTGTGGCCCAGGGTCTTAAATCCAGGTCCCTGTGCCCTAACCATGCACACTGTACCATGTGTGCTATCATCCAGCCCTTCCTCAATTTATTCTTTTTAAATATTTATTTATTTTCCCTTTTGTTGCCCTTGTTGTTTTTTTATTGTTGTACTTATTATTGTTGTTGTTATTGATGTTGTCATTGTTGGGTAGGACAGAGAGAAATGGAG
The DNA here is from genome assembly GCF_950295315.1 of Erinaceus europaeus. Taxonomy (NCBI): domain Eukaryota; kingdom Metazoa; phylum Chordata; class Mammalia; order Eulipotyphla; family Erinaceidae; genus Erinaceus; species Erinaceus europaeus. Next base: position 27,025,964 of record NC_080182.1, read on the forward strand.
AGAGGAGGGAAGACAGAGGAGGAGAGAAAGATAGACACCTGCAGACCTGCTTCACCACCTGTGAAGCGACCCCCCTGCAGGTGGGGAGCCAGGGGCTTGAACCGGGATCCTTACGGCGGTCCTTGCGCCTTACATCACATGTGCTTAACCCGCTGAGCTACCACCCGACTCCCCATTTTATTCTTAATACATTTTTGGAATGAATATTAGATCTCCAAAGAATTTGCAAATTTATGATCAAAATATAATACTAGTACATTAACCCTATCTGAACTAAGTACTTACTTGGTTTTATAAATATTTTGATATAAAGTGTTTTCGTTCTTGAATCCAGCCAGGATATCACATCGCATTTCACTGCCATGTCTCACGGCTCTCCTTCTGTTATGACAGCTTCTAATTCATTCTTTCATTTCAATGACCTAGACAGTTTTGAGGGCTTTGACTGGGTATTTTATTTTGTTTTTGTAGTTGATTTATAGCTTCATACCATCATGGTGTGAAAAGATGCATTTTGTGATTTTTAATATTCACATATTTGTGTGGCACAACATCTGGTCAATCCTTGTGAATATTTCATGTTTACTTGAGAAGAATGTGTATTTCTTTCTTTTTTATATAACTTTTACTTTTAAAAAGGGAACAATAACAAAAAACATAGGATAAGAGGGGTATAGCTCCACACAGTTCCCACCACCAGAACTCCATATCCCATCCCCTCCCCTGATAGCTTTCCTATTCTTTATCCCTCTGGGATTATAGACCCAAGGTCATTGTAGGGTGCAGAAGGTGGAAGGTCTGGCTTCTGTAGTTGCTTCCCCGCTGAACATGGGCATTGGCAGGTCGATCTGTACTCCCAGCTTGTCTCTCTCTTTCCCTGATGGGGCAGGGCTCTGGGGAAGCAGGGCTCTAGGACACATTGGTGGGGTCGTCTGCCCAGGGAAGTCCGGATGGCATCATGGTAACATCAAGAACCTGGTGGCTAAAAAGCGAGTTAACATACAAAGCCAAACTCATTGTTGAACAATCATGAACCTAAAGGCTGGAATAGTGCAGGTGTATTTATTTCTTTTGGGATGGAAAGTTCTGTCTATAATCTGTTAGGTCCAGCTTGTCTATGTTTTCATTTAAGACCACCACTATTTCCCTATTTATTTATTTTAAAATTTCTTTATTGGGGGATTAATGTTTTACAGTTGACAGTAAATACAATAGTTTTCTACATACATAACATTTCCCAGTTTTCCAGATAACAATGCAACCTCCACTAGATCCTCTGCCATCATGTTCCAGGACTTGAACCCCCCCATCCCAGAGTCTTTTACTTTGGTGCAATACAACAACTCCCTATTTATTTTCTTCTAGATAATCTGTCTCTTGCGTTTGTGGTGTGCTAAGTTCTCCTAGTTGTGTTGCTGTCAGTGACTCCCTTAAGTTTGGTAAGTACTTGTTTTATATATTTGGGTGCATGAGTTTGGGGCATATATATTTACAGTGGATATGTCTTCTTGTTGAATCAACACTTTGACAATCACGTAGTGTCCCTCTCCATTACTGGTCACTACCTTTACCTGAAAGTCTGTTTTATCTGAAAACACAATAGCTGTTCCTGCCCTTTTTTCCTTCAATATTAGTTTGGAAAGACTTAAGAGAACTTTGTTTAGAGCTCTTCTTTTATGTTTCCTAAATCCTTAGTGATTGGTCCCTCCTCAATCGCTATCGAACAGGCCATGGCCGGTGCGCCGCTATGTTCCATCGCTGGGGAGCCAGAGACGACCCGAACTGCCCCTGCGGCTCCAGACAGACTATGACCCACATAGTCAACGACTGCCACCTCTCCAGATTCAAAGGAGGTCTCGAAACTTTACATCAGGCTCAACCTGACGCTGTTGACTGGCTACGGAAGAAGGGCAAACGCTAGAAGAAGAAGTGAAATATTCTTTCAGCACTTGAATATGCCTCTCCATATTATGAGGGTAGCCCTCATGTTTTTCTATAGTCTTTCTCTGATAGTTCCTCTAAGTCTAGAGTTTCCTGGAGACCTTCTGCTTGATTTCTGTCTGTCAAATTTGTCATATTTTTGGTGGGTGCTTTTGCAGTTCCTCTGCTGTTTATGCATTTATTGTGCTGGTTGTTGCTGGGTCTGCAGGTGGTGCTACTGTAGAAATCACTGGACTTTGTTTTGTTGGGTAGTGGGTGGGGTTATGCTTCTTGCTATATCCTTGAGCTGTTTCTATACATTATGGGATGTGTTTGTATGGATTCTCTGTAGCAGCTCAGCCTAAATTCATGCCTCAAGAGTTTGCTGCTAGGTGGTAGCTGAGTTAGGAGGAGCAGGGCTCAGTTCACTATTTAGCCACTGGAAGATGCTAATTATCTTTCTGCATGTCTGCCTTAGTTTGAGGGCAGACCAGACTGCTTTTGGTCAGATATATTTCCTGCCTCTGTGGTGTGTCCTTATTGGTGGCTCAGTGCAGTAATTCCCACAAATCACAAATTAAGAGCTTATAGTTTCCCTTCTTTGACCTGTAGCACTGTGCTGTTTTGACTGCTACTGTGCAGAAATAAGATGGTACTATCACTGCTGGTGCTCTGAACCTCAGTGTGTTTGGTTTCAATCGCACAACCCTTCTCACCCAACCACACACATGAGCACTCGCCGGAGGCTGCAGTGTCTCTCCTGCTGCCTCAGCTATAGGTTGATGAGGTTTATTAAGTTTGATAGTTGTTGATTTTTGTTGTTTTGGGGGAGAGCCTGTGTTGTTCTGTGCAACTTGATAGTCACACCGCCCGGAAACCGATGAGAATGGCTTTCTTAATGATAAATTTTGCTTATTTCATATGAGATTGAATTTCACATTGAGTAAAAAAGAGAAACCAGAGCACCCGTCTGAGACATATGCTGTCAGGGATGACAGATGATTCAGGCATGCAAGGTATGTGCCTTATTAGTGGGCTATTAACCAATTATTTGGGAATTTTTAAGACATAAACTGCAAACATTTTGAAGTGGCATTAAGGATTTGGGTGTGTTGGTGCTTTGCCATGGTTATATTGAGCATACATGTTTTGGCAGGATTCCTATAGCAGTGCCAGTGGCTTGTTTATCCATCATATGAGCAGTAAATGATGACAGAGGATATCATTACCAGTGATGCTACTTTCTTTCCTATGGGTCAACTTTATTTATTTAATTATCTACTGGGTAGAGATAGAGATAAGTCGAGAAGGAAGAGTGAGAGCAAGAGAAACACTTGCAACTTGCAGCACTGCTTCACCACTTGTGAGGCTTCCCTCATGCGGGTGAGTACCTGGGTTTGAACTTATTTCTTTGTACAGTGTAGCACATGCACTCATCCAGTGTGAAAACACCCGGTGCCAAAAGAATTGATTTCTAAGAAGAATATTAATAGAAGGGTCAAGTGCTATTGAGTCATCTCTGTATTCATTTTTACTGATCACCAGCAAGGTAATGGGGCTCCAGGGCATGCATGATGAATCCAACATGCTTGGCAGCCATTTTATTTATCTGTTAGGACAGATAGAAAGTGAGAGGAGTAGGGGAGACAGAGAGGGAGAGGGACAGAGAAGCACCTGCAATACTTGCTTCACTGCTCATAAAGCCTTCTCACTGCAGCTAGGGAGCAGGGCTTCAATCAGTCCTTGCACGTGTGCGCATTTAAGCAGTTGCACCATGCCTGCTCCCCAAGATAACTTTCTACTTTAAAGAGTCTCAGATATAAAATAAAACCCCTTTCACAATAACAGTTTTATTTTAAAAAATATTTATTTATTCCCTTTTGTTGCCCTTGTTTTATTGTTGTAGTTGTTGTTGTTATTGATGTCATCATTGTTGGGTAAGACAGAGAGAAATGCAGAGAGGAGGGGAAGAGAAATGTAGACACCTGCAGACCTGCTTCACCGCTTGTGAAGCGACCCACCTGCAGGTGGGGAGCTGGAGGCTCAAACCAGGATCCTTATACTGGTCCTTGCAATTTGTGCCACCACATGCGTTTAACCCGCTGCACTATTGCCCGACTCCCCGACAGCTTTCTTTTAAAGAAAGTGTTTCGTAATTAGACTGTCCAGCTTTGTCATTAATCTCTCACCCACTAAATCTTAGCTTTCACCAGTAGATTTTTGTCTTCAATAATTTATAATGGGATCCTTGATAATTGATATATTTTATTTTGCATTGCTTTAATAGTGCATACAAATTCTAAGTAGGAAATTGATGTCCTACTTCACTCATTCCTGAAATCATGTACTTATATCAGATTGGACTCATATATATATATTTATAGTCTATGGACTATAGTGGAATACCATTATTACACAGTTGGATTTTATATTATTTTTAATTTTTCATTTGTAATTTATATTCTCATACATAATTATCTAACTTCAGGTGTATTTTCACATCCACACATGATACTTGAGAGTGACCATATCCCCTACTAAGGTCCTGTGCTCTCCTTCCAGTCCCCAGCCCCACTTCTCTTTTTTTTTCTAAATATTTATTTTATTTTGTTTATTTTCCCTTTTGTTGACCTTTTTATTGTTGTAGTTTTTGATGTCATCGTTATTAGATAGGGCAGAGAGAAATGGAGAGAGGAGAGGAAGAAGTGGAGAGATGGGGAAGGGAGAGAAAGACAGACACCTGAAGACCTGCTTTACTGTCTGTGAAGCGACTCCCCTACAGGTGGGGAGCTGGGGGCTCTAACCAGGATCCTTACACCGGTCCTTGCGCTTTGCGCCATATGTACTTAACCCACTGCGCTACCGTCCAGCTCCCTCCCAGCCTCACTTCTATAACCACCTTTTGTCTTATATCCTATAGGAAATAATCTGGTTATTCATTTTTTAAAGCTCGTTAGGTGTTGCACACTTGAACGGAGCAACCCAATAAGTTGCCCATAATTTCTTTACTTATCTCACTTAGCAAAATGGTGTGCAATTATGGAGAAAGTATTTTAGGGTTCTCTGGATGTTGGGAAGAAGAGTTTCACTTGCATCTCAGGGTTGAAAAATAAACTTAATTACACTATTAGTAGTGAGGAAAAGGAGGGGATAAGGAGTCAAAGATACATTGTGTACATCTCAACAGTGAGGTTCTGCCGAATGTCTCCTGATAGGAGCTAGGTCAAAAGAGAAGGGCCAATAGCAGATAATCTTACACACAGGTGTGTCTTCAGAAACAAGACACAAAGACAAAACACAAGTTGTACCATGGAGTGGTTGTGGTGTACTGCAGCTAAGCAAAGACAAACAAACAACGTCTTGGAAAGGCTGGGGCGTGAATGGTGAGATGGAGAATGAGTGGTGTTCTGTGCATGATGTTGGAAAATGACGTAGATTGCATGTCGGCATTAGGGCAAGAAGGCCAAGGACCAACTGCAGCAGCCCTGTGACAGAGAGGTGCTAAGACTGAAGACTAAGACAATAGCATGACATGAGTGAAAGAAATCTAGTACTTATTTCCAAGGTACCAAAATGCAAGTATTGTTAGTTATGGGAAGAATCTAAGACGGAAGAGAGTCTGCAGATCCTGTGACTAAAGAGAACCGATCTGGGGAACCATCTTAGATGCAGGGAATGGAGCCTGGGGACTATCAGGGCCATATTCATAAATCCCACCATCATTAGCCTCAGATAGAGTCAATAATATTGTGTTGCAAACCGAAAGTTGCTAAGAAAGTACATCTTAAAATTTCCCATTGAAGAAAAAGAAATTTTGTATTTTTCTATAGTGATGTACGGTAAATAGATTATTATAATCCTTTTACATGGATACATATATCTGATTGTTACATTGTGGAACTACACAGAATACACTTATATGTCATTTTTACATAAAGTCTGAAATATAAACATGTTTAACTGAAGAAGTCTAACACTATCTACTCCAACTTAGACTGAAGGAATACTCTGTATGTCACTATTTATTTACTGAAAACAGGATATTGGCTCAAATTACCAGTTACTGGATGATGGTGTATTTACAGCACTTTCCCCAACAGGATTTTAGGAAAACAATTATTCGTTTCTCAGTATAGATTAACATCAAAGGGCTGAAGGAGGCATAGCCATAGCTCACCAGCTTCTGGAAACTTAAAATAACTAGACTATTGCTCCACAGCATTCCTAAGGAGAAGGAGGACAAAACAGAGTCCAAACAGTACACGCCCACAAATAAAGCCATGAGCAGCAGGATGGTCCGGGTGGCGCTGACTTCTGGATATGTCGGGGAGAAAGGCTGGTGCTGTGAAGATGCTGAGTCTGCTTCCTGTGACTGCACAGGAGAGTCGCCATGTACCCACTAGCCAGGCCCATGAGGACAACAAGGACGGCATCCAACAAGGTCTTGAGTGAGGCAAATAAGTGTTGAATGAAATAGCTCAGGGGTGGAAGTGAGCAAGTGTCGTCGACAACCCCAGTAGCAGCTGTGGTGTGGTTAAAGGAAGACACAACTGAGAGTATTCGAGGACTAGGGAACATACTGAAAGCCCAGAGGAAGCAGAAAGAATACAGGACACGTTGTGAGGATTGGGGTTTGAATTTAGCCAGACAAGAGCTTCTGGGGCTGAGGGTGATGGCCTGGAGGATGCTCAGCTGGCAGGTGGTGAGAATGGACAGTTGCCTGGTCATCCTGTTCATATACAAAGTAGACATAAGACTGAAGTTATTGGTAACATCCTGGGACCAAAACTTGTTTGTGGCTATAACACCCCCAGTGAGAAGCATAATGGTTTGGACAAAGGCCAGGTGACCAGTGGCCAGGTCAGTAGGTCTGGGTCTGGACTGGAGAAGGAAGATGAGGGTGTGAAAGAGAAGAAGGATGATGTTAGCTGAGACCCCAATGCCAATCTCAGAGTAAAAGATGTATCTTAAAACATTAAGAATGAAATCTTGCTGCTGGCGCTCATCTTTATTTGGAAGAACTATGCAGTTGTAATCTGAGAAAAAAAACCAGTAAGAAAAGTTATCTCATCATCAGCATCGCCAGCTTCAGTCATCTCAAGCCGCAGGACTGCTGCTATCAATCAATTTGTGGTTCAATCCTGATGCTGCCTCTTTCCCTCCAGTGCTCAAGTCGTCCTCACACCCCCTGGGTGCCATCCCCACCCCCTCCCTGCTCCACTATGGGGGGGATATGCTGTACTTCCTGGTCGAACAGAACTTCCCATCTCCTCTAAAAGAAAAATGTGAATTTTATAGGATGTTTTCCTTTTTCTTTCTTTCTCTCTTTCTCTCTCTCTTTCTTTCTTTCTTTTCCTTCTTTATTTTTTATGAAGCTGAGGTTATAAAACTGGCCTTTTTCTTTCTTTGCTTTTGTATCATTTGCTTTGAGGAGAGGAAGGAAGAGGATACATTTTAACATCAGTTATAATGTAAGGACTCACATCTTGTTGAATCAGAACAAGGAAACTACTTAAGAGTAGACATAAGACATTCCTAGTTATAGAGTGCCTCCTTTATAATGATGGGCAGAGTCCTCATTTCCCAGTGCTATCTTTTTCTAATACTGTTTTATTTTCTTCAAGATGGAATCTTTTCTCTGAAAAAGAAGGAAAGCTCATTTTTTTTTCTAACACAAATAAAAATTACAAATAACTAGTGCATGCCGTCTGTCATCTACCTGACACTGAACCAGGAGGGTGGCATTCAAACAGCAGGCATCCCATCAGCAGGGAGTGGCCCTTACCGTGATAGGACAAGTAGTACGACAGCTCTGCAGGACACATGTGCTGGAGCAATGTCATCTGCAGAATCAGGAAGGGAACAATGGAGAAGAAATATGGTGCAGGTAATAAAAGCAAAATCATTGCCCTCATCACCATCTAACAATAGTGCTGTATACAGAGCATTTGTGAAATAGGCAAATCCAGGAGAATGTTTAAAAATAAAGAAAAATACTTGAGTAATGAATAGCTACTCTTCCTAAATGTCTGGACATTGTCTAATTTGTTTGCATAGTACAAGTATTGCAAATAAGAGTCCAAGGGCTCCCTACATATGGACATTATCATGTCAGCATGTTTACCTTAATTTGATATAAATCAAGAGAAGTTTCAATATTATTTCCAAGCCATGAAATTCGAATTTCCAGAGACACTTTATCACAAATACTAAGCACTGCATTATGAGAACACCATGCCTACAGAAGAGCATTGGGTCTTATAGTCAAAACGCAGGTGAAATGAGCGGACTGGATTTCTCGCTGGACAGTTTTCACTTTAAGTTTTCATCACTTGTTTTGTTTTTAAAAGGTTGTTTCACATCCCTTTCGTAATAAATTCATAGCATCGTCTAGTTTGCAAGAAAATCTGTGGTAGATCAAAAACATGAGAATGCCATATATATCAGATTTTGATAGGTTCAGACCTATTCACTATTAATGAGAAGGGGTCATTTTAAAAAGCAAAAGAAATGACATACAGAGAGAATCATCTTTCTCCTCACCAAATAAGGTAGGTGACATATTCAGTTCTCTATTAGACAGGCAGGACTTATCTCTGTCTTCATCTGTGTGTCCATTTAATTTCATACTCATTTTACTGAGTTAAAACACACTAACTCTAGAATACATGTTTAAGTGCTGTCAACAATACCTGGAAGTATGTGCAATGAACTGTGGGACAGTAAAAATATCTGTGAGAAAATACTGGTATTGTTATTTAGGTTTTAGAGGTTAAAACTATCAACAAAACAATGATTTAACAAAGAACCTCATTTTAATTTATTTTGTTGTTACCACTGGGGCTTCACTGCTCCAGAACTTTCCCCCCTAATACAATAACAGAAATATATGAAGAGAGAAGAGAGAAAGTTACCATAGTTCTGAGCCTTAATTCAACAGCAGAGAGCCAGGTTTCTACCTGATTTGTGCACTTGATAAAGCAAGTGAGCTATCTCAGGTTCATCATTTCATTCTTAAATCATAAATTTAAGTAACAATACCTACAAAGGCAATTATTTTTTAAATTTTTTTGCATACATTGATTTAATGAAAATTATAAGGCAGTATGTAAAAGCAAAGTTATCATTTATATTATTTTTCAGCTGCATTTTCTTTTTTTTCTTTTTTATTTAAGAAAGGATTAATTAACAAAACCATAGGGTAGGAGGGGTACAACTCCACACAATTCCCACCACCCAATCTCCATATCCCACCCCCTCCCCTGATAGCTTTCCCATTCTCTATCCCTCTGGGAGTATGGACCCAGGGTCACTGTGGGTTGCGGAAGGTAGAAGGTCTGGCTTCTGTAATTGCTTCCCCGCTGAACATGGGCGTCGACTGGTCGGTCCATACTCCCAGTCTCAAAGGCAATTATTGTAGGGTAATTCCATTGTATAAAATTCTACTTTGGGAGTCGGGAGGTAGCGCAGAGGGTTAAGCACACATGGCGCAAAGCGCAAGGACCGAGCCCCCGGCTCCCCACCTGCAGGGGAGTCTCTTCACAGGCGGTGAAGCAGATTTGCAGATGTCTATCTTTCTCTCCCCCTCTCTGTCTTCTCCTCCTCTCTCCATTTCTCTTTGTCCTATCCAACAACGACGACACCAATAACTACAACAATAAAACAACAAGGGCAACAAAAGGAAATAAATAAACATTTTTTTTAATTCTACTTTATAGGATAATTCTACTTTTAAGCTTTCTTATAATATAATTCTACTTTTATAACAAAGGAAAACTAAATATATTTGAAGAAAATTCTTGGTGGGGCTCAGTATAAATGACAAGATAATAAAATGCTTGTCTGAAAGCATATACTCAGAAGTACTTGAGTATATTCAGGCAAGTTTATTCATAGAGCAAATATATTCTTTTCTTGGTATTTTATTAGTGATTTACCTGTTACTTACAAATTCTAAGATAACTGGGTTGTAGTTCCACCAGACTCCTGCCACCAAGCTCTGTGTTCCCAAATTCCCAATAATATTCACCATGTATCTCCCAGGGTCTTAAATGTACGTTTTTTTCAAGTTCATATGTTTTAATTCTCTATGTTCCACAGGTGAATGAAATCACTTCATAGTAATCCTTCACTTCCTTATATAAGTCCATCAATTAAAAGACTAAAATATTTTTTAATCACATTATAAGAACAAATGTAGAAATACAAGGAAACTCCATTACAATAAAGAGAACGATATCTGAATTGAAATGCCTCCTTAGACCTGTATTTCTAAGCAATAATCCCATAAAATTTCATGGCCAGATTAGCCTCTGTTGACACTGCCTAGGAGCTGCCCACCCTGATTCTAAGTCTGACAAATAAATGGGCACTTACCCAGATGGACTGTGATGACCTGTGCTTGTGGGAAGATCTTGCACAGTTTAAAGGCCAGGCTGACATTGCCTCATCTCTCTGCAGACCTGCAATTGTAGTGTCTGCAAAAAAAGGAGACAAGATCCAGCTGGGGAAGAGAGAACCATAGGGTCCCCAGTGAACACTGGACTTGTCTCCTAAACTTTATTCTCTCCTGTGTACAAAGAATCTGGGAAGAGGTGGGCTGAAAAGTTTTCCATCAGTTCCCTTGGCAAATGGGCCTGGAGGATGCAGAGGGTGGCAATTATGAAGACAGCACTAAGTTCAATCCTTTGATCCTGAGGTCCAATTAGTGCTGTCCCATCCCACTCTTGGTAAAGCGCTGCTCTGGGATGAGAGATTGCTGGCTCCTCTCCTGAGTTCTCAGTGGCTCTGAGTGTCCTCTCTGCATAATGGGGTGGGATTCCCAAACCTCTGTTGTTTTTCAACAGGTCATGAAGTTAATGATTTTCACATCTAAGTTTTCGGAATCAAGTTGCGTGTCAACTTTGGAAATGAATTTGCAGTAAACAAAAATTGAAAATAAGAAGGATAAGGGCAGAGGTGGAAGTTGAACATAGAAATCCCACAGACATAGTGAACTCAGTTAAATTTAATGATAAGTATTTTTTAGTATTTTTCTAGAAGTATCTCACCCTGTCGTTCTTGGTATTTTGTGATAGAATTTTTATACCTTTAATGAACGAGCTATAAAATAGAACTCAAAGCTTTAAGTTTTAAAATATAAGATACTTTCTGTGGAATGTTATGCTTACAGTCAGTGAGTTCTGGTATTGAATATCATCTTAGTACAATATTGTATGATATAATATTCAATAACTATGAGATGTTATCATGCACAAAGACAGGAGTTCCAGCCTTCCTTCCTCCACCCTAAAGGGAGAAGCTTTAGGAGAGGTGCAGCTGTTTCCACGTGCCTCTCTTTCTCTTTTCCTTTCTATCTACTCTGCCCTCTCTATTTCTATGTCTTTATCCAGTGAATAAATAATAATAAATTTAAAAATATTCCCAACTTTCTCAATTTCGCTATATATAAAATTACACACAAAATTTAAGACTTGGCAAAATGGGATCTGTAACTAAAAGAAAATACCATTACTAGAACAAATCACTGATGTATTCATAGTTATTAAGACACTGGTTTAAAAATATCTGTAGGGGCTGGGCAATGGCACACCAGGTTGAGTGCACATGTTACCACACACAGGGACCCAGGTTCAAGCTCTTGCTTCCCACTTGTTGGGTAGGGGGGAGCTTCACTAGTGGTGAAGCAAATAATGCAGGTGTCTGTCTGTTTCCCTCCCTTTCCCTCTCAATTTCTCTTTGTTCTACTGAATCAAGGAATAAAAAAAAAAAAGAAAATAACAGATGGCTTCCAGGAGCATTGGATTTATTGTGCAGGCACCGAGCCCCAATGGTAACCCCAGAGATAAACTGTTGTTGAGGTAGCATTGGTTTACAAATCTATGCATTTAAGTACACATCTTTCCAGAATAGGTTGCCACATTCCAGCAAAGAGCCAATATCCATCTGCTGATATCTACTGAAAAACTTTGAGCCTCTTGAATCTGAATGTCTGTTTACTCCCTAAGTTTGGAGAAGTTTCCAGGTGTTATTACTTCAAATAATAACTCTGCCATTATCTCTCTCTTTATTTTTATATTATAGAATTACATGCCAGTAGGGATTTGAATCCACACCATTCCCACCATCAGAGTTCTGAATCTTTGCTCTCACCACTGCAATACACCACAGTTCCTCTAAGGCTGTAGACATGGGCCAGCCATCTTTTCTACAACTATCTGTCCACATTTATACATAGTTGCCCCCTTTTTTCTGATTCAATACTCTCTTCTTCTCCAAGCCACTCATGACATCATAACTACCTTCACATGTCCCTCTCCTTTTCCTTCTCTTTCTCTGGGTGCTGATGGAAACTGAGTTCAGAGTCCTCTTATCTTCATCCTATCACGTCTCCCCCACTGGGAGTCTGCATCAAGGTTGTTTTTGGGGAGCGGAAGGTAGGAGTTCTGACTTCTGTAGCTGCTTCTCCGCTGAGCATGGGTGTTGACAGGTCGATCCATACCCCCAGCCTGTTTCTTTTTTTTTTTAATTTTTTATCTATAAAAAGGAAACATTGACAAAACCATAGGATAAGAGGGGTACAGCTTCGCACAATTCCCACCACAAGACCTCCGTATACCAACCCCTCCCCTGATAGCTTTCCTACTCTAACCCTCTAGGAATATGAACCCAAGATCATTGTGGGATGCAGAAAGTTGAAGGTCTGGCTTCTGTAATTGCTTCCTCGATGAACATGGGCATTGACAGGTCGATCCATACTCCCATCCTGTCTCTCTCTCTTTCCCTGGTGGGGAAGGGCTCTGGGGAAGCGGAGCTCCAAGGCACATTGGTGGGGTTGTCTGTCCAGGGAAGTCTGGTCGCATCCTGTTAGCATCTGGAACCTGGTGGCTGAAAAGAGAGTTAATATACAAAGCCAAACAAACTGTTAGACAATTATGAACCTAAAGGCTGGAATAGTACAGGTGAATCGTTGGGGGTCCTCCATTTTGTAGATAGCTAGTAGGCATATTTTAGTTATATTTCAAAGGGCCTGTAGCTATACTAGTGTTTTTTTGTTTGTTTGTTTTGTTTTGTTTTTTTGCCTGAGCCTGGAATCTGATATGCAGATGAATCCTAATTATTGTCTGGGGAGATGATGTCATGGCTGGGAAAAGGACCAGACAGCTGGATCAGGGAAGAGAGTAGCTCCCTAATATGGGAAAAGGGTATAAATATTACTGTAAACCCCATCGATTTGATATTATCTGGGGCCCATAATTAGCTTAGGAGCCTGTGTGACCTCTACGTCCCTCTAGATCTGAGCTCACATTCTGAGGCCATGAGTAGGAACATTCCATGCTGCCCCACTATCAACCCATCTTCCTCAGGTGTGTCATAGAGTATGTTGTCCATACTCCCTTTGGAGGATGGAACATTCTATCATTGTTGATCCAGGTTGAGAGCAAGGTCTTATAGGGGCCCACAAAGGCGTATATTTTGTTGATCCTGATACAGATGACCGGAAACAATGGAGAGAGGGATTTATTTGAGGTCTAGGCCCATCAAGTCTGTTTGGGAGACTCAGGACTCCCCAATTAAGGCCCCAGCACCCCCAGCCTGTTTCTATCTTTCCTTAGTGGACCAGAGCTCTGGAGATGTGAGGGTCCGGGATACATTGGTGAGGTCGTCTGCCCAGAAAAATCGGAATGGAGTCATGGTAGCATCTGCAGCCTGGTGTCTGGAAGGTGGCATGACCTAAATTGAGACAAATTGGTTAATGAACAGGAACCAAAAAGTTGGATTGGAGCCGATGAGATTAGGGATTTTAGTGTAGAAGAAAACTAGGAAATTCATTTTAGGCATGTTTCTGGGAGCACACAACTATGGTAGTTTTGCTTGAGTTTGGTAGCTAACCTGAAGTTGGATAAGAATATTGTCTGATGTGGTATCTTAGTGTTGTCTTAATTTGCATTTCTCTGACAATCAGTGACCTAGAGCAGTTTTTCATATGTTTGTTAGCCTTTTGGATCTCCTCTGAGGTGAATGTTTTGTTCATATCCTCTGCCCATTTTTGGATGGGATCATTTGCTTTTTTGGTACTAAGTTTGCTGAGCTCTTTATATATTTTGGTGATTAGTTTCTTGTCTGATGTCTGGCATGTGAAGATCTTCTCCCATTCTGTGAGGGGTCTCTCTGTTTGTTTAATAGTTTCTTTGGATGTGCAGAAGCTTTTCAATTTGATGTAGTCCCATTGGTTTGTTTCTGCTTTAGTCTTCCTTGCAATTGGGTTTGATTCATCAAAGATGTCCTTGAGGTGTAGGTGGGAAAGTGTTTTACCGATGTTTTCCTCTAAGTATTTGATTGCTTCTGGTCTGACATCTAGGTCTTTGATCCATTTGGAGTTGATTTTTGTTTCTGGTGAGATAAAGTGGTTCAATTTCATTCTTCTGCATGTTACAACCCAGTTTTCCCAGCACCATTTATTGAAGAGAGCCTCCTTTTTCCATTTAATCCTCTGGGCCCCCTTATCAAAGATTAGATGTCCATAGGTGTGGGGATTTATTTCTGGGCTTTCAATTCTGTTCTACTGGTCTGTGTGCCTATTTTTGTTCCAGTACCATGCTGTTTTGATGATGATGGCTTTATAATATAGTTTAAGGTCTGGGAGTGTGATGCCTCCATTTCTGTTTCTTTTCCTCAAGATGGTTTTGGCAATTCTAGGTGTTTTCAGGTTCCAGATAAATGATTGTAGTGTTTGTTCTATTCTCTTAAAGAAGCTTGGTGGAACTTTGATGGGTATTGCATTAAACTTGTATGTGGCTCTGGGGAGAATGGCATACATCAAAAAGGACAGCAGCAACAAATGTTGGAGAGGATGTGGGGACAGAGGAACCCTTTTACATTGCTGGTGGGAATGTAAATTGGTACAGCCTCTGTGGAGAGCAGTCTGGAAAACTCTCAGAAGGCTAGACATGGACCTTCCATATGATCCAGTAATTCCTCTCCTGGGGTTATACCCCAAGGACTCCATAACACCCAACCAAAAAGAGGTGTGTACTCCTATGTTCATAGCAGCACATTTCATAATAGCTAAAACCTGGAAGCAACCCAGGTGCCCAACAACAGATGAGTGGCTGACAAAGCTGTGGTATATATACACAATGGAATACTATGCAGCTATCAAGAACAATGAACCCACCTTCTCTGACCCATCTTGGACAGAGCTAGAAGGAATTATATTAAGTGAGCTAAGTCAGAAAGATAAAGATGAGTATGGGATGATCCCACTCATCAACAGAAGTTGACTAAGAAGATCTGAAAGGGAAACTAAAAGCAGGACCTGACCAAATTGTAAGTAGGGCACCAAAGTAAAAACCCTGTGGTGAGGGGTAGACATGCAGCTTCCTGGGACAGTGGGGGGTGGGAGTGGGCAGGAGGGATGGGTCACAGTCTTTTGGTGGTGGGAATGGTGTTTATGTACACTCCTAGCAAAATGTAGACATATAAATCACTAGTTAATTAATATGAGAGGGGGGAAATCAATTGTATGTCTCAAAGTTTTTCAAAACACAAACTGAATTTTTTTAACATATAGGATGTGTATTTGATATGCGGACTCTCTCAAAAGCCTAGACCAAGTAGATACTGGGTACTGTACAGCAAACCATAACAAAAGGACTTTTCAAAGTTAACCCAATTAACAAATAATGTGATGATAACATTAACTATCGATGGCTTTTTGAACCCTAAGACAGCAGGAACCTCACATCTCCACTATAGAGCCCCTACTTCCCCCAGTCCTGGAACCCTTGGATAGGGCCCACTTTCCCGTATGCCTCTCCCAATCCATACCAAATAATACTGCATCCGCTGATCACAACCTAACCAACACAACGATTGCCACCTCAACATGCTTCACCTCAGACTGTGTCCAGAGACTTCACGTGTGGAATGACAACCCTTCAGCTTCATTACTCGGGTGAGACCTTTCCTTTTATAGTACACTCTAATTTCATCTCAGGTAGTTCACTTTCTAACAAAGTCCCATAACCTAGATATACACCAGTTTCTGTGAGAGAGAGCTTATGTTCACACGTATCTGTAAACTACTGCAAAATTTATACCTGAAAGCAGAAGTACACTAGAGTTTGCAGTGAGTACCTCCCTAACACTTCCTCTCCACTATTCCAAGCTTTGGGTCCATGATTGCTCAACAATTTGTTTGGCTTCATATGTTAACTCTCTTTTAATCACCAGGTTCCAGATGCCACCAGGATGCTGGCCAGGCTTCCCTGGATTGAAGACCCCACCAATGTGCCCTGGAGCTCAGCTTCCCCAGAGACACACCCTACTAGGGAAAGAGAGAGGCAGACTGGGAGTATGGACCGACCAGTCAACGCCCATGTTCAGCGGGGAAGCAATTACAGAAGCCAGACCTTCTACCTTCTGCAACCCTCAATGACCCTGGGTCCATGCTCCCAGAGGGATAGAGAATGGGAAAGCTATCAGGGGAGGGGGTGGGATATGGAGATTGGGTGGTGGGAATTGTGTGGAGTTGTACCCCTCCTACCCTATGGTTTTGTTAATTAATCCTTTCTTAAATAAAAAAAAAAAGAAGAATATTGTCTGAGTGGTCCAGGATGTGGCGCAGTAGTAAAGCTTTGGACTCTCAAGCATGAAGTCCTGAGTTTGATCCCCGGCAGCACATGTGCCAGAGTGATGTCTGGTTCTTTCTCTCTCCTATCTTTCTCATAAATAAATAAAATCTTTAAAAAAATGAATATTGTCTGAGAGAATGGTGTCAGAGTAGAGAAAAAGGGCTAGAAAGTTGGATTAGGTCAGGGAGTAGCTCCCATTCTTGAAAAACTATTCTGTGGCTAAAATTAACTATTTACCTCCATCCATCTGTTCCAGGGTATATATATTTAGCACCAGAGCATGTGTAACCTCTAAGTCCCTATTGTTTGAGCTTATAGCTCATGGTCACAACTGGGGACACTGCAGGCTGCACTTATTTCAGGACCATTTTTATTTGTGAGTGGCAGGGCAGGATACCCCCAGTCTCCCTGTGGAGATTGGGGTCTCCCTACCATCATTGCTTTACGGTGAGGACAAGGTCCTGGGAGGGCCCACAAGATGCTGTTCCTTATGGAAGTGATTAGTAGGGTTGGAGAGAGGGACCCTTTAGAAGTCTAGGCCCATCAAATGTGTATGGAAATCCTAGCATTCCCTAATTAGGGCCCCAGATGATGAGGTGTTGTGATATTGACCAAACGGGCCATTATTAAGTGGGCCAGTCTCTTGCCCTTATCCAACTTTTGTAGTCTGCTCTGTCTGATTATCTTAGATTTTCTCTCAGTTGTTTAGACATTGAGTAATCCTTTGCTGAGCCCAGCCAGAGTTAGGTTTTTGGGATCTGTCTTCTTTGGGCCTTTCTGCTAGGCTGCATAGTTAATTTGGTCTAAGTTCAATCAATTAGAGAATTTATGATTATTGAGCACTTTGACTTTGAGTTATATAATTACCCCTTGCTTATGGATACATGTACACCCTAAGCCTTAGCCTAATCTGGTGTCTATTACTTAGTTAAATGGTGTGCCATCTAACTTGCATGTATGTAGGTAGTCCCATGTGTTAGGAAAGGTCTCACCAGACTTGAGGAGTTGTGAGGTTGACTTCTCAGGCTGGTATCTCTGGTTATAGTCCACAGTAGGATTTCAGTAGCAACATAATGTGAGGTGGCAGCACCAGTAGCGGTTTGGTTGAAGGTGACAGAAGTGGTATGGCAGTAAGGAATCATAGAGAAGGAATATCAAGAAGTATGGGCATATCCTAGAGGTACCAGGACTAGGAGAAATGAGGGTCTTAAAGAGAATGTGTGGGTTCTGGAAAAGGATGACAGAGGACTTCATGGGGGTTGTATTGTTATGTGGAAAACTGAGAAATATTATGCATGTACAAACTATTGTATTCACTGTCAAATGTAAAACATTAATCCCTCAATAAAGGGAAAAAACTTCAAAAAAGAGAGAGAGAAAGTGTGGGGTTTCTTATAGTCTTAGAAAGAGTTAAAATATTAATAATTGGGAGCTGGGCAGTAGCACAGCGGGTTAAGTGCAGAAAGCACAAGGACCAGTGTTAAGGTTCCCGGTTCAAGCCCCCAGCTCCCCATCTGCAGGGGAGTCATTTCACAAGCAGTGAAGCAGGTCTAAAGGTTTCTGTCTTTTTAATTTTATTTATTTTATTTTTTTGAGAGAGATGCAGAGAGACACATACAGAGAGAGAGAAACACCAGAGCGCTGCTCAGCTCTGGTTTATGGTGGTGCAGGGGATTGAACCTGGGACTTAGAAGCCTTAGGCACGACAGTATGTTTGCATAACTAGTATGCTGCTTCTCCCGCCCGCAGGTGTCTATCTTTTTCTCCCCCTCTCTGTCTTCCCCTCCTCTCTCCATTTCTCTTTGTCCTATCCAACAACAACGACATCAGTAACAACAACAATCATAACTATAACAATAAAACAAGGGCAACAAAAGGGAATAAATAAATATTTTAATATTAATAATTAATTATTAGTATAACCAGGTTAGTTTGGGGGTTTGTTTTCTATGATAATCCAATGGTTAGTATCTATATTAATATATTTGACTTCACTATGCTTTGAACCCTTTTATAGTTGTATCATTCTCAACCTCCTTGTATTTTACAAGTCCAAAAGGACTTGATCTGTTTGTCCTAAAATTGTAATTGATTTAGATGTTTACAGACCTATATTTGCAGATACATTTCTAGAGCTCCATAAATAATTTAATCCCATTATCAGAGTTTGATCATCTTGCAAATCTAAGATATTAAAATGTTTAGGCAAAAGCTTGTATTTGTGATTAGGGCTATGGTCTAGGCAGTTAAGGAACTTGAGATTTAAATATATACCCCCACATGTCTTATTACTAGTGATAGGACTAAATAGTGATAGGACTAAAATTTCACATCTTTCCCGCCACTGAAAGTTTTCCGTTATCTCTCTAATCCTTCTGTAACTCAGTGACACATGTGTTCTTAATGTTGTTTCTTAATTTCCCTATCATTTCAATCATCTTTTTATTGTTTTAAAAATAACTTTATAATTTTTGTATTTTACACTTAAAATATCTATAATTTCAGGGGTATAATTTTATGTCCAGAAGTGTATGTGTGTAAGCCATTTTCCCCAACACCAGAGTTATATACTCACCCAACACCCATCCCACATTTCCATTTCATAACAACTATAGTTGTCACACAGTCCTGGTGACAGTTTGGTTATTTTTGTTGCTTCCTGGGTTTTTGATGTAGGCAGTTCTTACAATTGCAAGGATGATTCTCATTGTGGTTTTAATTTGCATTTCTCTAATGATAAATGATGTGGTGTATATTTTCACCTTTGTGGGTCTTCTGAAGTTTTTTTTTAAATTTATTTATAAAAAGAAAACACTGACAAAACCATAGGACAAGAGGGGTACAACTCCACACAATTCCCACCACCAGAACTCCGTATCCCATCCCCTCCCCTGATAGCTTTCCTATTCTTTATCCCTCAGGGAATATGGACGCAAGGTCATTGTGGGATGTAGAAGATGGAAGGTCTGGCTTCTGTAATTGCTTCCCTGCTGAACATGGGCATTGACAGATCGATCCATACTCCCAGCCTGTCTTTCTCTTTCCCTAGTTGGGCAGGGATCTGACAGGTGGGGCTCCAGGACACATTGGTAAGGTTGTCTGCCCTGGGAAGTCCTGTTGGCATCATGGTAGTATCTGGAACCTGGTGGCTGAAAAGAGAGCTAACATATAAAGCCAAACAAGTTGTTGACTAATCATGAACCTAAAGGCTGTAATAGTACAGATGAAGAGTTTGGGGGTGGGTTTCCATTTCGTAGATAGCTAGTAGGCCTAGTTTAGATATATTGCAAGGGCCCGTGACTATACTACTTTTTTTTCCCCCTGAGCCTGAAATCTGATATGGCAGTGGATCCAAGTTATTGTCTGGGGAGATAATGTCATGGCTGGAAAAAGGACCAGAAAGCTGGATCAGGGAAGAGAGTAGCTTCCAAATATGGGAAAGGTGTATAAATATTGTTGATTATAAACCCCATCGATTTGATCTGATCTGGGGCCCATATTCTTCTTAGGAGCCTGTGTGACTCTGCATCCCTGTAGATCTGAGTTCACTTTCTGTGGTCATGAGTAGGAACATTCCAAGATACCTCAGTTTCAGGACCCATCTTCCTCAGGTGGAGCATTTCTGAAGGTTTTTTTTTTTTTTTTTTTTTTTTTTGTCAGAAAACTGCATCCAGGTCTCTTAGTCATTTATTTAGAACAGGTTGGCTGTTTTTGTTTTTGAGTTATATGATATATATAGTCATCCTTTGTCAGGTGTGTGATGTAAAAGTGTCTCCTAACAAATATATGTTGCCTTTGGATCTTTGTGGAAGTTTTTTCCATGTGGAAAGCATCTTTAATCTGATGTAGTGCCTTTTATTTATCCTTTCTCCATGTCCCTTTATAGAAGTGTAGAAACTCTAGTCTGTCTTTGCTTCTTTCCCTTCCTTCCTCCATTCCTTCCTTCCTTTTTCATTTTTATTACTGAGTTAATATTGATTTATAAAATTATAAGATAATAGGGGTATAATTCCATACTGTTCCCAACAGAAGAGTTATGTTGCCATTCCCCCCCCCCACTGGAAACTGCAGTAGTTCTCCCAAGATATGGGCTGCTTTATAACGCACACACACACACACACACACACACACACACACATTTTTTTCAGTGGTCCAGCCTCTAAGTCACACATATCCCTATTACTACTTCCGAGTATCCCCCCTTTCTATCTCAGATAAAAGAAACAGTGCCTGGATTCCTATAGTGTTTTCCAGGTTCACTTCCCTTTCAGTGATAGTAGAAAAACAAGGTTCCTGGTAACAAACACTTTGGTCCTGGTGGGATGGGGATTCAGAGTCATCATTTACCCCTTTGGAAGTATGGATCAAATTTCTTTTGGGGTTGCAGAAGGAGGGAGTTCTGGCTTCTGTAATTGCTTCTCCACTGAACATTGTCATTGGCAGGTTGATTCATACATCCAGCCTTTACCTATCTTTTCCTAGTGGGGTAGGGCTATGGAGAGGTGAGGTTCCAGGACATATTGGTGAGGTCATGTACCAGAAAAGTCAGGATGGAATCAGTAGCATCTGCAACTTGGTGGCAGAAATGCAGTGAGATACAAAACAAAAAATAATTTTTATTAATCAGGAAACAAGTAGTAGAAATAGGGTAGAAGGAAACTAGGAATTCTATTTTAGGTATGTTCCTAGGGGGCCCATTGCAATATTGCAGCCACAATCATGGGTACATATATCTTTGAATTTGTGCTTTTATGTCACTTTGTTATATGCCACTGGAGGGTATTGATGGATCATAGCATATTTACATGTTTATTTGTATAAGTGTTCTCCAAACTGTTCTCCATAGTGGCTGCACCAGTTTGCATTCCCACAAACAATGTACTTAGCTGGCTTTTCTAACTGACCCTCACTGGGATTTCCTCAAATTTATTCTTTGTAGTTTTCTGGAATAATGTAGGTCTACCAAGAAGTTACAAATTTATGAATGAAATGTGACAAAAGGACATTAATGTAATCTGAACTCCAAGCTTCATTTGGGTTTGCAAATATTGAAAGATAATGTACTATTCTTGTTCTTGAGACCCATTAAGATATCTGTCAGGTTGCTTTTCACATCCATGTCTCAACTCTCTCCCCTTGAGTTCAAAGTTTCTAATTCATTTCACCATTCCAATGACGTTGACAACAATGAGGACTCCTGACAGGATAATTTGTAGATTGTCCCCTTATTAATTAGTTTTACTGCTGTATGTGTTTGTGTGTGTGTGTGTGTGTGTGTGTGTGTGTGCGCGCGCGCGCATGTTCAGACTCTGGTCACACACATCTGTAAAGTGTATAAAAGAGCTCCATAGCAGAACCATGTGATGACATCACTGGCCATATTAGCTGTTACCATTTAGTGAAGGTATTCTCTGCATGTCTATTCGCTGTAAAGTCACTGCTTTTCCACTTTCCCAATCTGTTGTTAGAGAATTCCTAAATATAGCCATGGTCTGACAGGAATGGGGATGATGTTCTTCGTTTGAAATTTTTACATGCTCCCTGTTGAATTCTTCTCTAAGAAAGGCTTCATTCTGCCACCTCACCCATTTACTTATTCCTTCACTTATTTACATGTTTATTACTTATTTACTTATTTACATTTTGTAGACTGCCTACAATACCATCCTATATTGTTAATTTTACTACTCAAATCACTCTCCTTTTACAAATTGTGTAATTTTGTCTAGTTCATGTGTCTTTTGTCATAAGCTACATATCTTTCTATTTTTTTAAAGTTGTTTTTGTAATATTTATTTATTCCCTTTTGTTGCCCTTGTTGTTTTATTGTTGTAGTCATTGTTGGATAAGACAGAGAGAAATGGAGAGAGGAGGGGAAGAAAGAGAAGGGGAGAGAAAGACAGACACCTGCAGACCTGTTTCACTATCTGTGAAGCAGCTCCCCTGCAGGTGGGGAGCCCGGGGCTCGAACCGGGATTTTTATGCCGGCCCTTGCGCTTTGCGCCACGTGCGCATAACCCACTGCTCTACTGCCAGACTCCCCATATCTTTCTATTTTTAGACCTTTTCATTTCATTCTGACACATGAATTTTGATTCTCATTCACTTATTTCCTTTTCAGTACCTTAACTCATTTATTTTTTCTAGAATCCTTTACTTCCTATACAGGAGAATGTCATATAGGAAGACTGTCCATGTAATTCTGAGGATATTGATAAACAACACTTTCTGACTCTTTTTTTATACAGCAGGGTCATTAAAAGTTCTAAAACATAAATCCATTCCTTTCTATCTACCTTGAATCTCACCCTGTTCTCATTTTTAAGCTTACTACTATCAATGTATATTTTTTATGGTGCAAGTAATGAAGCTAAGGACTCATAGTATGCCAGAGGAGAATCACAGTGGTCCAATTTTCTACTCTTAATTATTATTATTATTTTATTTATAAAAAGGAAACACTGGGAGTAGGGCAGTAGTGCAGCGGGTTAAGTATAGGTGGCACAAAGCGCAAGGACTAGCTTAAGGATCCCAGTTTAAGCCCCGGCTCCCCACCTGCAGGGGTGTCACTTCACAAGAGGTGAAGCAGGTGTGCAAATGTCTGTCTTTCTCTCCCCTTCTCGATCTCCCCCTCCTCTCTCCATTTATCTCTGTCCTATCCAACATCAATACTCAATATTGACATCAGTAACAACAACAATCATAACTACAACAATAAAAAAGGGTAACAAAAGGGAATAAATAAATGTTAAAAAAAAAAAAAAAAGAAATACTGACAAAAACCATAGGACAAAGAGGGGTACAACTCCACACAGTTCCCACCACCAGAATTCCATATCCCATCCCCTCCCCTGAGAGCTTCCCTATTCTTCATCCCTCTGGGAGTATGGACCCAGGGTCATTATGGGATGCAAAAGGTGTAATGTCTAGCTTCTATAATTGCTTCCCTGCTGAACATGGGCATTGGCAAGTCGATCCGTACTCCCAGCTTGTCTCTCTCTTTCCCTGGTGGGGTGGGGCACTGGGGAAGTGGAGCTCCAGGACACATTGGTGAGGTTGTCTGCCCAGGGAAGTTCAGTAGACATCATCTTAGCATCTGGAACCTGGTGGCTGAAAAAAGAGTCAACATATAAAACCAAATGAATTGTTGATTAATCATGAACCTAAAGGCTGGAATAGTTCAGAGGATGAGTTGAGGGGTCTCCGTTTTGTAGATAGTTAGTAGGCCTATTTTAGTTATATTGCAAAGGGCCCATGACTATACTAGTTTTTTTATATGTATTCATTTATTTATTTATTTATTTTCCCTTTTGTTGCCCTTTTTATTGTTGTTGTAGTTATCATTGTTGTTCTTATTGATGTCATTGTTGTTGGATAGGACAGAGAGGGGGAGAGAAAGACACCTGCAGACCTGCTTCACCACCTGTGAAGCGGCTCCCCGGCAGGTAGGGAGCTAGCAGCTCGATCTGGGATCCTTACCCTGGTCCTTGTGCTTTGCATCAGATGCGCTTAACCTGCTGTGCTACCACCTGATCCCCCACTAGTTTTTTTTCTTTTTAGCCTGACATTATAGTCTGGGGAGATGATGTCATGGCTGGAAAAAGGACCAGAAAGCTGGATCAGGAAAGACAGTAGCTCCCAAATATGGGAAAGGTGTATAAATATTATTGAATGTAAACCCCATCAATTTGATGTGATCTGGGGCCCATATTCAGCTTAGGAGCCTATGTGAGCTCTGCATCCCTGTAGATCTGAGCTCACATTCTGAGGTCATGAGTAGGAACATTCCAAGCTGCCTCAGTTTTAAGACCCATCTTCCTCAGGTGTAGCATAGAGTATGTTGTCCATCCTCCCTTCAGAGGATGGAACATTCTCTACTGTTGTTGATCCAAGTTGAGGGTAAGGTCTTATAGGGGCCCACAAAAGGGTCTGTTGTGTTGTTCCTGATAGAAATGACTGGTAACAACGGAGAGAGGGATTTATTCGAGGTCTAGGCCTATCATGACTGTTTGGGAATCTCAGGACTCCCCAAATAGGGCCCCAGCTGATGGGATGACCTGATAGTGACTAAAGAGTCATCCTTAAAGTCTGCCAGTCTCTTGCCCTTATTCAGCTTTTGCAGTCCTTCCTTTGATGACGTTAGCTTTGGAGTGACTGAGGGAAGTGTAATAGGAAGTAGGTGAGGAGGGTATCTATGTCTAAGTAGACACTATTTCATTAGGAACTTTATGGTATCTTTTTAGGTCTTTCTACTTGCTTGCTGCTACTCTTAATTATTAATATATTGTAAAAGAGGAAGAGAGATGGAGAAACATGCACAGAGAGACAGACAGAGATAGAGAGACAGAGAGATAGGTATATATAAAGAGAGATTAGAGTAATCATAGCACCATCTATGAAAATCTTCGGTGCTATTGTGATGCTATCATGTTGTCCATGACTAGAACCCGTGTGTTAGGAGGAACAAAACATTTCTCTGCTTGATTAGCTATCTCCTAACCCTCATACTTTTTTCAGTATTATATTAAAATGTATTGTATTGTATTGTATTGTACAGAGAGAAATTGAGAGGGGAGGACCAGATATAGAGGGAGAGAGAAAGAGAGACACCTGCAGCACTGCTTTATTGATTGTGCAACTTCCCCCTGAATATGGGGACTTGGGATTATATCTCTGGTCCTTATACAAGGTAATGTATGTGCTCAACCAGGTGCATCACTGCCAGGCCCCTTATTTTTCTTATTCATTTCCTGTTCAATGTTATTCTAATTAGAAATGTTTAACATTTTGATTAAATTCATCCACATAATGTTACAATGAATATATTTAGGCAACACAATATTATACTTTTAGTTTTGATTTGATTATTCATCTTTAGTTTTGCAGTACTAGTTTTAAGTGCAAATAGTGAAATCACTGGACAGTCTATTCCCACTGTTTTAAAAATATTTTATTTATTTATTATACTTATTTATTACTGGATAGAGACAGAGAGGAATTGAGAGGGGAGGATGAGAAAGAGAGGGAGAGACAGAGAGACACCTGCACCCCTACTTCCCCACTTCTGAAACTTTCTGTCTGCAAGTGAGGACCAGGGGCTTGAGCCTGCATCCTTTCACCCTGTGTGGATGTGTGCTTGACCACGTGCCCCAGCACCTAGCTCCTACCCTCACTGTTTTGGGCTCATTTTTTATACACATCTATACTCACTTACTGAGAAGTATGAGGGAAGAAAAGAAAAGTCCACTTTCGTTGTCCTCCTAGCCACTCCTTCTGTGTCGTTAGTATTAATGCTTGACTGATGCAGCAGAGTAAAACAAGCAGGGAACTGATGACCAGGCTCCTTGAAGCTGGTGTTTCAAGAATGTAACACCATCTTTTCATTGGTGAAATAGAAATTAGGGTCTGCTTGGCCTGTCAGTGACCTTTGTTTACTCAGTTGTAGACCAAACAGCCTATCATAAGCCAAGGAAAGAGTTCTCAGAAGAAAAGCAAAACTTGTGACTGTTGGATTTTAGACACTCAGCCCCAAGAATCCTGAGATAATAACACATGCTTATCTGTTGTACTGACTATCAGATAATCATACAACTAAAAAAAACTATGCAATCTGTTGTACTATCAGATAATCATACAACTAAAAAAAATAGTGTCTTACAAATAAAGACGTCCAGAGAAAACTGTTCTAAAGTGTTTTGTACAAAGTCCATGGGTTTTCTATTTTTCAAAATTATACTAACGTGATTATTAGTTTAGCTATGTATTTATGTCACCACCAGAGCGAAATCTCTGCGCACTGGTGCCTGAACAGCTCCACAAAACTTTTCTCAACAAATAAAAATCAGTAGGCAAATGTAATATTAAAGGGTCCAAGTGGTAGCACACTGGATTGAGCTCACATAGTGGGAAGCACAGACCGGCGCAAGGATCCTGGCTTAAGTCCCCAGTTCCCCACCTGTAGGGGTGTGGCCTCACAAGTGGTGAAGCAGGTCTGCCAGTTTCTATCTTTCTTTCCCCCTCTCAATCCTCCCCTCCTCTCTCAATTTCTCTCTGTCCTATCCAACAACAGCAGCAGCAATAACAACAGTGGAAAAAAGATGGCCTCCAGGAGCAGTGGATTCATAGTGCTGGCACCAAGCCCCAGCAATAACCCTGGAGGCAAAAAAAAAAATACTAACAAAAAACATAATATTAAAAAAGCAAAGTGGGTGGGGGTAGATAGCATAATGGTTATGTAAAGAGACTCTCATCCCTAAGGCTCCGAAGTCCCAGGTTCAATCCCCTGCACCACCATAAGCCAGAGCTGAGCAGTGTTCTGGTAAAAAAAAAAAAAAAAAAAAAAAAAAGAAAGAAAGAAAGAAATAACCTTAAAAAAAAAAAAAGCAATAGGGGTCGGGTGGTAGCACAAAGGGTTAAGCTCACATGGCACAAAGTACAAGGACTGGCATAAGGATCCCAGTACAAGCCCCTGGCTCCCCACCTGCAGGGAGGATGCTTCCTGAGTGGTGAAACTGGTCTGCAAGTGTCTATCTTTCCTCCTCTCTGTCTTTCCCTCCTCTCTCCATTTCTCTCTGTCCTATCCAACAACAACAACATCAATAACAACAATAATAATTGTTGTATGCTTTACATTGGGTTGTTCTAGCTCTCCCCCGCCAAGAAAATTGGATCAGTCCTGCTAATTTCGCGGGCCCGCTTGGCCCCGCCCAAAAGAACCCCGGGAGGGTTCCAGAGTTCCAGAGTTGCAGAGTTGGAGAGTGCTTGGCGCCATCGCGGGGGAAAGAGGCAGCAGAGTTCTGTTTGGTGATTAGTTTGTCTTAGTTTATAAATCGTTGTTCTTGAATAAAGAAATACAGCTTCCCTGCCCAGCCGTATGTCTCTGGTCGTCTTTCTTACCCACCTGTGAAGCTAACCCAGCCAGCTGGAGCTGCCGAATTTTAACAACAAATGGCGCCCATGTGGACCTGACCTGCGCATCTCTCAGATAAGTGAAGACAATTTGGCTACCTATGTACTATGGCCTTCTCTTCTGCTTGTGAAGAGATCTCCAAAGGCCTCTGCTCTTTCTTCACGAGACTGTTTTGCTATTTCTGGAACATTTATCTCTGGACCACTCTGTGGTTTCCACTCACCCGGGCGAACTCAGAACAGCCAGCGGGAATAGCCAGCAGCGGGAGGCGAGTTGCGGAGCTGCTGTTTCCACCTGGTTAAACAGCCAGCCAGCCAGCCGGCTGTGCCCAGACAACCTCACGCACCGCACCCGTAGCCCCGCAGCCAGCAGGAGGCCGACGCCAGCACACAGGAGCCCGATGCCACCACACAGGAGCCCGATGCCAACACGCTGGAGCCCGATGCCAACATGCAGGAGCCCAATGCCACCACACAGGAGCCCAATGCCAGCATGCAGGCTAGCCCACAGGAGCCGGCTCTCCACCGCGTGGCGCAGGCCACTGGACGTGTGATCTCTCCATGCTGCTCGGCCACTGCGAACAGGGCAACAGACATGGCAGGGCCATGGGGCAGGGCCGCGGTGGCCTATCATGGCCGCCACCCCTGGGCACCTCGGCACACGCCTTCTACAAGGCTGGCCTGCCCGCCCTCATGCTATGAATTCTGGAACGATCCCGGACCTCCCGGACCCCCAGGCTCCCTGCCGAAACTGGGCACACAAGATCTCCAGCTGCCGGTCCGGTCTGAAGGCAGACAAGCTGGAGTACGCAGAGATTTGTACAGAGATCGCAATCTGCAATTCCTAGAAGTGAAGCTGCCCAAGAGACCACCACTGGACAACACACCCCCCCCAACAACTAAGACAGTACAGATTTAAATTCGTGTTTAAAACGACATGTCTTCGTAACAAAGGTTCTCTCCTTCTGTATTAATGACCATGTTTATGTGTATGTTTAAAGTTTGGTAAACAGTAACTTTAAGGCTAAATTCTTACTAGTCAAAGTTAAATGAAAAAGGTCTTCAATGTAATTCTCAAAAAGATAAAATTAACTTACATTTAAAATCTGAGGTAAAAATTAGTTAACAATCAATATATTTTAACTAAGTTGGTCTAAACAAAAGGTTAAATAGACTTGTTGATATGTAAAATTCTCTATTACCTTCTCTATTAGAAATGGTAGATCGCACAATGGCTATGCTAATTATTCTCATGCCTGAGGTTTCCTTTCCTGCACACAGCTAGGGTGTGTCTCCATCTTGAATGGGTGTAACAAAAGGTTAAAAAGACGTTGTTGATATGTAAAAGTCTCAAATTCCTTCTCTATTAGTAATTTTAGATTGTGCTGTGGTTATGCTAATAAGTTTTGTTTCATAGTAAGTAAATTGCAGCCAGCTGCCTTTGGGACTCTAGGCCGTTCCCCTCCCCCATGCAAATGTCCATCGAGACAAGTACGCCCCCCAGAGGCAAGAAATGTTTTTTTAAGCTGATAAAGTTTTGCCCACAGAGGCAAAACATGGCCCCCTCAGGCCTTCCCTTGGCAGCACACTGGTTCTTGTTACTTGCTTACATGCTTCTCCATGTTTGTGCCAGTTTCTTTTTTAAAAAATGCCTGTACAATATAGGTTTCTGTTCACCCTACACCCTTGATACTGTAGTCATTTAGTTAAAAAGAAAAGGGAGAATTGTTGTATGCTTTACATTGGGTTGTTCTAGCTCTCCCCCGCCAAGAAAATTGGATCAGTCCTGCTAATTTCGCGGGCCTGCTTGGCCCTGCCCAAAAGAACCCCGGGAGGGTTCCAGAGTTGCAGAGTTGCAGAGTTGGAGAGTGCTTGGCGCCATCGCGGGGGAAAGAGGCAGCAGAGTTCTGTTTGGTGATTAGTTTGCCTTAGTTTATAAATCATTGTTCTTGAATAAAGAAATACAGCTTCCCTGCCCAGCCGTATGTCTCTGGTCATTTCTGTTACCCGCCCGTGAAGCTAGCCCAGCCAGCTGGAGCCTCCGAATTTTAACAACAAATGAAGCTAGCCCGGCCAGCTGGAGCATCCGAATTTTAACAACAAATAATAACCACAACAATGATAAAACAACCAGGGCAACAAAAGGGGAAAAAGCCTCCAGTCTGGCGGTGGGAATTGTGTGAAGCTGTATCCCTCTTATACTATGGTTTTGTCAGTGTTTCCTTTTTATAAATTAAAATTAAAAAAAAAAGCATCCAGGAGCAGTGGATTCATGGTGCAGGCACTGAGCCCCAGCAGTAACCCTGGAGGCAAAATTAAAAAAAAAAAAGTAAACTTTCTTCACCTGCTAAAGGACGTCCATATGATACTGTGCAACATTCAGTCACAAAAACTTGACAAATTCTTTCTGCTTTTGGGACTAAAGAAAGAAATGCATAGTTACTTTTTTTTTCTCAGTTGTTTGGGAGTTTTAGCCAGAATGGGAAAGAAAAAAATCTGGGGATGGGCATATTGTGTAGTGGTGCTGTGTAAGTCTTGCATGCAAGAGGTTCCCAATTTAATTCCCAGCACAGCTAAAAGCCAGAACTGAGTACTGCTAGGGTCAGCGGTAAAGAAGGAAAAGAAAAGCACTAAAAGATACTAAATATGGTGAATAAACTGTGCCTGTTGCCAAGATGATGTAGACCCAGATGCCCACTGGCAGATGAGTAGCTATGAATGTGTGGTCTGTATACTCAGTGAAATGCTTCTCAGCTGTTCAATATGATGAACTGATCTCATCGGCCTCATCTTGGATTACTTGACAGAATCATACTGAGTGAGATAGAACAGGGGCTTTGTAGTGACATGCCTGGTTGAGTGCACATGTTACTATGGGCAAAGACCTAGATTCAAGCCCTGTTCAAAATCTGTAAGGAGGATACTTCACAGCTCACAGGTGTCTGTCTTTCTCTCTCCATCGCTAGCTCTACCTCCTCTCTTAATTTACTTCTTCTCTATCAAATTAAGAAACACCAAAGTAAAAGACTCTGGGATGGGTGGCAGGGGGAGAGTTCAGGTCCTAGAACAGGACAGCAGAGGACCTAGTGGGGGGTTGTATTATTATGTGGAAAACGAAGAAATGCTATGCATGTACAAACTATTGTATTTACCATTGACTGTAAAACATCAATCCCCCAATAAAGAAATTTTTAAAAGAAAGAAGAAAAATGGGTATCTGGAGCAGTGGATTTGTCTTTCAAACACCGAGCTATACAAAATAGGAGATAGGTAAAGAGAGAGAGAGAGAGATGGGGGGCCAGCTGATAGCACAATAGTTCCGCAGAAGAGAGAAGAGGGGGGAGTGCAAATATGAAATAATCTTACACACAGGTGGATCTTCAGAAAGAAATCACAAAGAGGAAATAAAACCAACAAGGTGAACCATGGAGTGGGTGTGATGTATTGCAACAAAGCAAAAAACTCTTGGGAAGCTTAGAAAAGAAAGGGAGAGATGGAGAGTTGGTGGTGTCCTGTGCATGACGTTGGAAAATGTCCTAGGTTGTGGGACAGAGTGTTTTGCAGACACTGTTTTTTCCCTCCAGGGTTATTGCTGGTGCTTATTGCTGGCACTACCAATCCACTGCTCCTGGAGGCCATTTTCCTTCTTTCTTTCTTATTGGACAGAGAGAAATTGAGAGTAGGGCAAGATAGAGGGGGAGAAAGACAGAGAGATACCTGCAGACCTGCTTCACTGCTTGTGAATTGACTCCACTGAAGGTGAGAGGGCAGGGGCCTCAAACTGGGATCCTTGCTCTAGTCCTCGTGCTTCATAATATGTGCACCTAACTTGGTGTGCCACCACCCAGCCCCCTGTTTCACAGACACCTGTAATGAAGAGTTTAAAAAATCTTACCCATGTGTCAGCAATGGTGTTGTTACACATTAGCCACCCCCCCCCCATAAAGTGATAAGGAAAAACAGGGGAAGGAGAGCAAAGTAGTGCAGGTTCCAACCATGGCAGCCCTGTGATAGAGCACTGCACTGGGCTCTGTCTCCATGAGAATGAAAAGCAAGACAGCAGCATGGTGTGTGTGAAAGAAATCTGAGCGCTGATTTTTCAAGTTACCAAGACATTGAAACTGAAGAGAGTCTGCAGGTCCTGTGACTAAACAGAACCGATCTGGGGAGCCATCTTAGATGCAGGGAATGGAGCCTGCATGTGCAAGGGCCATAGAGGTAAATCCCACCATTTTTCTCAAATAGAGTCAGTAGTATTGTGTTGCAAATTGCAAGTGGCCAAGAAAGAACATCTTAAAACTTCTCAATGAGTGAAAAGAAATTTTGCATTTTTTATAGTAATGCACGATAAGTACACTATTATAATCATTTTACATGTATACATAGATCTGATTGTTATATTGTGGAGCTAGACAGAATACACTTAAGTCATCAAGTCTGAAAAATAAGCGTGTTTAACTGAAGAAGTCCACCCCTATATACTTCAACTTAAACTGAAGGAAAACTCTGTATGCCACTATTTATTGTACTAAAAATAGGATATTAGCTCAAATTACCATTTACTGGATGATGGTGCATTTACAGCACTTTCCCCAACAGGATTTTAGGAAAACAATTATTCGTTTCTCAGTATAGATTAACATCAAAGGGCTGAAGGAGGCATAGCCATAGCTCACAAGCTTCTGGAAACTTAAAATAACTGAACCATTGCTCCACAGCATTCCTAAGGAGAAGGAGGACAAAACAGAATCCAAACAGTACACGCCCACAAATAAAGCCATGAGCAGCAGGATGGTCTGGGTGGCACTGACTTCTGGAGATGCTCTGGGGGAAAGGCTGGTGCTGTGAAGATGCTGAGTCTGCTTCCTGTGCCTGCATAGGAGAGTCGCCATGTACCCACTAGCCAGGCCCATGAGGACAACAAGGACGGCATCCAACAAGGTCTTGAGTGAGGCAAATAGGTGTTGAATGAAATAGCTCAGGGGTGGAAGTGAGCAAGTGTCATCGACAACCCCAGTAGCAGCTGTGGTGTGGTTAAAGGAAGACACAACTGAGAGTATTCGAGGACTAGGGAACATACTGAAAGCCCAGAGGAAGCAGAAAGAATACAGGACACGTTGTGAGGATTGGGGTTTGAATTTAGCCAGACAAGAGCTTCTGGGGCTGAGGGTGATGGCCTGGAGGATGCTCAGCTGGCAGGTGGTGAGAATGGACAGTTGCCTGGTCATCCTGTTCATATACAAAGTAGACATAAGACTGAAGTTATTGATAACATCCTGGGACCAAAACTTGTTTGTGGCTATAACACCCCCAGTGAGAAGCATAATGGTTTGGACAAAGGCCAGGTGACCAGTGGCCAGGTCAGTAGGTCTGGGTCTGGACTGGAGAAGGAAGATGAGGGTGTGAAAGAGAAGAAGGATGATATTAGCTGAGATCCCAATGCCAATCTCAGAGTAAAAGATGTATCTTAAAACATTAAGAATGAAATCTTGCTGCTGGCGCTCATCTTTATGTGGGAAAACCACGCAGTTGTAGTCTGAGAAAGAAGCCAGTAAAAAAAGTCATCTCATCATCAACATCGCCAGCTTCAATCATCTCAAGCCGCAGGACTGCTGCTGTCAACCAACTTGTGGTTCAATCCTGATGCTGCCTCTTTCCCTCCAGTGCTCAAGTCGTCCTCACACCCCCTGGGTGCCATCCCCACCCCCTCCCTGCTCCACTATGGGGGGGATATGCTGTACTTCCGAGTCGAACAGAGCCTCCCATCTCCTCTAAAAGAAAAATGTGAATTTTATGGGATGCTTTTCTTTATCTCTCTTTCTTTCTTTCTTTCTTTCTCTCTCTCTCTCTCTCTCTCTCTCTCTCTCTCTTTCTCTCTTTCTTTTTTTATGAAGCTGAGGTTATAAAACTGGCCATTTTCTTTCTTTGCTTTTGTATCATTTGCTTTGAGGAGAGGAAGGAGGGGAGAAGGAGGAGGATACATTTTAATATCAGTTATAATGTAAGGACTCACATCTTGTTGAATCAGAACAAGGAAACTACTTAAGTGTAGACATAAGACATTCCTAGTTATAGAGTGCCTCCTTTATAATGATGGGCAGAGTCCTCATTTCCTAGTACTATCTTTTTCTAATACTGTTTTATTTTCTTCAAGATGGAATCTTTTCTCTGAAAAAGAAGGAAAGCTCATTTTTTTTTCTAACACAAATAAAAATTACAAATAACTAGTGCATGCCGTCTGTCATCTACCTGACACTGAACCAGGAGGGGTGGCATTCAAACAGCAGGCGTCCCATCAGCAGGGAGTGGCCCTTACCGTGATAGGACAAGTAGTACGACTGCTCTGCAGGACACATGTGCTGGAGCAATGTCATCTGCAGAATCAGGAAGGGAACAATGGAGAAGAAATATGGTGCAGGTAATAAAAGCAAAATCATTGCCCTCATCACCATCTAACAATAGTGCTGTATACAGAGCATTTGTGAAATAGGCAAATCCAGGAGAATGTTTTAAAAAATCATAAATCATATGAATAATAGGTAGGTACTTTTTATAAAATGGTTGTAATAGTTTATATATTTCAAGTGTTATAAATTAGAGCTCAAGTGGCTCCTAAATGATGGATATTATTGTGTCAACATTCTCTGAGATAAGTCAAAAGTAGTGTCATTATTATTTCCAAGCAATGAAATGGGAGTCCCCTTAGATACTTGGTTGCAAATATTATGCACTGGATTTTGGGAACTCCAAGCACACAGAAAAGCATTGAGTTCTATGGTTGAAAGGTAGGTGAAATCAGTAGACTGGATTTCTTGCTAGACAGTTTTCACTATCCTCCCTTAAAAAAAAAAAAAAGTATTTCACATTTCTTTCTTCTTTCATAATAAATTCATAGTACAATATAGTTTGCAAGAAAATCTGAAATAGCCAAGCAGTACAGTTCAGAGCACGTGTGTGTGTGTGTGTGTGTGTGTGTGTGTGTGTGTGTGTGTGTGTGTGTGTCAGATTCTTATAGGCTTGGACATATTAATTATTAATGAATGGAAGGGGTAATTTTAAAAGCAAAAGTAAATGAAGAAATAATACAGAAGAGAAATCATCTTTCTCCTCACCAAATAATACTAGCAACAAATTCAGTTCTATACTAGACAGGCAGGACACATCTTTTTTTTCTTCAGTACACTTGTTTTTACCCTCATTTTACTGAATGAAAATACACAAACTCTAGAATACATGTTTAAGTGATATCAACAATACCTGGAAATTTGTGCATTTAATTGCGGGACAGCAAAAGTATCTATGAAAGAATTCTTGTATTGCTATTTAGGAGTGACAAGTAAAAACTGTTAACAAAATGAAGTAGGCTGGGGGTATGGATTGACCTGCCATTGTCTATATCCAGCAAACAAGCAATTACAGAAGCCAGACCTTCCACCTTCTGCACCCCATAAAGAATTTTGGTCCATACTCCCAGAGAGGGATAAGAAACAGGGAAGCTTCCAATGGAGGGGATGGGACATGGAACTTTGGTGGTGGGAATATGTGGGATCGCATCCCTGTTGTCTTACAATCTTGTTAATAATTATTAAATCTCTAATAAAATTTTTAAAAACTATCAACAAAACAATGATTTTAACATGTAATTTCATCTTAATTTCTTCTTAGAGACCAAGTTGCCAGAATTCTGAGATGTAATTCAATAGCAGAGACCTGGTTTCAACCTATTTTGTACACTTGATAAAGCAGGTGACCCATCTTGCAGATTCATCATTTTATTCTGAAATTATATGTTTAAATAGCAAAAACTACAAAGGCATTTACTATAGGATAATTATACTTTATAAAAGTCAGCCCTATAAGATAATTCTACTTTGTAAACATAGGATAATCCTGTTATAGCAAAACAAAACTAAGTATATTTGATAAAAACTCAGAGCTAATACTTCTCCTTATGAGTGATATGAGTTAGATGGTGTTCAGTATAAATCAAGAGACAATAGAATGCTTGTCAGAATGCAAAAGTACTGAAGATATACATGTTACTTTATACATAGAATAAATGTATTTTTCTGTATTTTACTAGGGGATTATAATTTTTAAGATTCTAAGATAACAGAAGTGTAGTTCCACATCCTTCCCACCACCAGAGTTCTGTGCCCTGACCATCCCAATCATAATCATCTTAGTTCTAGGGTCAAAAAATGTGGATTAACTAATTTTTTTCAATTCATGTGTTTTAATTCTCTATATTCCACATGTGAGTGAAATCACATGACAGTTGTCCTTAGCTTCTTTATATAAGTCCATGAAATGAATGGGTTAAAACATTTTTTAAAACTACTGCATTTAGGGAGTTGGTCGGTAGCACAGCAGGTTAAGTGCACATGGCAGTGCAAAGTGCAAGGACCGGTATAAGGATCCTGGTTTGAGCCCCCAGCTCCTCACTTGCAGGGGAGTCGCTTCACAAGTGGTGAAGCAGGTATCTATCTTTCTCTCCCCCTCTGTCTTCCCCTCCTCTCTCCATTTCTCTCTGTCCTATCCAACAACGATGACAACAATGATAACTACAACAATAAAACAACAAGGGCAACAAAAGGGAATAAATAAATATTTTAAAAAAACAAAAACAAAAAAATAATTACTGCA
The DNA here is from genome assembly GCF_950295315.1 of Erinaceus europaeus. NCBI lineage: Eukaryota > Metazoa > Chordata > Mammalia > Eulipotyphla > Erinaceidae > Erinaceus > Erinaceus europaeus. The sequence goes on from NC_080182.1 coordinate 27,062,074, forward strand.
TTTGAAAACTAAGTATAGAAGTAAGAGGAAACTCCATTTCAATAAAGAAAACAATATCTGAACCTTATTAGAGCTGTATATCTAAGCTGAAAACCCAGACAACTTCACTGCTAGACCCAATCAGTCTCGGTGGAGACTGCCTAGGAGTTGCCCACCCTGATTCTAAGTCTGACAAAAAATGGGCACTTACCCAGATGGACTGTGATGACCTGTGCTTGTGGGAAGATCCTGCACAGTTTAAAGGCCAGGCTGACATTGCCTCATCTCTCTGCAGACCTGCAATTGTAGTGTCTGCAAAAAAAGGAGACAAGATCCAGCTGGGGAAGAGAGAACCATAGGGTCCCCAGTGAACACTGAACTTTCTCCTAAACTTTATTCTCTCCTGTGTACAAAGAATCTGGGAAGAGGTGGGCTGAAAAGTTTTCCATCAGTTCCCTTGGCAAATGGGCCTGGAGGATGCAGAGGGTGGCAATTATGAAGACAGCACTAAGTTCAATCCTTTGATCCTGAGGTCCAATTAGTGCTGTCCCATCCCACTCTTGGTAAAGCGCTGCTCTGGGATGAGAGATTGCTGGCTCCTCTCCTGAGTTCTCAGTTCTCAGTCCTCTTTGCATAATGGGATGGGATTCCCAAGCCTCTGTTGTTTTTCACCTGGAGCATGTGGTTTCTGAAGGTTACTGGTCATGATTTTAATGATTAAGTTAATGATTTTCACATCTAAGTTTTGGAATCAAGCTGAGAGTCACCTTTGCGAATGAATTTGATATAAAAAAAACAACGAATAGGAAAGATAGGGTCAGAGGTGGAAATTGAACATAGAGGGGCCGGGTGGTGGTGCACCTGGTGGAGTGCACATGTTACAATGTACAAGGACCTGGGTTTGAACCCCCGGTTCCCACTTGCAAGGGAAAAGCTTTGTGAGTGGTATAGCAGGGCTGCAGATGTCTCTCTGATTCTCTGCCTCCCTCTTCTCTCTCGATTTCTGGCTGTCTCTGTCTAATAAATAAATAAAGATAATAAAAAAAGAAGTTGCACATAGAGTCCCCAAAGACATAGGGTCTTATTTAAAATTAATAATATGCATTTTTGAGTATTTTACTAGAAGTATCTCACTTTGTCATTCTTGGTATTTTATTATAGAATTTTTACAATTCTAATATAAGATGAGCTATAAAATAGAACTGCAGGCTTTAATTTTTTAAATATGTGTTTTCTATGGAATATATTTATCATTAGTGGATTGTTATTGAATATCATATTAATATAATATTAAATGATATATTCAAAATTATAATTTACTATTTACTATTATATATATTGAGTGATATCAGAAATCATGTTCTAGTCCTAGTTTTGTTATTTGTTATTGTCACATAACATTTCTTAAACTATTTTATTCACCGGAGTGCTAAGTCAAGGGATCCTTAACAATTTTTTCAAATTCTAATATTCAGTGAGTCTGTGGAGTAAAAACAGTATTGGTAGTTCAAAATGTGGCAGTCCTCATTATATTTCCCCATAGTAACCTACCACTTATGTTATTTTAATTTTATTCAGGATTTAATATTGATTTACTTAATTACAAGATAATAGAGGTACAACTCTGCACCGTTCCCAGCATCAAGAGTTCTCTGTCCTCATTCCCTCCATTGGAAGCTACATCATTTCACCTAAGGTTGCAGATACGGGTTAAATATTATTTCTACAACCTTCTGTCTATATTTTGCATATATTTACCCATTCATAAGTTGCATATATGCATATTACTACATCTAATTGCCCCTCTCTTTTTACTCTTCTCTCTCCAGGTTCTGACAGAGTTGGAGTTCAGAGCCCTCTGGTCATCTCCCACTATTATTTCTCCCCCACTGGAAGTATGGACCAAAGTTCTTTTTAAGGTGCAGAAGGTGGGAGTTTTGGTTGCTATAGTTGCTTCTTTACTGGACATGGACATTGGCAAGTCGATCCATATACCCCAGCCTGTTTCTGTCTTTCCCTAATGGGGTAGGGCTCTGGAGAGGTGAAGTTCTGGGACACATTGGTGAAGTTGCCTTCCCAGGGAAGTAAGGATGAAATTAGGGTACCATTTGCAACTTGATAGCTCAAAGGCCATCAAAGCTGGATAAGATGATCAATGAACAGGAAACAAAAAATAGGAATAGAACAGATGAAACTAGGAGTCTTAGGGTAGAAAGAAGCAAGGAAGTATATTTTAGTTGTTCCTAGGGGCCTATGACTATTGTAGTTTTTACTTGAGTTTGATAACTAACATGGAGTTGGACAAAAAATATTGTCTGAACTTGAATATTAAATCTATTTTCTCCCTAACATGTCACATTAATAGTGATTTATAAGAATATAAATTAATAGGATTAAAATTTCACACATTTCCCTCCACCAAAAGTCTGTGCTCACCTCCCACCACTATAGGTAACCACTGTAGTTTTCCATAGTCTACATAGGGGTTGACTGGTCGCTTCCATAAGTAACAGTGTCTTATGGGCCCTCTCAGGACCTTGGCTGTCCTATAAAGCCATGACGGTATGGATAACCCCAGTCTCTGAAGGGAGGCTGGGGGTATCCTGCCCTGCCACTTGAAAAAAACTGGTTCTGAAATGAGTGTAGCCTGCAGTGTTCCTCAGATGTGACATGAGCTATAAGCTCAGACCAGCAGGAACTTTCCATTCTCTCAGACAGTATTCTCATCCAACCTCAGGCTAGCTTGTATGCCCCCATGAACATGCCTAAAATGGTTCTCCTAGCTTTCTTCTACCCTAAAGTCCCTACTCCCATCTGCTCTGACTTTGTAGTTTCTGTTCATTAACCATCTTGCCTCAGCTTAGGTCATGACACCTTCTAGACACCAGGCTGCAGATGTTACCATGACTCCACCCCTGATTTTTCTGGACAGATGACTTCACCAATGTGTCCTGGACACTCACATCTCCAAAGCTCTGGCCCACTAGGGAAAGATAGAAACAGGCTGGGGTTATGGATCGACCTATCAATGCCCATGCTCAGCGGAGAAGCAGCTATAGAAGTCAGAACTCCCACCTTCTGCTCCCCAAAAAACAACCTAGATCCACACTCCCAGTGGGGGAGAAGTGATAGGATGAAGATAAGAGGACTCTGAACTCCAGCTCCGTCAGCACCCAGAGAGAGAGAAGGAAAAAGAGAGGGACATATGGAGGTAGTTATGACGTCATGAATGGCATAGAGGGAAAGAGAGGATTGAATCAGGAAAAGAAGGGACAACTATGTATAAATGCGGACAGATAGTTGTAGAGAAGATGGTCGGCCCCTGTCTACAACTTTAGGGGAACTGTGGTGGACTGCAGTGGCAAGAGTGAAGATTCAGAACTCTGGTGGGGGGTGGGTATGGTGTGGATTCAAATCTCTGTCAACATGTAATTCTGTAATATAAAAATATAAAAATAATTTTAAAAAAGGAAAAAATAAATATGGGTTGTAGTGTGTTAGTATGTTTCAAGTATGTATGTTCAGTTCTCTAAATTCCACATGAGTGAAACCATCCTATGACTTTCCTTAAGTCTCTTTTGTTTGGCCTCCAGGGTTATCACTGAGGCTCGGTGCCTGCACTGCTCCTGGAGGCTATTTTTTTTCCGCTGTTGTTGTCCATGTTGTTTATCATTGTTGTTATTATTATTATTGCTGTCCTTATTGTTGGATAGGACAGAGAGAACTAGAGAGAGGAGGGAAAGACGGGGGAGAGAAAGATAGACACCTGCAGACCTGCTTCACTGCTTGTGAAGTGACTCCCCTGCAGGTGGGGAGCGAGGGGGCTCGAACCGGGATCCTTAATCCAGTCCTTGTACTTCACGCCACATGCGTTTAACCCACTGTGCCACCACCTGGCCCCCTCCTTTACCTTTTTCCTTGCTTCACTAAATATAATGTTCTCCAGTTCTATCCATTTTATTCCGAAAGATGTAAAATCATCTTTTTTTGCTGAGTAGTACTCCATTGACTATATGTCCCTAACTTTTTTTATCCAGTCATCTGTTGGAGGGCATTTTGGTTGATTCCAAATTTTGGCTGTTGGGAATAGTGTAGCTATGAACACAACCATGTGATTGTTACCTCTTGTTAATCATAGTGGATTCCATTGAATTGCACATGTTATACCATTTCTGCTTCCCAGATACTAATCCTTCATGGTCTTTGTGGATTCTTCACTGGATATGTTGCTGGATTTAATTTGCCAAGATTTTACTGAGGAAGCTTTACATTAATTTTCATCATGGATATAAGCCTATGTTTTTATTTTATTTTTTTAATTTTATTTACTAATGAGAAAAATAGGAGGAGAGAGAGAAGGAACTAGACATCACTCTGGTACATGTGCTGCTAGGGACTGAACTCAGAACCTCATGCTTGAGAGTACAATGCTATATCCACTGCACCACCTCCTGGACTACTGATTTTTGCTTTTCTTGGTAGAGTCTTTTCCTACTTTGGAGATCAGACTATGTTAGTTTTGTAGAATGTGTTTGGGTACTCTTAACTAAGCACCGCCCTGCCTGCAGGGCATTGGTGTAATCCCCACTGGCTCGTGATGTCTTTTTTGCTCCGCCCCCTCTTGTAGTCACCCTGATTTCCACCACTGTCTTTTCGCTCCACCCTCTCTATGTCACATTCTGTTTCCACCCTACTTGGCGAGTATATATAAGGACAGGATTGTGATTAGGGCTTGGCTTAGATTGCGCCGCTGCCTGGGAAGCTAGCCAGCCCGGCAATAACTTTCACTTTTTTTACCTAGTGTGTTATCTTGTTGCTTATCTATTTCAGTTACCCTTCCAAAGAATCAGCTCTCATTTCATTATTCTTTTCTATTTCATTAATTTCTGCCCTCACTTTAACTTCCTCCATCCTCCTGGTGATTTTTAGGTCTTTTTCTTGATGCTTTTCTAAGTGGTCAGGTTGTTTATTAAATAATTTACTCGATACTTTTCCTGTTCATTTATGTGGACTTTCCTTTCTGTGAGCATCCCTGTAAGAATTGATTTATCCTCATCCTTATGGTTAAATTTCTAATTTCAAACTTTCTCAAATGTAAACTAAAAGTGCCTTAGCTTAGAAACTGTCAGGTTTTATTACCATGCTTTCACTCAATACATTTTGCATTCATCAGTATGTTTTGTCTTCACTAATCGTTACTGTGATTCTTGCTAAAGGATAATTTCCTCATGTTTATTCTTACACATCCAGTCATTAAAAACTTGCTGTAGAAAGAGTCATGCTAGTGGGGGCTAGGTGGTGGTGCAGCCAGCAGAGCACACAAGTTACACTGTGTAAGGACCCACATCAAACCCTTGTCTCCACCTACTGGGGGGAAAGCTTCAAGAATTATAAAGCAGTGCTGCAGGTCTCTCTCCAACTCTCTCTCCTCTCCTCAGTCTCTCTCTGTCTCTAAAATAAATAAAACAAAAAAATAAAAATAAATCAACAGAGAGCTTTCCATCACCTACATAACTACTTATGAAATTGTTTACTTACATCAAGACAGACTTACAGATAGTTCTCTTGTCCTATGGATTTTAGTTCAGTACCATCACTACATGATTGGTTTTCCTAATTGACCCAGTTTTAGATCTGGCAGTTCCTCAGATGGATTCTTAATAATTTTTTAGAATGGTAGATACCTATCAATAAGTTGCAAATTTTATGAAGGAGACATTATATTAGTACAGTAATATTATCTGAATTAAAGCTTTGGTTTTACAAGTATTTAAATATAACATGCTGTTTTTGTTCTTGAATCCAGTCAGGCTGTCACATTGCATTTCGCTGTTATGTCTCACCCCTCTAACTTGTCTTGACAGCTTTGAATTCATCCCTTCATGTCAGTGACCTTGACAATAGGACAATAGGCAATAATATTGTATGGAACACAGAAAGGTGTCAAAGGTGTACATATAAAACTTTCTCACCAAGAGAAAAGGTGTTTTTTTTTTCATCATGGGGAATGGTAAATAAATCATTGTGATTCTTCCATTTGATTGTCATGTTGTACAACTGAAGGCAATATAGCTTTATGTGTTATTTTATGTTGCTACACATAAAAAAGCTTAACAGTAAAAATATAACTTCATTGTTTTTTCAAATCGTTTTTTGGGGGGACATATGGCTGTTTATGAGCAGTTGTTGCCATGTAGGTACAATTTCTCATCTTTTCCTGATAGGTGTTTGGGACTTTTTCACCAGCTTCCACCAGGACCTCAAGGATTGTTTCACCTCCTCCCTCCCCAGAGCCATCTTCTTTGGTCCAGTATATCACATATATTCCGTGCTTTTAAAAAAAATTACTGGATTCGACTTCCGGAGGCGGAGCTACGAGCAGCAGATCGCTTTCTCTCCTCTCCTCTCCTCTCCCAGATCAACTAGGAATACCAGAGGAGACCACCCGGACCGAAACAAGACAGGACTAGAATGACCACAGAAACCCAGTAAATCACCCGTGAGTACAAACACGCGTGGCTGGTGACAGAGAGGAGAGAGGGGCCTAAGGAGAGATTAAGTGACTGCTAACAGTTCAACAGTTTGTCAGTGGAGACACCACCTCCAGTCTGCTCCACCAACAAGGGGACAGCTGAAGGGAGGAAAGGACTCCCCAGAGACTCACCAAGTGCAACTCTGAGTCTTCATTGCTACTACCCTCAGAATCTGGAGCAGCAAAAGGGAGGGACACCAGGGTACAGAGATCTAACCGGGAAACTCAGGAGAAGACCTATACCTCGGTGGCATAGCTGAGGGGCTGTGAAAGTCTCTTTGCATAAAAATTGGATTATCTCTGCCACAACCTGCTTTATCTCTTGGTCAGGAGTCAGTGATTAAGCTAAGAAGCCTATTGATAGTTTAAAAGCCCTCAGGCTCCCATAGCCTAAAGGGGAAAAAAAAAAGGCTTTTACACCACTGAACTCCAACTCAGGGATTGAAAAAACTGTTAACTTATATAAAATGGTTAAAACAACAAGAAAAAATATTGGAGACTCGAACCAGGACAAGAGTCCAACTAAAAGTCCTCCAGAGGGTGAAGCACAAAACAACGAGTTCAACATCCAAACATTAGCCAAGGAAATAATAACAGGAGTGAGTAAAGAATTTGAAAAAATTGTAATCAGAAATGCAGGAACAACAAATGAGAATATGGAAGAAAATTCTAATTATCTCATGGTTATTAGAGAGCTGAAAGCTGAAATCGCTGAGCTAAGAAGGCAACTAGCTGAACAAGCTAAAACAGTATCAGAGAAGGGCAACAAAATAAATGAACTCCAGAAAGCAGTAGAGGGCAGAGAGAATAGAATCAATGAGGCTGAAGACAGAATTAGCAAGATTGAGGATGAATTAGAGACAACTAAAAAAGAAGTAAGAGATCTCAAAAAGAGATTAAGAGATGCTGAAAACAACAACAGAGACCTATGGGATGACTTCAAAAGAAACAATATACGCATTATTGGCTTACCAGAGGAAGAAAGAGAAGGGGAGGAAGAAAGCATTCTCCAGGCCATAATAGCTGAAAATTTCTCTAGTCTAGACAACACCAAAGACATAAAGATTCAAGAAGCCCAGAGGGTCCCAAACAGAATTAACCCAGACCTAAAGACACCAAGACATGTCATACTTAGATTGGAAAGGAATAAGGATAAAGAAAGGATCCTGAAGGCTGCAAGAGAAAAACAAAGAGTCACCTACAAAGGAAAACCCATAAGATTAGCAGCAGACTTCTCCATACAAACACTACAGGCCAGAAGAGAATGGCAAGATATCTATCGAGTGCTCAATGAGAAAGGCTTTCAGCCAAGAATACTATATCCTGCTAGATTGTCATTCAGACTAGATGGAAGCATCAAAACCTTCTCAGACAAGCAACAGTTGAAGGAAGCAACCATCACCAAGCCTGCCCTGAAAGAAGTTCTGAAAGGTCTCCTATAAACAACCAGACCACCACAAATAGGACATATATCAAAACACTCTAAAACTCTACAAGAATGGCGTTAAAATATCTTCAATCTTTGATATCAATAAATGTCAATGGCCTGAATTCACCTATTAAAAGACACAGAGTAGGAAGATGGATCAGAAAACACAACCCAACAATATGTTGTCTACAGGAAATTCACCTAACGCAACAAGACAAACACAGACTTAAAGTGAAAGGATGGAAAACTATCATTCAAGCCAATGGCCCACAAAAAAGGGCAGGAACAGCTATTCTCATATCTGACATGATAGACTTTAAAATAGGTAAGATTAAAAAAGATAGGAATGGACACTACTTAATGCTCAGAGGATCAGTCAATCAAGAGGACTTAACAATTATTAATATCTATGCACCCAATAAGAAGCCATTTAAATACATCAAACTTCTACTGAAAGAGCTACAGCAATATATTAACAGTAACACAATCATAGTAGGGGACTTCAACACCCCACTATCTCAACTTGACAGATCATCCAGGAAGAAAATCAGTAAAGACATAAGGGAGCTAAATGAAGACATAGATAAACTAGAACCATTGGACATTTTCAGAGTCATTCATCCCAAGAAACTGGAATACACATTTTACTCAAATCCACATGGATCATTCTCAAGGATAGACCATATGTTAGGCCACAAAGACAGCATCAGCCTATTCAAGAGCACTGAAATCATCCCAAGCATCTTCTCAGACCACAGTGGAATTAAACTAACACTTAACAATCAACAAAAGATTAGTAACAGTGCCAAAATGTGGAAGCTCAACAGTACACTTCTTAACAACTTTTGGGTCAAAGAGGAAATCAAGGAAGAAATCAAAATGTTTCGAGAGTTCAATGAAAATGAAGACACAAGCTATCAAAATATTTGGGACACAGCTAAAGCAGTCCTAAGAGGGAAGTTCATAGCTATACAAGCACACATTAGGAAACAAGAAAAGGCACAAATAAACAGCCTGATTGCACATCTTAAAGACCTAGAAGAAGAACAACAAAGGAATCCTAAAGCAACCAGAAGGACAGAAATTACTAAAGTTAGGGCAGAAATAAATAACATTGAGAATAGGAAAACCATACAAAAGATCAATGAAAGTAAATGTTGGTTCTTCGAAAGAGTAAACAAAATCGACAAACCTTTAGCCAGACTCACAAAACAAAAAAGGGAGAAGACCCAAATAAATCAGATTCTAAATGAAAGAGGAGAAATCACAACAGACACTGCAGAAATTCAACATATCATGCGAGGCTTCTATGAACAACTATATGCCACCAAGCTAGATAACCTGGAAGAAATGAATGATTTCCTAGATACCTACCAACTTCCAAAACTAAGTAAAGAGGAAGTGGATAACATGAACAGGCCCATCACAGCTAATGAAATTGAAACAGTTATCAAAAATCTTCCCAAAAATAAAAGTCCTGGACCAGATGGTTTTACAAATGAATTCTACAAAACTTTCAAAGAAGAACTAATACCTCTACTTTTAAAAGTCTTCCAGAAGATTGAAGACACTGGAATACTCCCTGCCAGCTTCTATGAAGCCAACATCACCCTGATACCAAAAGCAAACAAGGACACAACCAAAAAAGAAAACTACAGACCAATATCTCTGACGAACATAGATGCGAAAATATTGAACAAAATTCTAGCCAACCGATACAGCAGTATATCAAAAAAATTGTTCATCATGACCAAGTGGGGTTTATCCCAGGCATGCAAGGTTGGTTTAATATACGTAAATCAATCAATGTGATCCACCACATCAACAAAAGCAAGACCAAAAACTACATGGTCATATCAATAGATGCAGAGAAAGCCTTTGACAAAATACAACATCCCTTTATGATCAAAACACTACAAAAAATAGGAATAGATGGAAAATTCCTGAAGATAGTGGAGTCTATATATAGCAAACCTACAGCCAACATCATACTCAATGGTAAAAAACTGGAAGCATTTCCCCTCAGATCAGGTACTAGACAGGGCTGCCCACTATCACCATTACTATTCAACATAGTGTTGGAAGTTCTTGCCATAGCAATCAGGCAGGAGCAAGGAATTAAAGGCATACATATTGGAAGAGAAGAAGTCAAACTGTCCTTATTTGCAGATGACGTGATAGTATACATGGAAAAACCTAAGGAATCCAGCAAGAAGCTTTTGGAAATCATCAGGCAATACAGTAATGTGTCAGGCTATAAAATTAACATTCAAAAGTCAGTGGCATTCCTCTATGCAAACACTAAGAAGAAATTGAAATCCAGAAATCAGTTCCTTTTTCTATAGCAACAAAAACAATAAAATATCTAGGAATAAACCTAACCAAAGAAGTGAAAGACTTGTATACTGAAAATTATGAGTCACTACTCAAAGAAATTGAAAAAGACACAAAGAAGTGGAAAGATATTCCATGTTCATGGGTTGGAAGAATTAACATCATCAAAATGAATATACTACCCAGAGCCATCTACAAATTTAATGCTATCCCCATCAAGATCCCAAGCACATTTTTTAGGAGAATAGAAAAAATGCTACAAATGTTTATCTGGAACCAGAAAAGACCTAGAATTGCCAAAACAATCTTGAGAAAAAAGAACGGAACCGGAGGCATCACACTGCCAGATCTCAAACTGTATTATAGGGCCATTGTCATCAAAACTGCTTGGTACTGGAACATGAACAGACACACTGACCAGTGGAATAGAATTGAGAGCCCAGAAATGAGGCCCCACACGTATGGACATCTAATCTTTGACAAAGGAGCCCAGACTATTATATGGGGGAAGCAGAGTCTCTTCAACAAATGGTGTTGGAAACAATGGGTTGAAACATGCAGAAGAATGAAACTGAATCACTGTATTTCACCAAATACAAAAGTAAATTCCAAGTGGATCAAGGACTTGGATGTTAGACCAGAAACTATCAGATACTTAGAGGAAAATATTGGCAGAACTTTTTTCCGCATATATTTTAAGGACATCTTCAATGAAACGAATCCAATTACAAGGAAGACTAAGGCAAGTATAAACCTATGGGACTACATCAAATTAAAAAGCTTCTTCACAGCAAAAGAAACCACTACCCAAATCAAGAGACCCCTCACAGAATGGGAGAAAATCTTTACATGCCATACATCAGATAAGAGTTTAATAACCAACATATATAAAGAGCTTGCCAGACTCAACAACAAGACAACAAATAACCCCATCCAAAAATGGGGGGAGGACTTGGACAGAATATTCACCACAGAAGAGATCCAAAAGGCTGAGAAACACATGAAAAAATGCTCCAAGTCTCTGATTGTCAGAGAAATGCAAATCAAGACAACAATGAGATATCACTTCACTCCTGTGAGAATGTCACACATCAGAAAAGGTAACAGCAGCAAATGCTGGAGAGGGTGTGGGGTCAAAGGAACCCTCCTGCACTGCTGGTGGGAATGTCAATTGGTCCAACCTCTGTGGAGAACAGTCTGGAGAACTCTCAGATGGCTAGAAATGGACCTACCCTATGACCCTGCAATTCCCCTCCTGGGGATATATCCTAAGGAACCCAACACATCCATCCAAAAAGATCTGTGTACACATATGTTCTTGGCAGCACAATTTGTAATAGCCAAAACCTGGAAGCAACCCAGGTGTCCAACAACAGATGAGTGGCTGAGCAAGTTGTGTTCTGAATACTACTCAGCTGTAAAAAATGGTGACTTCACCGTTTTCAGCCGATCTTGGGTGGACCTTGAAAAAATCATGTTGAGCGAAATAAGTCAGAAACAGAAGGATGAATACGGGATGATCTCACTCTCAGGCCGAAGTTGAAAAACAAGATTAGAAAAGAAAACACAAGTCGAACCTGAAATGGAATTGGAGTATTACACCAAAGTAAAAGACTCTGGGGTGGGTGGGTGAGTGGGTGGGGAGAATACAGGTCCATGAAAAATGATGAATGAAATAGTGGGGGTTGTATTGTTAAATGGGAATCTGGGGAATGTTATGCATGTAAAAAAAAAAAAAAGAATTAGAAACGCAAAGCAGAAATTGACTGAGTTTGGAGTATGGCACCAAAGTAAGAAAGCAGAAGTACACTAGAGTTTGCAGTGAATACCTCCCTAATACTTCCTCTCCACTTTTCCAAGCTTTGGGTCCATGATTGCTCAACAATTTGTTTGGCTTTGTATGTTAACTCTCTTTTCAGTCACCAGGTTCCAGGTGTCATCAGGATGCCGGCAAAAAAAAAAAAAAAAAATTACTTATTCCCTTTTTTTTTCCCTTGTTGTTTTTTTATTGTTGTACTTGTTGTTATTGATGTCGTCGTTGTTGGATAGGACAGAGAGACATGGAGAGAGGAGGGGAAGACAGACAGGGGGAAAGAAAGATAGAAACCTGCAGACCTGCTTCACCGCTTGTGAAGCGACGCCCCCGCAGGTGGGGATTCGGGTCTTGAACTGGGATCCTTTGCCTTTGCGCCACCTGCGCTTAACCCGCTGCGCTACTGCCCGACTCCCCATTCCATGCTTTTTTATGCTGATAGATGATAACTGGACTCAGTATGTCTATCACTTCACAATGTATTAGAATATGCAAATGCTTTGTTGCACACCTAATAGTAATTGAACACTACACATCAATTCTTCTCAGCAATAATATAAAAGCAATTGGGATGAATAGAACAAACACACATGTAAATATTTTAACCAAGACCAAGAGAATATTTTGTACCAATTATAAAAAGTTTTGAAGTGGGAGGGGCAGGCGGTGGTGCATCCAGTTAAGCACACACAGTACTAAGTGCAAGGCCCCATGCAAGGATCCAGGCTTGAGCACCCCACTCCGCACCTACAGGGGGTTCACTTTAAGTGAACTTTAAGTGAAGTAGATCTGCAGGTGTCTATCTTTCTCCATTTCGATATTTCTCTCCCCTCTCAATATCTTTCTGTCCTATCCAGTAACATGGAAAAAATGGCTGCCAGGAGCAGTGGATTTGTAGTGCTGGCACCAGGCCCAAGCAGTATTCCTGGAGAAAAAAAAAAAAGTTTTGAAGTTAGGGCACTAATTCATCATAAATTTATCTATTAGAGAATGGTTATAATTTTCCATACTTCCCCTCTAGGACATAGAGAGCATTATTATCCGTTTATCAGTACAGATTAGCATGAAAGGACTGATAGTAGCATAGTCATTGTTTATTAACATCTGGAAACACAAAAAAATTTGGTCATTGTTCCACAGGAATACTAGGGAGAAGGAGGTAATGGAATCAAAAACATACATGACCACAAAGAAAGCCAGGCGCCACAGAATGATCTTGATAGCCTTTTCTTCTGGGATTGTTCTGGGGAAAACGTTAGTTCTATGGAGATATTGGGTCTGCCTCCTGTGTCTGCACAGGAGATTCACCATGTACCCACTAGAGAGGGCCATGAGGCCTATGAAGGAGACACCCCAAAATGTTACCAACGTGGAAAAGAAGTGCTTAAAGGAATAACTTAGGGGAGAAAGTGAGCAGGATTCAGTGACAAACATCAGACTGGCTGAGGTCACGTTAAATGGAGCAACAGTGGAGAATAAGAAGCTAACACTAGTTAACATATTCAAGACACAGAGGAAACTAAAGGAATACAGACTGTGCCATGAAGATTTATGCTTGAATTTGGCTAAATAGGAGCTTCTGGGGCTGAGCGTGATGGCCTGGAAGATGCTCCGCAGACAGGTGGTACTAATGGAGAGGCCCCACATCACTCTGTATGTGTAGAGAACCACTTTGCATTTGAGACCATCCCAAACACCTGGAGATTTATGCGTATCAGTAGCCATAAACCTCACTGTGAGCAGCATCAGTATATGGACTAGGGCCAAGTGACTGATGGATAGGTCAGTGGGTTTGAGTCTGCACTGAAGAAAGAACATGAGAATGTGAAAGAGCAGAGTGGTGTTAGCTGAGATGCCAATACCCACTTCAGAGAAAAAGGCATTTCTTAAGACAGTGAATGTGGAAAACCTGCCTTTGGCGTTCATCTTTATGGGGGAAGAATCGTGCACTAAATATCTGAGAAGAAAAACAGGAATAATACCATCACTATCACTGGCCACCTCCATCAGTAACGTCATCATAAGCTTTCTTGGGGGGGGGGGGTCTCTCCAGGATCTTGCCCTCACTATAGAGCAGCAAGGGTAAGGACTGCCCCACTCATTGAAGGGAGGATGGGTCACCCTACTCTGCCACTCAAGGATGATTGGTCCTGAAATGAGTGTAGTCTAGAATGTTCCTAGCTGTGACCATGGACTGGGAGCTCAGACTGACAGGGACTCAGAGGTTACACAGGCTTCTGTGCTGCATATGAATATAGGTAGACCCAGGGTCAGGTGGAGGAGGTAAGCAGTTAATTTTGTTTATATATTTTCTTCAAGTTTGGGAGCTACTTTCTACCCTAGTCCAGCTTTATAGTTCTATTCTCAGCTCTGACACCATCTTCCTAGACAATATTTTTGTCCACCTTTGTGTTTAGGTATCAAACTCAAGCAAAAACTATGGAAGTCATGGGCCCCTTTCAACATACCTAAAATAGACTTCCTAGCTCTTTCCTATCCTAAGATCCCTATTCTCATCTGCTCTATTCCTACTTTTCAGTTCTTATTAATTAATCATCTTGTCCTGCTTTGTATCTTAACACCTTTCAGCCACCAAGTTGCAGATGCTATCATATTCCATCTGACTTTCCTGGGCAGATGACATCACCAGTGTGTCCTGGAACCTCACCTCTCCAGAGCCCTTCCCCAACTAGGGAAAGACAGAAACAGACTGGTGGTCTGGATCAACCTACCAACACCCATGTCCAGAAGCAATTGCAGAAGCCAGAACTACTTCCTTCTTCACCCTAAAAAGAATTTTGGATCCAAGTTATTGTCTGGGGAGATGATGTCATGGCTGGAAAAGGAACAGAAAGCTGGATCAATAACTTGTATCCACCTGCATATCAGATTTCAGGCTCGGGGAAAAAAACTGGCATAGTCACAGGCCCTTTGGTATTTAACTAAAATATGCCTACTAGTTATCTACAAAATGGGGGAAAGACAGTCACCATGCCAATCCCAAATGCTTGTATGGGAATTGTGAACTTGTCAGTATAACAGAGTTCAAGGTGAACCTGAGTATCATCACACACAATTTTTATAACAGGGACAATTTTTAAGGATCTGCTCACTAGCTAACAGTATATCTTAGATACATGAAAGAACATCCTTTAGTTTATTGTGATCCACAAGTCAAATCTTTTTGTCTACATCACCTTTTTTTCATTAACTACAACAAATGCATAAACATTTTGGGGTGGTGAGATTAATCATCATTGTGTAAGTTCATCTGAGGCCTTGGGTATATTGTGCAAATGCTCCATCTTGTGGCACTGTTTTAACTGCTGGGACACTATTAAGAATGAGCTGACAGGAAAATTAAGTGATCACTATGTTGGTCACAGATGTTGGTTCTGTGGAGAGAGATATCTGAGATCCAGATAAACTCTTGGAGAATGAAAAAGCAACTTGAGGAACATTTGTCCAACAGTACTCCCCCCACCCCCAACCCTGCAAAGTTTTTGGGACAACTATTGCACTTTAGTTTTTGCTAATTGAAAGAATGGTAAGGAAAAATGCAGAGTATTTCTTTGTCCATGAAACCTTTATAGGATGAAGACAGTAGATCCAGAGAAAAGCCAGAGACAGAGAATCAATTGCAAAGAAAAGAAACAGGAAAATCCTTGTGATATCTTAAGGGCAAACTGAGCTATTCTGAATTAAAATATGTTTCCTTGATGAACCCACAGTCTAACTAAGAACACTTTTGAGCTTTCTTACCAAAAGTCTTTTACTTTATTTTAAAAATCACAATTTCTTCATCTTAGTAATAAGAGAGGGTGATTGGTTCACCTTTCTTTCTTTCTTTCTTTCTACCTTCCTTCCTTCCTTCCTTCCTTTTTCCCCCATTAACAGTCCATTTTGTGAGAAAATGTCTAAAACTAAAGGAAAGATTGCTAATCCTGAAGGGACTCAAATGTCCTAACTTTACTATGGTTGGTCATGTTCTTTGTCAGAAAAAGAAGAACGGATATGTGATAGGGACTAATGCAGAGGACAAAGGCAGACAACCACAGACTTTCCCCCCCACCAGGTCTAAGAGATGATATTCTCAAATTTGAGTGAGGCAGAAGATCACTTTGTTTCCTTTCTTTTTTAATATTTTATTTATAAAATAAAAATAGAAAATATTGACAAAATCATAGGACTTTTCTTTCTTTTTAGTGTAATTGCTGCCTTGGTTTAAGTTCTCTGATTTTCGATTTCCTATATGCTAAAGTACTAGTTTAAAATGTCAACGGTATTTATTTGAAATCTGTGAAATTGAAACAGGCACATGAGTGGTCTTCCTAAAATATATACTTAGGTATTTGATAGAAACCTGAAGTTGGATTCTTTATAAGACATTTCTTGAAGGTATAGAGTTTTGTTTTTAGGGAGTCGGGCTGTAGTGCAGTGGGCTAAGCGCAGGTGGCGCAAAGCACAAGGACTGGCATAAGGATCCCGGTTCTAACCCTGGCTCCCCACCTGCAAGGGAGTCGTTTCACAGGTGGTAAAGCAGGTCTGCAGGTGTCTATCTTTCTCTCCTCCTCTCTGTCTTCCCCTCCTTCTCTCCATTTCTGTCCTATCCAACAACGACAACAACAATAAAAAAAACAACAAGGGCAACAAAAGGGAATAAATAAATAAAATAAATTTTAAAAAATAAATTAAAAAAAGAGTTTTGTTTTTAAACTAGGTATAACCTATTAAATAAAATTCATATTTGAATTATGAGATAAAAGAAGCAAAATTCAGTTAGGGTAAATCTAAAATTAAAACCCACACTTCTACAAGATTATGAATATGACTTAGTAATGTTTTATTGTGAAGTGATGAGACAACTAATAATATAAATCAATATTATTAATATATTAGTAGCATATTAATATATCAATACCTTGAGAATTTATACACCATTGAATGAAATTCATTTTATTCAAATAAATAAACAACCTAAAATGTAATTCATGTGAAAAATGAGTAGCTTATCCAACATTTTAAAGAATCACCAACTTAAAAATAAATATAATCAGAAAAATCCCATTACATGCTCAAGTAACAACTCTCTAAGTCTTACTGCATTGTTAAGAACAGGCTGGGTACTCTGTACATAGCAAAATCGTCACTGTAGACTCAGATTTCTTCCTGCCTTGATTAGCCTATCTTTACCTAAGCATGAATAAAGAGACACTTACCCAGGTGGACGTGTGTTACTGAGCTGAGCATTTGAGAAGCACTTGCAGAGTTTAAATCATCTTTGCAGACCTGCAATTGTAGTGTCTGCACAAAGGTGACAGGAGCCAACTGGGGAGGACAGAGCCAGTGTCCCCAGTGAGCAATGTACTTGTCTGCTAACTTTTTTTTCCCCACTAGTACACCAAGAGAAGCCTACTCAAAGACTTTCCCATTAGTTCTCTTGCCACATCTGTATAGAGTGACCAGAAGCCACAGTCATGTTAGCCATCAGAAGTTCTCACATCTGATCCTAAGATCCAATTAGTCCAGTCCCATCCTGCACTCTGTAAGGCACTGCTCTGGGGTGACAGATTCCTGGCACCTCCCGTGGATTGTTACTGATTCTGAGTGATTCCCCCAACAGTGTGATTTGACCCTCATGCTGTTTGGGTTCTCAGGTAAAGTACTTGGTTTGTGATATACATATCATGATTTTCAAAATTAGTTTCAGATATCATCTCTGCAAGTGAACTGAAAGAAACAGATTTTAAAACAGGGAGAAGAGAGGACATTGTGAATGAGATGCTGAAGCTGGCTGTCTCAGCCTATGCCAAGGCTCAAGTGGCCTTCATCCTAACACTGAATCTAGAATGATCCATGTTCAGCTTATAAAACCGTAAGGAACTGTATACTTGGTCTCTTAGGTCAGGCAGCAGAAAGGACTACTTACAATTACCATTGGTAATTGACATGGTCTTCTAAGTCTTTGCCACAGTAGTTAGGCAAAAGGGAAGAAGTAAAATAAAAGGAATACAGATGTGAAGTTTGTCACTGATCACAGATGATACTATTTATTTATAGAAAATTCAAAAGAATCAGGGAGCCAGGCAGTCACGTAGCGGGTTAAGCACACATGGCGCAAAGTGCAAGGATGGATGCAAGGATCCCGGTTCAAGTCCCCAGCTCCCCAACTGCACAGGAGTCGCTTCACAAGTGGTGAAGCAGGTCTGCAGGTGTCTATCTTTCTCTCCCCTCTCTATCTTCCCCTTCTCTCTCCATTTCTCTCTGTCCTAAATGACGACATCAATAACAACAGTAATAATTGCAACAATTAAAAAAATTAAAAGAATCCAGCAGAGAATTCCTGGACATTGTTAGGCAATATAGTAAGGTGGCAGGCTACAAAAATTAATTTGCAAAAATTAGCGACATTTCTCTATATCAAGTAAAAGAGGAAATAAGATGTTTTTATTTTTATTTTTCTTTATTTATTTGCATCCAGGGTTATTGCTGGGGCTCAGTGCCTGCACCAGGAATCCACTATTCCTGGAGGCTTTTTTTCCCTTTTTGTTGCCCTTGTTTTATCGTTGTTATGGTTATTATTATTATTGTTGTTGTTGTTGTTGGGTAGGAAAGAGAGAAATGCTGAGCTAAGAACACAACTAGATGAACAAGCTAAAACAGTATCAGAACAGGGAAACAAAATAGATGAACTCCAGAAAACAGTAGAGGGCAGAGAGAATAGAATCAATGAGGCTGAAGACAGAATTAGCAAGATCGAGGATGAATTACAGACAACTAAAAAAGAAGAGATCTCAAAAAGAGATTAAGAGATGCTGAAAACAACAACAGAGACCTATGGGATGACTTCAAAAGAAACAATATACGCATTATTGGCTTACAAGAGGAAGAAAGAGAGGGAGAGGAAGAAAGCATTCTTCAGGCCATAATAGCTGAAAACTTCTCTAGTCTAGACAACATCAAAGACATAAAGATTCAAGAAGCCCAGAAGGTCCCAAACAGAATTTACCCAGACTTAAAGACACCAAGACACATCATATTTAGAATGGAAAGGAATAAGGATAAAGAAAGGATCCTGAAGGCTGCAAGAGAAAAACAAAGAGTCACGACAGAAGAAAACCCATAAGATTAGCAGCAGACTTCTCCACACAAACACTACAGGCCAGAAGAGAATGGCAAGATATCTATCGAGTGCTCAATGAGAAAGGCTTTCAACCAAGAATACTGTATCCTGCTAGACTGTCATTCAGACTAGATGGAAGCATCAAAACCTTCTCAGACAAGCAACAGTTGAAGGAATCAAGTATCACCAAGCCTGCCCTGAAAGAAGTTCTGAAAGGTCTCCTATAAACAGTCAGACCATCATAAATAGGCCATATATCAGAACACTCTAAAACTCTACAAGAATGGCACTAAAATATCTTCAATCTTTGATATCAATGTCAATGGCCTGAATTCACCTATTAAAAGACACAGAGTAGGAAGATGGATCAGAAAAAACAACCCAACAATATGCTGTCTACAGGAAACCCACCTAACTCAACAAGACAGACACAGACTTAAAGTGAAAGGATGGAAAACTATCATACAAGCCAATGGCCCACAAAAAAGGGCAGGAGCAGCTATTCTCATATTTGACACGATAGACTTTAAAACAGATAAGATTTTAAAAGATAGGAATGCACACTACTTAATGCTCAGAGGGTCAATCAAGAGGACTTCACAATTATTAACATCTATGCACCCAATGAGAAGCCACCTAAATACATCAAACGTCTACTGAAAGAGCTACAGCAATATATTAACAGCAATACAGTCATAGTAGGGGACTTCAACACCCCACTCTCTCAACTTGACAGATCATCCAGGCAGAAAATCAATAAAGACATAAGGGAGCTAATTGAAGAGATAGATAAACGAGAACCATTGGACATTTTCAGAGTCATTCATCCCAAGAAACTGGAATACACATTTTACTCAAATCCACATGGGTCATTCTCAAGGATAGACCATATGTTAGGCCACAAAGACAGCATCAGCAAATTCAAGAGCATTGAAATCATCCCAAGCATCTTCTCAGACCACAGTGGAATTAAACTAACAATTAACAATCAACAAAAGATAAGTAATAGTCCCAAAATGTGGAAGCTCAACAGTACACTTCTAAACAACCTCTGGGTCAAAGAGGAAATCAAGGAAGAAATCAAAATATTTCGAGAGTTCAATGAAAATGAAGACACAAGCTATCCAAATATTTGGAACAAAGCTAAGGCAGTACTGAGAGGGAAGTTCATAGCTATACAAGCACACATTAGGAAACAAGAAAAAGCACAAATAAACAGCCTGATTGCACATCTTAAAGACCTAGAAGAAGAAGAAGAACAAAGGAACCCTAAAGCAACCAGAAGGACAGAAATCACTAAAGTTAGGGCAGAAATAAATAACATTGAGAATAGGAAAACCATACAGAAGATCAACGAAAGTCATATTCACCACAGAAGAGATCCAAAATGCTGAGAAACACATGAAAAAATGCTCCAAGTCTGATTGTCAGAGAAATGCAAATCAAGACAACAACAAGATACCACTTCACTCCTTTGAGAATGTCATACATCAGAAAAGGTAACAGCAGCAAATGCTGGAGAGGGTGTGGGGTCAAAGGAACCCTCCTGCACTGCTGGTGGAAATGTAAATTGGTCCAACCTCTGGAGAACAGTTTGGAGAACTCTCAGAAGGCCAGAAATGGACCTACCCTATGACCCTGCAATTCCTCTCCTGGGGATATATCCTAAGGAACCCAACATATCCATCCAAAAAGATCTGTGTACACATATGTTCTTGGCAGCACAATTTGTAATAGCCAAATCCTGGAAGCAACCCAGGTGTCCAACAACAGATGAGTGGCTGAGCAAGTTGTGTTCTATATACACAATGGAATACTACTCAGCTGTAAAAAATGGTGACTTCACTGTTTTCAGCCGATCCTGGATGGAGCTTGAAAAAATCATGTTGAGTGAAATAAGTCAGAAACAGAAGGATGAATATGGGATGATCTCACTTTCAGGCAGAAGTTGAAAAACAAGATCAGAAAAGAAAACAGAAGTAGAACCTGAAATGGAATTGGCATATCGCACCCAAGTAAAAGACTGTGGGGTGGGTGGGTGGGGAGAATACAGGTCCAAGAAGGATTCAGAGGACCTAGTAGGGGTTGTATTGTTATATGGGAAACTGGGGAATGTTATGCATGTACAAACTACTGTACTTATTGTTGAAGGTAAAACATTAATTCCCCAATTAAAAAAATTAAGGGAATAAATAAATATTTTAAAAATCAGTGTTATATCTTTTGGGTAAATGCCTAGGAGTGGAATTGCTGGATCATAAGGTTTTTCCATTTGTGCTTGTTTAAGGGTTCTCCACATTGTTCTCCATAATGGCCGCACCAATTTGCCCTGCCATGGCAGTGTAGCAGAGTTCTGCTCTCTTGCTCTCTTCTCATCCTCTCCAACACTTATCTTCCCATGTTTTGTTGATGAAGCCCATTCTCACATGCTGTATTTCAGTGTTCTATACTGGGATCTAGTATAGATCCTTGTTGATTGGATATAGCCAGGGGTAGCAAATCATTATTAGAGAAATGATTTTCTCTGCATAGGATGGATGGTGGTAGAGATAACTAAGGATATCCAGCAGTTAGTAATGGGGCTTAAGAGCAGTTGATCTGCTGTGGAGGCACCTGGTTAGAATCTGTAAGGTTTCCACTGTAAGGAAGTTATGAAGTTGAAGCTGCTGTAGCTGGTTCTACGATGATGTCACCTAATCTAACTAAGCACCACTGGAAATGAAATTATGAGAATTTGTTCTAGAAAGATCCAGACTGTCCCCACAGTTTGTATGCAAATGTGGTTAGGTTGGCCAGGAATTACTAAAGTTGACCTTTTCTGTGTGAGAACCCTGTCAGTTAAGAGTACCAGGAAGATTGCCTGACAGGGGCAAAGTGGGGTCCCTTTGTCCCTCTGTTTCAAAAGGAACTGGCTCGTGGTCCAGGAGGTGGTACAGTGGATGAGGTACTGGACTCTCAAACATGAGGTTCTAAGTTCTATCCCCAGCAGCACATGTGCCAGAGTGATGTCTGGTTCTCTCTCTCTCTCTCTCATCATTTCTCATGAATCAGTAAATAAAGTCTGGATCTTGATCAGCTAACCCAGGTCACTACTGGTTGTTTAGCCTTCGCAGGTGGCTTCTGTGAACCGCCATTGAAGCAGCTGCCCAGCAAAACACACACACACACACACACACACACACACACACACACACACGGAACAGGCTCATGAGCTCCAAAGGAGGGATACATATGCACAGTTATTCTACCAACTCAGAAGAGGGAAGTGCAAGCTCAGGCAGGCTTCATAGATAAAACTGAGGCTCCTTGATCACCTGGTGGGGACATGCAGTTTCCATAGACTCTCTGAGGAAAGTTGTTGGTCTTCAGTCACTCACTTCTCAGGACAGGGACAAGGACTCAGCTAAGGGCCACATGTGTGCAAGTTTAGTTGGCTTAGTGGACAGAATCCTATCTATTCTGCCTGTTGCTACTTGATACCATGGAGGCTCAGGGTGGAACAGGGGTACAGTTTAGAAAAGCACTGTAATGGTGCTGGGCCTGGGAAGGAACCGTATGTCTCGCTGTGGATACAGACTCTTGGTTTGGCAGCAGATTTCTGTGTTGCTAGGCACCTGCTTCAGTGGCGGTTCACAGAAGCCACCTGTGAAGGCTAAACAACCAGTAGTGACCTGGGTTAGCTGGTCAGGATCCAGCAAAACTCTAGGATCCTGGGGTATAATCTGCCCCTATTGAAATTCATTTCACTTTATAAATAATAAAATAAATAAATTCACTTCACAGTGACACTCTCCCAGTGCACTTACTAGTAAGGGACTAGATTTTCACCTGGCCCTGTCAGCTATTTCCCTTAAAATCTCTCTTCTAGACTCCACATATGAGTAAGTCCACTTGATATCTGTGTTTCACCCCTTATTGTACTAAGCATAATCATAAATAGCTCATAAGAGTTGAGTTCTCCATTTTGGGGAAAGTTAGGAAGTCTGCTGTAGGTATATTCCAGGGTCTATGACTGCTAATTCTTTCAGGAGCCCAACAGCTAGCATGCAGGTGGGCTGAAGGTATTGTCTGTGGAGGTGATGTCAGAGTTGGAAATAAAACTAGAAAGTTGGATCAGGGAAGAGAGTAGCTCCCAAGAATGGGAAAGGTGTATAAATACCATTAACTATAAACCCCCATCAATCTGATCTGGGGCCCATATTCAGCACAGGAGCTGGTGTAACCTCTGCATCCCTGTAGGTCTGAGCTCGTATTCCGTGGTCATAGCTAAGAGCATTTTAGGCTGGCTTCACTCATTACAATGGTATGGACTGCCCCACTCTCCAAGGGGAGAAGAAAACATTTTTGCGGCAACAATAGTGGAAAATCTGTTGTTTCTTTTAATAGCCATAAGTGAAAGAAACATACAGTGAATAACATAGGAGAAAGACAAGAAAATATGGCTCTACCACTAACAGTCTTAGACACTCAAACTACTCTATTGTCATCATCAGTCTCTGTGTGTGGATGAGTCCTGCTTGATGCATCCTTTCTCACCCTTCAATATTCCAGAGCAGCTTTATCCTCCTAGAAGCCACACTCACTCATTCCCTCAGCCTCCACTTCTCATCCAGGGTAGATTATATTGCTCATTGTTGAAATCACAAGGCCGGAGCTTCCCTCCACATTACAAAACTGTATATTTTAAGAAAAATGGACAGACCTGGGAGGTGGGGCTACGGAGCAGCAACAGCTGTGTCTCTCCTCTCCTCTCCTCTCCTCTCCTCTCCTCTCCTCTCCTCTCCTCTCCTCTCCTCTCCTCTCCTCTCCTCTCCTCTCCTCTCCTCTCCTCTCCCAGGTCAACTAGGAACACCAAAGGAGACCAACTGGGACCACAACAAGACAGGACTGGAACCACTTCAGGAACCCACCAAATCACCGGTGGGGACCTGGGACTTGAACCGATCTTCTTGTGTATAGTAACATTTGTTTGTTTGTTTGTTTGTTTGTTTTAATTAGAGACAGGCAGAGATTATAGTACCAAAGCTACCTCCAATGTGACAGGAGCTGGACTTGAACCTCAGTCATATACATGGCAAAGCAGCACACTATCCAAGTGAGCTGGTCCACCAGCCCTGTTCTTACTCCTTCATAAACGTCCCATCTTGCTATCTACCAAATAAGACAGCCTCTTGGAAGTCCAATAATGTCCTTCACTTAGATGGGGTACTAAGACTAGTACTGGAAAGTACCCTCTCTCAAAATTAATAGATTTGCATCAAAATTTACATGTGATAAAATGCTATGAAGGAAAAAAAAAACTTTCTAAAGGGAGAGAGGGTTGGAGAGATAGAACAATGGTTATGCAAAAATATTATCATGCCTGAGGCTCTGAAGTCCCAGGTTCAATTCCCCACACCACTATAAGCCAGAATTGAGCAGTACTCTGGTGAAAGGGGGGTGGGTGGAAGGAGCCCATGACATGCTATACTGCAAATTAGAAACTCTCTCTCTGGAATGTAATGACTTTTCTAGTTGAACAAGTAATTATTACACTTTCTATGTACCAAGCACCATTCAAAGTATCCTTCAAGGGCAGGAGCAGGGGAAGTAGACAGCATAACGGTTATGCAAAGAGGTTCTCATGCCTGAGGCGCCAGAGTCCCAGGTTCAATCCCCCACACCGCCACAAACCAGAGCTGAGCAGTGCTCTGGTGTTTCTCTATGTGTCTTTAAGCCCTACATCTCTCTCAAAAATAAATAAATAAATAAAATTAGAAAAAAGAAGTGTTTTCTTTATTCTTATTTTTCAACTTTTCCAAGGCACATGTACCAGCTATTTTGTTTCTACCATTTTACCTAAACTTGTATAAACTGTATAAAAGGAAACACTGACAAAAACTATAGGGTAAGAGGGGTACAACTCCACACAATTCCCACCACCAGAATTCTGTATCCCATCCCCTCCCCTTATAGCTTTCCTATTCTTTTTAAAAAAAAATTTTATATTTATTTATTTACTTTCCCTATTGTTGCCCTTGTTTTTTTATATTTATTTATTCCCCTTTGTTGTCCTTGTTGTTTTATTGTAGTTTATTGTAGTTATTGTTGTTGTCATCGTTGTTGGGTAGGACAGACAGAAATAGAGAGAGGAGGGGAAAAAAGAGAAGGGGAGAGAAAGATAGACACCTGCAGACCTGCTTCACCACTTGTGAAATGACTCCCTTGCAGGTGGGGAAGCTTTTTCTGTTCTTTATCCTTCTGGGAGTATGGACCCAGGATCATTATGGGATGCAGAAAGTGGAAGGTCTGGATTCTGTAATTGCTTCTCTGATGAACATGGGTGTTGACAGATTGATCCATACTCCCGGCCTGCCTCTCTCTTTCCCTAGTCAGGAAGGGCTCTGGGGAAATGGGGCTCCAGGACACATTGGTGAGGTCATCTGTCCAGGGAAGTCTGGTTGGCATCTTGGTAGCATCTGGAACCTGGTAGCTGAAAGAAGAGTTAACATATAAAGCCAAACAAATTGTTGACTAATCATGAACCTAAAGGCTGGAATATTGCAGATGAAGAATTGGGGGGTCTCCATTTTGTAGATAGTTAGTAGGCCTATTTTAGGTATATTCTAAAGGGCCCATGACTATACTAGTTTTTATTTTTTTATTTATTTATTTTCTGAGCCTGACCTCTGCATCCCTGTAGGTCTTAGCTCACATTCTGTGGTTATGAGTTGGAACGTTCCAAGCTGCCTCAGTTTCAGAGCCCATCTTTCTCAGGTGGAAGATGAGTATGTTGTCCAGCCTCCCTTCGGAGGATGGAACATTTTCTACTACTGTTGATCCACATTGAGGCCAAGGTCCTACGGGGGCCCACAAAGGGATCCATTCTGTTGTTCCGCATGGAGATGACTAGTAACAATGGAGAGAAGAGTCTATTTGAGGTCTAGGCCCATCATGTCTTGTCTATTTATTTATAATAAAGCAGAGGAACTTTTTAGTTTAGGTAAGATAAAATAGAAATTTTATCAGTGTCTTCTTTTTTTAAAAAAAATTTTTATTGTCTTTATTTATTAGATAGAGACAGCCAGAAATCAAGAGGGAAGAGCTAAATAGGGAGGGTGAGAGATAGAGAGGCACCTGTAACTCTGCTTCACCACTTGTAAAGCCCCCCACACACACACAGGTGGGGACTGGGGGCTTGAACCTGGGTCCTTGTGCCTTGTAACGTGCACTCAACCAGGTGTGCCACCACCTGGCCCCTTATCAGTATCTTCTATCAACACAGTGCCTGCCTCACATCGAGCAGACCAGGTAATGGATGACAAACTCTCAGCTTTGGTTGGGTGGTCAGTTGTACCAAGGATGCTTGGTAGTGGGCTCATACTCAAAATTCCAGGAAATTAACTGGAATTTTTCCTAGGAAATGTGCAGAAAAGAATTCTCCCTTCAGTAAGATTATGAATATATGATATAACCAGGAAAAGAGTTTGTGGAGATATTGTTTAATAGACTGGATTTCAAAAAAGGAGACAGTGAGTGTTAACTGCAATGTTTAGACAAAAAAAAAAAGGAGAACAAATTGAGACAAAATATAAAGTTCCGGGTGCTGGCTGATAGAGCACCTGAGAATCAGGGTCCTATTTGCAGATCTACAGACGATGGAGTATTGATGTGGTATATCCTTCTCTCTCTCCTAAATAAAATAGAATGAAGCATTTTCTAATAGTATGACACATATAGTAGAAAACTGGGCATAGATTTTGAAGTTTCCAACAGATACTCTTAGTAATTGTGACAGGAAGGAAAGACAGAATCCCCAAATCATATGATTAAATATATATCAATCTCCTGGAGAATGTACTGGAGCCAGTGGTCAGAAGGAAACCGAGAGTGTCAAAGAGGAGGAACTTACTCCTCAGAACCCCATGCTGATGTGAGCTAAACTAACTCTGTTGGACAGATCACCATCTGAAGGAAAAGAGAAGGTGTGTTTATAATCTCGTCTACAGCTTGACCACCATCTTGCACACTTCCAATGTGAGCATGATCTTAAATGATACCGTTTCTAACCAGCACATTCTTTTTTCTTTTTTATTTAAAGGTGTGGATTTTTTAAAAAAAATTTTAAATATTTATTTTCTCTTTTGTTGTCCTTTATTGTTGTGTTAGTTATTGATGTTGTCGTTGTTAGATAGGACAAAGAGAAGTGGAGAGAGGAGGGGAAGACAGAGAGGGGGAGAGAAAGATAGACAGACCTGCTTCACCGCCTGTGAAGTGACTCCCCTGCAGGTGGGGAGCCGGGGGCTCGAACTTGGGTCCTTACGCCAGTCCTTGCTCTTCACACCACGTGTGCTTAACCTGCTGCACTACTGCCCAACTCCCTCTAACCAGCACTTTCAATGTGACATGATTTTGGTTAAATAGACTTGAATGTTAGGTGCAGACAAGAGAAGTCCTTGTCTGTCGTTGCCATATGGCAATTATAGTCAATAATATTGTATGCTACATTAAGTATTGCCAAGGGAGTGAACCTTCCATTCCCTCTCTCTCTCTTTTGCACCTGGGTTCTCATCCATAGTAACTCGTGTGCTCTACCAATTGACCCACTTGCCAGCCTCCAAGAAAGTACATGCTAAAGATTAATGTGTTGCAAGATTAATACTAATGCAGTGCTACATAATCATCTATGCACTAATTACATAAAAGTGCATGTTTTTTACAGAAAAAAACCATAACTCCGTGTATTTCAACTAACACAGGGGCACAGATTCATCACAGGCTGCTTGTTACTGAATAACTAAATATGTTCTGTACTTATTCCACACTGGCACAAAGAGGCTTGCTTATTCGCTTTTCAGTGCTGATCAGCACCAAAGGACTGATGGTGGCATAGCCATTGTTCACTAGCATCTGGAAGTACAAACAAATTGGATCATTGTTCCACAGGAATCCTAAGGAGAAGGAGATAGTGGAGTCAATAAAGTACATGATCACAAATAAAGTCATGAGCATCAGAATGATCTTGGTGGCCTTTTCTTCTGGGGATGCTCTGGGGAGGCTGGTGCTGTGAAGGTGCCGGGTCTGCCTCTTATGCCTGCACAGGAGAGTCACCATAGACCCACTAGCCAGACCCATGAGGCCTATGAGGGACACATTCCGTAAGGTCACCAGTGTAGAAAATAAGTGCTTAACAAAGTAACTCATGGGTAAAAGTGAGCAGGATTCAGTGACAAAAAGAAGACCAGCTGAGGTCACATTAAGGGAGTCTACAGTGGAGATTAAGAATCGAGCACTAGTGAACATATTAAGACCCAGAGGAAACTAAAGGAACACAGGTTGTGCCAAGAAGATTTCTGTTTGAACCTGGCCATACAAGAGCTTCTGGGGCTAAGGGTGATGGCCTGGGTGACACTCAGTAGGCAGGTGGTACTAATGGAGAGGCCTCTCATCACCCTGCATATGAAGGTAACCACTTTACATTTGATGTCATTCCACCTTTTCTGAGACCCCATCATGTCTGTAGCTATAAACCACATTGTGAGTAGCAGTACTGTGTGAACTAGGGCCAGGTGACCAATGGTCAGGTGAGTGGGTTTGGGTCTATGCTGTAGAAAGAACATGAGTATGTGTGAAAGAAGACTGATGTTAGCTGATATCCCAGTGCCAACTTCAGAGAAAACAACATTTTTTATTACAGTGAAACTGGGAAGATTACGGTTAGTATCCATCTTCTGGGAAGAATAATGTGGTATCTGAGAAGAGAAAGAGGAGAAGTCATCTTCACTAATATCAACAGCAGCCAGCACTATTGCCACTGTCAGCATATGAGTCAGTCCTGATGTTGCCTCTCCCCTCTGTGCTCAAGTTCTCCTCACACCCTCCCAGAAGTCATACTACTCCCTCTCTGCTCTAACTCGTCCAGCACAGTTTGTAATATCCCAAGCATAAAAGCAACCCATGTACCCAGAGAGAGTTCAGTGGCTAAGAATGTTATGGTATTTACACAGTGGGCTACTACTCAGGGGTTCTAAAATATGAATTCATCACTAAAAATTATAAAAATCCCTTTGGAATACAGTATGGACAGTCCTTAAGTAAAAATGGAATTACCTTATGATCCATCAGTACCACTCTTAGGCACTTATCCAGTAGATACTCAAACACTAATTAGAAGGGATATATGTATGCCATGCTCACAGTAACATTATGCACAATCACAATCACTTCTAGTTCCATCATTTTGCCCAAAGGACACAATATCATCTTTTTAATTGCTAAGTAGTATCCCATGGAGTGTATGTCCCATAATTTCTATTTATTTATTTATTTATCCCCTTTTGTTGCCCTTGTTGTTTTATGGTAGTAGTTATTATTGTTATTGATGTCGTTGTGTTGGATAGGCCAGAGAGAAATGGAGAGAGGAAGGGAAGCAGAGAGGGAGAGAAAGACAGACACCTGCAGACCTGCTTCACTGCCTGTGAAGCGACTCCCCTGCAGGTGGGGAGCCAGGGGCTCGAACCGGGATCCTTACACCAGTCCTTGCACTTTGTGCCTCGTGCGCTTAACCCGCTGCACTACCGCCCAGCTCCCTGGCTCATTTCTCTATCAGTCTTGGGTAATTATTCTTGTTGCTGCTATGCCTTCTGCTGGTCATATCCTGACAAGCTAAACTTACATGCAATTTGACTTAGGTAGCCTTTACTCCCAAGCTGGCACCTGGATAAGTCTTGCACTGCCTCTGAAGTCAATAATACAAACAAAGTCACATGTATGTATAGGTGACAAAAATGGGATCTTGGGACTTATCAAGAGAAGGTGCCCACTGGTATTCCAGGTATTAGGACTGTACTTTAATGTTTATCAGTATTTTGATAGCTAAAATAGATACAGTAGATGAGATGATCAATAATTTTTCTGGATAAATGGAAAATTTTAAGGACGTAGATAGAAAATAGAAGATGAATGTGTATGATACAGATTTAGAAATCTGGTAAATAACAAAGGGTTGAAAGCACAGACATACACCACCACCATCATCATCTTCAAAATAACGCTAAAGAAGACATCAAAACTCACACAGCCAGTGAAGATGATGTGAGCGTAAGTAGGGCAGTAACTACTCTAAAATCTGTATAGTCTTAGAAAGAAAAGAATAAGGCCAGGATTGAAGAGAGAACTATTGTCAATTTTTCCCCCAAATCTGACAAAATATATCAAGCATCATACTGCAGTCTAAGAAAAACACAGAGGCAATATGAGCTCATCACACTACAGTGAGATAGCCAAGAGACTAAGATAAAAGGAGAAGAGAGTAAAAGCTGTCAAGCAACACATTAGAACTGATGAAAAATGGTGAAATGAAAGACACTATCTACTAGAAATTATGCTATGGGAAGGAAATGAAGAGATATTTGAAAAATTAAGAATATTTTTCTATTGGCATTTTTAAATTTGTCCTTTTTTATTTTTCCTGAGAGGACAGAGAGAAATTGAGAGGGAGGTGGGAGACAGAGAGGGAGAGAGACACCTGCAACCCTGCACCATTGCTTGTGAAGCTTCTCCCTGACAGGTAGGAAGTGGGGGCTTGAAACTAGGTCCTTGCACATTGTAACATCTGGTCCCTCTACTGATTTTAAATGATGAAGATGATATTTAAAGATAGAACAGTACAGTGATTTTACCTTCTTTTCAACCTCCCCCCACCAAATGTGACAGGTAATATATAAAGTTTTCTCTTGTTTCTTCAAACACTAAATCCAGATTCTTCCATCAAAACTTTTAAGTATCTTTGAAAAAAATTGCCAACATACCATTGCATTTTAAATCTACTATCTGGGCCATTTCCTCTTGAGTTTCTAGTTTACTTTCTTTCAGCATGTGTGATATTCTCCTCTTTCTTTGCAAGTCACAACTTTTTTTATTGTACACTGAGCATTACGTATATAGTGTCAAGGTTTTTTCCCTTGAAGAATTTCATTCTGTAGGCCTGATATACTCTTTGAAAAATCTATTTTTTAAAATCACCCTAGAGGGGGTCAGGCGGTAGTGCAGTAGGTTAAGTGTACGTGGCACAAAGCGCAAGGACCATAGGAAGGATTCCAGTTTGAGCCCCTGGCTCCCCACCTGCAGGGGAGTCACTTCACAAGTGGTGAAACAGGTCTGCAGGTGTCTATCTTTCTCTCCCCCTCTCTGTCTTCCCCTCCTCTCTCCATTTCTCTCTGTCCTATCCAGCAACAACGACATCAATGACAATGATAATGATAACCACAACAATGGTAAAACAACCAAGGTAACAAAAGGGAAAAAATGGCCTCCAGGAGCAGTGGATTCGTGGTGCAGGCACCGAGCCCTGGCAATAACCCTGGAGGCAAAAAAAAAAAAAAATCACCCTAGGCTCCATGTATTCTAGACTCAATCCCACGAAACACCATAAGCCAGAACTGAGCCTTGCTCTGGAGCAAAATGTAGGCAGTCTGAGGATTGAGAGCAGACCCAAGACTATGCTTATTTGTTTTTTTAATTTGTTATCTTTATTAATTTATTGATAGAGACCGCCAGAAATTGAGAGGAAGGGGGAGATAGAGAGATAGAGAGACAGAGAGACACCTACAGCCCTGATTCACCACTCGTGCAGCTTTCCGCCTGCAAGTGGGGACGGGGACTCAGACATGGGGCCTTGCACATGTTACAGTGTGCTTAACCAAGTGCACCCCTCCAGTTTATGTTTCCATCTTTAACCTGAGAGATAAAATCTGGAACTGACAGCTGGAAGATAGGTCACTTGCCATGCACACATCTTACCACGTGTGAAGCCTAGTGTTCAAACCCTGACACCACACGGGAACATCATGGTTGATGGGAGATTCCATGTGTGGTAGAACAGCGCTGTGTTGTCACCATTCTATCTCTGTGTATCTGCATACTTTATTTTCCTGTCTCTTAACTGATAAAAGAATGAAAACCGATGTACTGGAGGCTATGCGATTGTCGATGCATGAGGTCTAGCACTGTGAAAAATAAATCTGAAGCTAATTGTATGAACATTTTGTAAAATGTGAGCTTAATATCTGGACACTGTGTTACACATGACAGTCTATCTAGAGGTGAATGTTCCCAAAACACATCTAGAGAGAGTACAGTCAGAGCCACTGAAAACTCACACCAAGCAACTCTCACCCCAGAGCCGATGGGACTACACTCATTGACTCTTAGGTTTGAATGATTGAACTTGTTGTCTTCCATGATTCTGAGCCTTCTGGTCCCTCTACACAGAAGGAACCGATGGCAAAGGAACTGATGGGGAACTTTTGAGAACAGCTCTTCCCACATTGTTTGTGTCCAGGAGAGAGAAAAGTTAGGAGACAAGTAAAATGCTCACTGGGGACACTCTGGCTCTGTCGTCCCCCGTTGGCTCTTGTCACCTTTGTGCAGACACTACAACTGCAGGTCTGCAGAGAGACGAGGTAATGCCAGCCTGGCCTTTAAACTCTGCAGGTGCTTCTCACAGGCACAGATCTTACCACACATTCATCTGAGTAAGTACCTCTTTATTCCTCAGATTTAGCATTGGGGCTGGGTGGTATTTGGGCAGGTGATGGAAGGAGGCACTGTGTCTGTGAGTGAAACTTGGTAGCCTTAGGTCCAGCTTTAATCCCACCCCACAGCTCTATGGATTGTTTTCTGCATGATGCAAAATGAAGTTTTCATTTTATGCTTATTTAATTTGGTGTCGTACAGTTAGTTAATCTTTCCCACGTGAAAAGTATATCTTTATGCACTCACTGCAGACAGAGAAAGGAACACAAGTCAGCTTTCCTTGTTACTTACATCTAGGGTGATGATAAAAGAAAGCAAATTGGGGCCGGTGGCAGTGCACCTTGTTAAGTGCACATAGTAGGAAGCACAAAGACCAACACAAAGATCCTGGTTCAAGCCTCCAGCTCCCCACCTGCAAGGAGGGAAGGGGGGTCGCTTCACAATTGGTGAAGCAGGTCTGCAAGTGTCTGTTTTTCTCTCCCCCTCTCTAGCTTCTCCTCCCCTCTCAGCTGCTCTCTGTACTATCCAAAAAAGTGGGGGGGAAAAAAAGGCCTCCATGTGCAGTGGATTCCTAGTGTAGGCACCGAGCCCCAGCAATAACCCTGGAGTCAAAAAAAAGAAGAAAGAAAAACATGCTTGGCTTGGCAGGATGCAGAATTTTGCTCCAGTTTCCTTCTTCTTTTTAAATAATTTTATTGGGGTGGGTAATGGTTTGTGTTATTGACACACAGTACAGTTGCCCATCTCCCTTGGTAGGTGTCTTCTCAGCCCTAGTTTAGGCCCTTTTCCACCACCATGCACCGGGACATTTTCACTCTCTTTTATTACCGAGTTTCTCAGGGAAATAGATTCTTCTGTAGTACTAATTGCCTGTGTTTCCCACTGCTGACAGTTGTGATGGGGATTCCCTGAGGATTTGTGTGTCTTGACTTTGAATAATATGTTCTGTGCCCATTTTCTAAGAGCATTTTAGCATCTCTGTCCTACAGAGCTTCATTTCACAACCCTTTGAATTTGCAACATCAGTGCCGAGTTGTCCCTGTGAATTTTCAGATCCTGGTATTCATTTGCCCAAATAGTGCTTCAGTATCCTGGAGTTCATAGACCCCTCTCTCTACACGGCACTGTCAGTAGTTGGCTATGACCTGCCTTCCCTGTGTGTGCCACCTGCGTCTCCATTTCCTCCTGAGAGTTCCCCAGCTAAAAACGAGCCCCGACACATAGCCTGCTGCCTACATTCCCTCCTTTCTTGCCCTGTCTCCTATCAAACCCCAAAGACAGAAATAGCCAAACTTGTACGAGTTCAGGGTTGCATTCTGGTACACTCATCTCTTCTGATCACTAGACTGAATGCAATGACCTTAGGATAGAGGCCCGCTGAGGATGATTTGCTATCATCTGCCATCTGATTGCACAGTGCAGAGTCTCTTTTTTTTTTTTAATATTTATTTATTTATTTATTCCCTTTTGTTGCCCTTGTTGTTTATTGTTGTTACTGCTGTCGTTATTGTTGGATAGGACAGAGAGAAATCAAGATAGGAGGGGAAGACAGATGGGGAGAGAAAGATAGACACCTGCAGACCTGCTTCACCGCCTGTGAAGCGACTCGCCTGCAGATGGGGAGCCGGGGGCTCTAAATCTTTAAGTCCTTGCGCTTTGTACCACTTGCACTTAACCCGCTGCGCTGCCACCCAACTCTCTATTGCAGAGTTTCTAAGGTGATTTCTTCCTTAGTAGAAGACTCTGAAGTGCCCTGCCTTTGTAACTTGGGCTCATTGTCACCTCTGTGATCTCCTTGGCAATTTATCCAAAGAGAAAATTCAGGGGTTTTTTTTTAGTTTCTTTATTGGGAGATTAATGTTTTACAGTTGGCAGTTCATACTGTAATAGTTTGTACATGTGTAACATTTCTCAGTTTTCCACATAACAATACAACCCCCACTAGGTCCTCTGCCATCATGTTCCAGGACCTGAGAATATTCAGGTTTTGATTGGACATTTTGTACTCCATTGATGTTTTTATTTTCTCTTAGCAGCCTACTCAGATTTCCCTCCCCATTTGCACTGTCACCTCTGTGAATCTGACCCATTTCAGAAGTTTTGCCCGCATTGTAGCTGCATGTATGGCATTGTCTCTGTAACCTCGATTTGCTCGGATGCTGCTAGCTTTCTTAGCTGATGACTTGAGAGTTTTTGCACTTGGCACACTAGGTGATCCAGGTACTAGTAGCGTATTACCTACTGCTCCTAAAAACTTCCTTTGCAAAAAGGCTCTAGATCATCTTGCAGGCCGAAGGTTATTTTCTACTTCTCTAGTATCCTTAAGGGGAAAAAAATTTCTGTTAAATAGTGCTTCTAGTTCTCACTCTGATTCCTCATGCCTAAGGACAGGGGAAAATAAATTTATAAGTGAGATAATGCTAACAATTGATTACTCTGATATTATAACAACATATGTAAAGTAAACCTTAGGAATTCATGGAAAAGGTCTACAATTCCATCAGTTTTGTGAACATATTTACCTACTGTCCAATAGTGGAAGAAGATGACGTGGGAATATCTGAATCTCTATACCTGTTTACATTACTTATATTTCTGCTACGGGGACAATGTGACTGTATTTATAGATGAAACACTGAAACTTGTGTGTTTTGAGATTTAGAAAGTCACACCTGTTATGAATGCAAGCAAGATCATGGATATAAATTCAAGCAGCCTGACTTCTAAAGTTATATACTTAACCAGCAATTTTCCTGTTAACATATCTAGGCTATGTTATCAGGCAGTTAATGAACTAGACTAAAGATAGCACTGACGGGAGTCCGGTGGTAGCGCAGCGGGTTAAGCGCACATGGCGCAAGCGCAAGGACTGGAGGAAGGATCCCGGTTCGAGCCCCCAGATCCACATCTGCAGGGGAGTCGCTTCACAGGCAGTGAAGCAGGTCTGCAGGTGTCTTTCTCTTCCCCTCCTCTCTCCATTTCTCTCTGTCCTATCCAACAACGACATCAATAACAACAACAATAATAACTACAACAATAAAACAAGGGCAACAAAAGGGAATAAATAAATTAATATTTTTAAAAATTAAAAATAAATAAAATAAAAAAGATAGCACTGACAGGATGGAAGTGTGTGTGTGTGTGTGTGTGTGTGTGTGGTGTGTATACCATAACACTCTCATCTTAAAAATGTCTTCTTTACACTTTCCTTCAATTTTCTCCATTCATGCTTTCTAATAATGTACATTTCTTGCTATAAATAATCATTATATCAGATTTTTGTAGAGTTAAAAGAAACGGAAATCCTGGAATAAAAATTAGGATGCTGGGGTGGGGTACAGTACATAAGAGTGAAAGAGTAACACATTGGGATCAATCCACAAGCCTTTTTTTCTGAAATCATTAGTGCTGTTGAGATTGGTGACAGTGGTAAGAGCTGTGGTTAAAATAATGTATCTCGCTTCTCTCCTTAGACATTTACTAAATGCTTCTTTTTTTTTATAAATACTTATTCCCTTTTGTTTCCCTTGTTGTTTTATTGCTGTAGTTATTATTGGTGTTGTTACTGATGTCATCGTTGTTGGACAGGACAGAGAGAAATGGAGAGAGGAGGGAAAGACAGAGCGGGGGAGAGAAAGATAGACACCTGCAGACCTGCTTCACCGCCTGTGAAGCGACTCCCCTGCAGGTGGGGAGCCGGGGGCTCGAACCAGGATCCTTACACGAGTCCTTGTGCTTTGCACCACCTGTGCTTAACCCGCTGCGCTACTGCCCGACTCCCTACATGCTTCCTTTTGTGAGAAACATGAATGAAAGCAACAGAAACTATTTCACTTGTGTTGCTGTGAGAATTGGGTAATAGCCAACACCATCCTGCGTCTCTTCTGTGCCTACACTTTCTTTCTCAAGTCTAGGCCAGAACTCACTGACGTGGTCCCTGGCCACTTGGCCTTAGTCTACATTATGATGAAACTAGCCAAAGGCTTCATCATTGTACATATCTATCACTGGTTTGGGTCCAAGACTTTCCGGAACATCAAGTTTAAATTAGTTCTCCATTTGTACAGGTTGATGAAAGACATGTGGATTCTTGATACCAGCTGCTAAACATCCCCCAGGTTATCAAGCTCAGTCCCAGAAGCTCCTGTTTGTGAAGACCAAACTTAAAATCTTCACAATACAACCAGTACTCTTCGCATTTCCTTTGCCTTCAATGTGTTCACTGATGTTTCTTCTCTTTTTAAAAATTTTTTATCTTTATTTTTATTGGATAGAGACAGCCAAATATTGAGAGGACTGGGAAGATAGGGAGACAGGCAGAGAGACACCTGCAGTCCTGCTTCCCCACTCATAAAACTTTCCCTCTGCAGGTGGGGACTGGGGGCTCAAACCTGGATCCTTGCTCACTGTAACATGTGCACTCAACTAGGTGTGCCACCACCCAGCCCCTGATCTTTCTTCTTAAAGCCCAGCTCTGTCTCCCTTCATGTGACCTCCACTAGTCTTATGGTTGTTACAGTATTTTGCTCAGTTTTCTCTTTGTCTTTGGCTCTTATTTGTAATAGAGATGGCATTCTGGGGTGTCTGCATAATAAGACTCAGGTCCCTCTCAGTGGTTACACGATGACTTTTTTGTGCAAGCAAGAGTCTTTCCCAAGATCCTCAGGGCAACAAACCTTCTCTGAGAACTTCTCCAGCAGGAAAGGTTGCCCAGGTCATTTTGTTGTTTGTGAGTCATAGCATTTGTTTTCCTTTTGGATTATATTATTTATGGCTCCTGAATTTAGCGCTGACTTATTTCCTCAGCAGGTCTAGGTAGTGGTGACCAATGACTGCACATCTTCCAGCCCTGTGATACTAGTTAGTACTGAAAATAAATAATTACTATTTTAATATGTTAGACATAGTTCACTAAATGCTTCATTTCAAGTGAGACAACCCTACTTAATCCTTTAAGTACATATATGTTACCTTATTTATTAGTGGTTTAATACTGATTTACATTTTTTTTATTTTAAAACATTCACTCTTGAAAAGAAAACTATATAGAAGCTGATGCTTCTGAGGGGCCAGGTGGTGGCACCTGATTGAGCACACATGTTATAAAATGGTAGAAACTATTCAAAAGAAGGTAAAAGAGGAAGAGATAACTGAAAAGACAAGTAAGTAATAAAGAGATTTTTTTAATTTTTTTATTATCTTAATTTATTTATTGGATAGAGACAGCCAGAAATCAAGAGCAAATGGGGAGATAGGGAGAGAGACAGACACCTGCAGACCTGCTTCACCACTTGTGACTGGGGGCTTGAACCCAGGTCCTTGTGCATTGTCACATGTGCGCTCAACCAGGTGCACCACCACCCAGCCCCATAAAGAGTTCTTAATCCAATGATATCAATTCCTACATAGTTGTTAAGTTTATAAGTAATATATTGAAAGGAAAAACCTGATAGAGCAGACTTAAAACCAAGACCCAAAACATATACTGCTATAACGACACTACATACAAGGAATGAAAGTGATGCACTGTGTAAAGGTGTGAATTGGCTATACTAATATCAGGTAAATTAGACATCAACATAAGAGGAATAAATCACAGACAAAAGTAGGCACTTTGTATTGATAGAGCAAAAGGATGTAACACTCATCAGAGGACGTAACACTTATAAACATGTGTGTACCAGATCATGGTCTTTAAATTCATGAAGCAAAATTAAATAGTGAAAATACAGTGCCACGATCATGGTAGATGTTTATTCCCACCTTTTAGAAATAATAGAACAATATGATTCAAGTCATAGACATTTTTACACACTAGCAATCGCTATTGTAACTGAAATGCATAAAAGACTGTACTCACCAAACTATAGTGCAGAACTTTGTTTAAAGTTCATTTATCATTTCAAAGCCCAATAAGCCCAATCAGCTTCAGTTAAAGTTTATTTATCTATATACCTGAGAACAGTTTTGTCTATATCTAAATATTCATGCTGGAATTTTGACAAAAACTGAATGAACCTATATGACAATTTGAGGATTGATACTGACTTTAGTATGTAAAGTCTTCTGACTAATGAACTCAGGAGATCCACTCACTTATTTAGACTTTTTTTTTATTTTTTTCAAGACAAATAGAAATTGAGAGGGGCGTGGGAAACAAAGAGGGAGAGAGACAGAAAGACACCTGCACCACGGCTTTACTACACATGAAGCTTCTCCACTGCAGGTGTGGGCCAGGGGCTTGAACCCTGGTCCTTGCACATGACAATATGAATGTTCAGTTGTGGGTGCCAAGGCCTGCCCTCTAGACTCTTTTGGTAAGTTTTGTATTTTGTATCTGTTGTTGTTATTTATTGTATAGAGATAGAGAGGGAATAGGAAGGTAGAAAGGGAGAAAGAGAAACACTAGTAGCTCTGCTTTACCACTCATGAAGACTTACTCCCTGTAGGTGGGGACTAGAGGCTTGAACTCGGATCCTTGAGCACTGTAACATGTCTACTCTACCAGGGGCACCACAGTCCAGCCCATAGTTCTGTACTCCTGAGCAAATCAGTCCTCTGTGTATTGTTTAATTTACCCTTATTTCATTTTTAGAGCATCTTGCATTTAAATATTTGTTTCTAAATATTCATTGTATTTACTAGTAAGTTAGATTCCCAGATTTTTATCTTACTTTTTGCAAAGTTAGAACTTATTTGTTGACTATATTATAGACTAATTGGGTTTTTTAAATGAAGATTATGCTCTCTAAAAAGTGGAGGGCATTATATATTTCTTTCTGATATTCACATTTTTTATTTTCTTTCTATACCTTATTTTACTATCCAGAGTCTCCACAACTTGTTGAATAAGTGGAAGTGGAGATTCTTTTATTTCCCTGATCTTTGGGGAAAATGATTGTCTTTCACCATAAGTATAATGTCACCTGCTTGTCCACAATTTTCTTCATTAATGTTTTTAAAGTCATATTTATCAGAGATAGTTCTCCAACATTAATGTTGAACAAGTATCTTATCACGCAAAGATGGGTGGATAATTTTATTAGTTTGCTAACATCTCTTTCAAATTGTATCAGTATCACAACTCTTTTAGGCAGAGTTCTCAAGTCTGAGAAAACCCCAATAATCTCCTCCTTAGAGGTCCCCTTTAGAAGTACATTGATACCATAGCTTGTTTCTATGACTGTAAACAGAACTGAGATTTCAACAACCCCTAGGTGTAAATTCATACTAAGTATGAACTTGTCCAGACAGCTTAAGAGCACAGAGATGGAAATGCTATGCTACTGTTGTACTCTAGCTGGCACATAAAGTGTCTGTCAAGGGGACAGGTAAAAGCTGATAGCATATAGTCCAATTTCCCCATGGTCACACCTAATAAAAGCTCTCTTCAAGGTTTACACCCACATAATCCTATGGCCAATCAGTATTACCAGAAGGTTTTAAGTAACTCTAAAGAGTTACTTAAAAAGATATTTGGGGGGGGGGGTGGGCGGTAGCACAGCGTGTTACACGCACGTGGCTCAAAGCGCAAGGACCGATGTAAAGATCCTGGTTCTAGCCCCCGGCTCCACACCTGCAGGGGAGTCACTTCACAGGAGGTGAAGCAGGTCTGCAGGTATCTGTCTCTGTTTTCCCCTCCTCTCTCCATTTCTCTCTGTCCTATCCAACAACGAACAACATCAACAACAACAATAATAACCACAACAAGGGCAACAAAAGGGGGAAAAAATGGCCTCCAGGAGCAGTGGATTCATGGTGCAGGCACTGAGCCCCAGCAATAACCCTGGAGGCAAAAAAAAGATATTTAGATGTTTTCCTTCTGGTTCCTGTAACTAAGAAGGAAACAGATTCTTTTTAGTTTCCAATTTATTGTGAAGTCAGTACTAGGAGAAGACAAAAAGTTTGGCTACGTGAACAAATGTAGCAAGCAATTTTGAGAAGGCCATAGCAAAAACCTTTTTAAAAACAATGTTAATGTAGATAAAACTTAGACACCTCTAGCAAGAGGGAACATCTCTGTTCCATCTGATAAGCTCTTCCATGTCCTCATAACCCGAACAATAGTCAAGAAGATGAGTCAAGACTCAAACAGTGTACAGAAGGCAAGTACCTTTTCCAAAGGAGTATCCTGACTGGGTCTAGCTTTTGCCACAAGTCTGAAGAAGCAGGAAAAGGATGAAGTTGCACTGAGTTACGTTAGTTGCAATACTTGAGATAATAATTTTTTTTTCTGCTTTTCTCCTCAGTTGTTTACAATCTGCTTCTTTCTATCGTAAACATGAATATAAACCACAGACATCCTGGTATTCTTGCTGTACGAAGTGCCTTTTACTCTCAAGTGGGCATTGGGATCTCAGCTAACATCACCCTTCTTCTCTCACACGTCATATTCCTTCTCCAGCGCAGGCCCAGGGCCATGGATCTGATTATCAGTCATTTGGCCTTAATCCACACAGCTATGCTGATCACTACTTGTGTCATGTTCACAGGCACGGTTGGGTCTTCACATTTTTGGAATGATTTCAACTGTAAAACAGTCCTCTTCTGCAGCAAGTTGATGAGGAGCCTGTCCATTTGTACTACCTGTCTGCTCAGTGTCCTCCAGGCCATCACCCTCAGCCCCCAGAACTCCTGTTTGGCCAAGTTCAAATGTAAATCCTTACTGTACCCCTTGTGTTGCCTTTTTACACTCTGGGTCTTCAGCATTTCCTTTACTACTTGCATCCTACTTACCACTGCCTCCTTCAATGTGACCTCGAACCGTGTTTTCCTTATCCAAGAGTCCTGCTCTCTTTGGCCCCCAACTTATGTCCTCAAGCAGCTCATTTCTGCACTCAGGATTTTCCGAGATGTCATTTTCGTAGGTCTCATGGGCCTGGCTAGTGGGTACATGGTGACTCTCCTATGCAGGCACAGGAAGCAGACCCGGCATCTTCACAGCACCAGCCTTTCTCACAGAGCATCCCCAGAAATCAGGGCCACCCAGACCATTCTGTTGCTTGTGGTTTTCTTTGTAGTCCTGTACATTATGGACTGCATTCTGTCATCCTCAGTGACAGTCTGGTTGAGTGGACCAGTTCGTGTTTACATCTACAGTTTTGTGGCCAATGGCTATGCCACTATCAGTCCTTTGGTGCTAATAAGTACTGAAAAACGCATCATCATGTTGGGAAAGACAGTCGCGGCTTAATTATTTTGTGATGGGTAGCTTCTATTTTTAGACATTGTTTCTTTTAAACATATTAAAGGATTTATTTCATAAAGGTATAGAGACAAAGAGAGAATAAGAACCAGAATAACATTCTACTATATGCAGTGCCCAGAATCAAACTTAGAACCTCTCACTTCTTGTACCCTACTCACTATGCCCTATACCACCTCTTAGGTCTCTTCCTTCCTTCCTCCCTTCCTTCTTTCCTTCCTTTCTTCCTTCCTTTCTTCCTTCCTTCCTTCCTTCCTTCCTTCCTTCCTTCCTTCTTTTCCCCCTTTCCTTCTTTCTTTTCCCCCTCCTTCTTTCTTTTTTTCCCTTCTTTCATCCCTTCCTTCCCTCTCTCTTCTCCCTTCTTTCTTCCTTTTCCCTCCCTTCCTTCTTCCATTCTTGACTAGAACACTTCTCCACTCTGGTTTATAGTGAGTGGTTCCAGGATCAATCCCTAGAACCTCTGAACTCAGGCATGGAAGTCTATTGCCTAAAGCACCATGCTATCACCCTGGCCCTTACATGGCT